>NC_091285.1:39319680-39628430 GCF_032444005.1 Ranitomeya imitator
TTGAAAGACTTTTTATTTTTACTTTAATAGTAACTAAGAATGTAAAAAATGGATCGTGTGGAGGAAGTTTGTATAGGGATTACAGACGTAAATCCAAGAATTCTTTGTAAATTCTTTTGTGGTCGGCTTTAAGGTGAAGTAAACCATATGTAGATGTAAGATTCTGGTTTCTGCATTAAATCTAAATAAGTTCCAGTTGCAATGATTACTTGTTGAAAACTTTGGTTGTATGGAGCATAAACCGCATCATATTATCGGATTTCAGCATAATATACGTCCTCTGGTTGATTGCAACAATGCTACGCTGTCTTATAAGCGAGATAATCAGTATATTCATGAATGCATAGTAGCAAACCAAGATACGATTGGTCAGTCTGCAGAACAGAAACAGATTCCAATATACTGAAGACACCCAGAAAGGGATACACGAAGAACCACAAACGACTTTGATGAAATAATTGGTAGCCTCAGACACGATGGTTCCTTTCATTAAAGGTTCCTATAACGGCCTTCTATCTATAACACACCATTTAGTAGATGCCTTCCCATAACTTGAGACTCTGTGGTCTCTGAATAAAAGCTTTTCCGATTTCTCTTTAGATGTTACTAGAATTCCAAAGAACGAGACTAATCATTCAGGAGGTTGTCTGCTTTGGACAATCTGTTTTTGTTCATAGAAACCCCTAATAATAATTTACCACAGAGTGTTTTATTGAATGGACCACCAATGGTTCAGTGTAAATCTTGGAGAAACCTGACATTATGTCCCTGATTCATTATTGTCTTTGCACCTTTTTTCTGGAGTAAAAATTGTTGTAATAGTGACTTTTTTATTTGCGCTTTACTAAATTTGAATCTTTTTTAAGTTAACTTTACTTTGTTCCTTCTTTTTTTTGTTATACCTTGTGGTACCTGTTCACGGTCTCTTTTTTAATCTTCGGCTTCCAGGACATCTCTTGTGCATCTGCAGCTCCCGAGGACCTCTGCTACCTGTCCTGGTCACCTGTCCACTTGCGGCTTCCAGAACTTCTGCTGTTCACCTGCAGTTTTCAGGACTTCTGCTACCTGTTCACGGTCTCTTTTGAATCTTTGGCTTCCAGGACATCTCTTGTGTGCCTGCAGCTCCAAGGACCTCTGCAACCTGTTCCCAGTCTTCCAGAAGCTCTGCGACCTGTTTGCAGTCTCCAGAACCTCTGCTACCTGTCTGCGGTCACCAGGACCTCTGGTACCTGTTTCGGGACTCCTGTCTGTCTGAGGTCTCCCGTACTTTTGCTAACCATTTCTGGCATGCCTCATCTGCCTTCTGCACCAAAGCCTGTGTGCCCACCTGGGCTTTAAAGATCCACCTCACATTGTAAGCCTAACATTTGTGACTTTGCTCCAAATTTTTGTGCAATTCTATTCCAGGACCCACACTGGGGTACAAAATATGTTAAAGTCCCCAATTCACATGAGACTAATGTCAACTAAACCACCGATATCAACAGGTTCATTTGATCTGCCAAAGCATCATTTGGCCAACAACCATCTAATGTGTACGACTGGTTTACGTCTATTTTTGCTCAGTTGAAGTCTAATGTGTGACATTTTAAAGGCTCATGTAATTATTTGCCCTAAATGGAGCAAAAAAACATAAGACATAAAAAATCAAAAACAGATTAATCAACCCGCTTGGACCATTTTCAAGAATTTGGACTACTGTAAAAAAGTCAATGAACGGAAATAAAATAAAAGTCACTTGAGGAAAAACGCAAAAGAGCATTACACCGCTCCCATTTGAACCATTAGCATGCCCAAGAAATCCATGCCTAGTCCTCCATAGACTTGGAGACTGATCTGCTGGTTAGATGGCATTTATATAGTCCCTCTTAGACAAATGACATATTTTGGAACAATGTCTGGCCTCCAGCTGTTACATTTAGAGGAATAAATAGGTTCTATAGGATTAAAAGAAAGTGTCTTTTCCAAAAATGGAACCACATTTGTCTATTGGCTATGCCTGGTACCGCTACACAGTTATATTCAATGAGGCTTAACCTTCATGTAAGACACAGAAACAGGAATGGGGCTGTTTCTGGGAAATTATGATATCCATCTTCTAATCCTGAACAAGCAATGTAGGCGTAAAGTAAGTAGTGGTGTACACACCAATTCTTGGTGACCTTATGTCATTGTTTATCTACTCAAGGGAAACATGCCCAAATTATGATAATCCACCAGAATCTGTTGACCCAGAAATGTAGTGATTTGTTTGTGGTAGCCAAAGGATGAGGATATTGTTATTCCTATGATAAGTTATCTTTTGACCCCAGGATAAGTGATAACTGGTTAATCATTGTGAATCTGACCCATGGGCCACCCACCAATCCCGAGAAAGGAGCAATGAAATGCACATTCGCATCAACACTCCATTTATTTTTATAGGATTTCTGGAGATAGTCAATTACAGTGCTCGGCTACCTTAAGCAGTCCCGTAGAGCAGTACTTGTCACACTCTAAGGCTGGCCTCACCAGTGTGGTGCCCCCTAGTTGGGAGTCTCCGCTGTCTGGATTCACTGAAGTGATTTTAAGCTGGATCCAGGCTGCAGAAATCTCTAGGTTAGCAACATAATTGACTAATTTCCAATTATTTTAATGTTGCACATGGTTCAGGAATAAAAAAATGTAAATTGAGCCCAGAAACCATCTTTATCTTGGTCTGTTTGTTAAGGCCGGTCTTCACTTATTTGGTGAGGCAGGAGAAAAAATAGATTAAGAAACCCTGCCATGGGCAATAGAATTTCATTCTAGTGGGACAATTCAGAACCCCATTCTCGGCATTAGTGCAGTTCTCAGCAGTCAGTCCCCCCGATTAGCAACTTACAGAGCTTTGTAATATGAAAATAACCATTTGAAAGGGTTCTCCACTACTCGGACAATCTCTATGTTTCACCCTTGTAAAGTAATAACACCTATACTTACCTCTGCTGCCGAGGCTATTCCAGCGGTGTTGGCACTGGTTCTCCGGGGGATCCCTGTGGCCAATCAGCACTGTGTTCCCTTTCCCTGCCCATCACAAGTGTGTCACATCCTCTTGGGAGATCTAGGGTTAGGCGATCTTTGCGTACTGTGAATCGCAGATCTTCCCTTTAGCCTGTGCCTTTTGTTCCTCATATTAAATGGACTTTGTTTTCTTTAGCACTGAAAAGGTTATCAACATTTTGTATGCTGGTTAGAGACATGCAGCTCCATTTCACAGCTACTTCTGACCTGCTCACTTTCTCTCTCTATAAAACCTGGCCAGACCTCATCTCTGCCTGTGAAAGTTTTGCTTCCTGGCTTGCTGGAGTTGGTGTGCTGAAGTTGGAGTTCAAAGTTGCTGCTGGAGGTTATTGTTTGCTGGTTTTGGGTATATGCTTTCTCCATTATCCTACTACCATTTGGTTTGTACCTCCCTATCTTTCACTTTGTTCCTCTCTACACCTTGATGGGTGTTTTTTTGAATGAAAGTTGCTTTTTTGTTATTCCTGTTTGTCTTACATGTACACAAACTAACATATCTGCCCCAGGTCCACTGGTGGAGGAGACAGTTTAGGACATTAACAGGAGGATAGTAAGGTCGGAAACTCTGGCCTCTCCATCTTTAAGAGTACCCCCGGGACAGGGATAGTTAAGGGCCCAGTTCCAGGGACAGTTTGAGGCCCTTCCTTAATGAAAACAGTCGCAGCGTGACACAACCTTTGGATGAATCACATACATTCGGTGGAAGTGAGAGATCAGCAGCTCTCACTTCCTCCAATGTCACGCAATCACTGGACGAGCCAGTGCGCGACATTGCTGGAATAGCACTGGCACCAGAGGGGAGCATAAGTGTTATTATTTTACAATGGGAAACATTGGGATTCAGAAGAGGTTGTCCAAGTAGTCGACAACCCTTTTAAGTCTATAAGTATTGTAGTGCAGCGGGGTTGGTGCAGTGTGACAGACAGGCAGTGACCACAGGAAAGTTCTAAAACAAAGACTATTTTAACAGTCAGCATACTCACAAACAGAAAAAGTAAATTGGATTCTCCGGTTTGCAGCCGGGAAACAAGATAGTCCGGGACCTGTTACCGTGGGCGACTGCACCGCTGTGTACGCTGAGTGGTACCATGCCATTTGGCTCCGCTTGGCTCTGTGTTGCCTCACACAGGTGGAGCTCTGCAGAGCCTCCTGCTCTCCATGCTTGCAAAACCAAAACTGACACACCCAACCCTCTGCTGCAGGGGTTTTCACCAGGAACCTGCAGCCGTAGGCCACATGGAAAACCCGGCCGGGGAGGAAGCGGACCACCCCACTACCATCCTGTAGTCTGCTTTAAAAATAAAAGCCCATGGCAGGTTTTCTTAAATCTGTCTTGGACAAAGTGCTTTCCCAAGATCAACACTTTAATTTTTCGTTGCAATCACAGCTATGCCTGTGACTGTAATGCACTCCCATGGCCTCAATATGCTTCTGTGCGCATCCTGGGGGACATATAGAGACCCTCGTAAATAACACCAGTCACTGCCTCACAGTATGGTGAGTAAGAATAATGTAACACGCCATTATGATGACTTAGCAACAGACCAGAAAATCAAAAGAAGTCCAGAAAATGCCAGGAGGTGAGGAGATACGCGAGGCCAGAAGTCACAGGTTACTGACCTGGCCGATGCAGTGGAGTCCTGCGGATTGATTCTCCCATCTCTACTGTCCCTATATTATATTTAAAAATACAATTAGAAAATAAAAAAATATATGTAAAAAATTAAAAATGCTTCAGAATGTATTTTTACAAATATTTTTTAATATTAGATACTAACACTTACATTAAAAGTAAAATTAAGTGTTCGGAATGCTTGTAAATGACTTTCCTTAAATTCTTCTACTTTACCTCTGATTCTCCAGTGTTGAAAAAAGTAGATAAACCACATAACACTAAAAGCACATAAAATAGAAAAATAAAATAAATCATATGAAATAAATCTAAATTAAATTAAATAAATAATAGAAATAAATAAAAAAGCATATAAAAATAAAATAAATAAATAAAATTAAATTGAAATAAAACAAAATAATACTGTTAGTAATCAGATCCCAGCATGTGAAGACATATCCTGAGGTTATGTTATCACATAATGATGGTTCTGACCTCTGTGACCTTCACGATCCTGAGAATCAAGGGTTTGAACCTTTCATTAAGTAATGACATGCCTAGAAATTTGACAAATCTCTTTAAATGGTTATTTTCCTTATCTATCTTAAGGAGTGCACCTCTCCTGGCCTTTTGCTTTTGTTTGCCTGAAGATTGATAGTTCGGGGTCCAGTGGTATGGCTGAGCTACTAACCCAAATGCGGCATGGCTGAGCCACTGACCCAAACGTGGCATGGCTGAGCCACTGATCCAAACGCAGAAAAAAAAATGAAAGCTCAGTCTAAGGAGCACAGAAAGAAGACTCTGACACCAGGATAGGGTTAAGCCTAGGGCCGGACTGGCCATCGGGCAGTTCTGTCAAATGCCAGAAGGGCCGGTGCCAGTAGTGGGCTGCTGCACGCCGACTCACCCTTCCCCCCCCAGCGCCGCCGCATTCAACTATACCGGTGTCTATGACGCCGGTACAGTTGGATGCAATGATGGAGGAGAGAGCGTCACCTGACGCTCCCTCTCCCATCATTCCCCGCTCTGCCTCTGACACTGTGGGTGCGCGCGCCCTCACTGTGTCCCAGGCAGTGCAGCGGCACCCGCCGATACAGGAGCAGGGAGCAATGCGGGCTCGAGGAGAGGTGAGGAGTGTGTTTTGTTTTTTTGTGGGCTGTGCTATATACTACTGTGTGGGTAGTGCTGTATACTATGTGGGCTGTGCTCAGTACAACTGTGTGGGCTCTGCTGTATACTACTGTGTGGGCTCTGCTGTATACTACTATGTGGGCTGTGCTATATACTACTGTGTGGGCAGTGCTGTATACTATGTGGGATGTGCTAAGTACTACTGTGTGGGCTCTGCTGTATACTACTGTGTGGGCTCTGCTGTATACTACTATGTGGGCTGTGCTATATACTACTGTGTGGGCAGTGCTGTATACTACTATGTGGGCTGTGCTATATACTACTGTGTGGGCAGTGCTGTACGCTATGTGGGCTGTGCTATATACTACTGTGTGGGCTCTGCTGTATACTAATGTGTGGGCTCTGCTGTATTCTACTATGTGGGCTGTGCTATATACTACCATGTGGGCTGTGCTATATACTACTATATGGGCTGTGCTATATACTACTGTGTAGGCTCCGCTGTATATTACTGTGTGGGCTCTGCTGTATACTACTGTGGGCTCTGCTGTATACTACTATGTGGGCTGTGCTATATACTACTATGTGGGCTCTGCTGTATACTACTGTGTGGGCTGTGCTATATACTACTATGTGGGCTCTGCTGTATACTACTGTGTGGGCTGTGCTGTATACTACTGTGTGAGCTGTGCTATATACTACTATGTGGGCTGTGCTGTATACTACTATGTGGGCTCTGCTGTATACTACTGTGTGGGCTGTGCTACATACTACTGTGTGGGCTCTGCTATATACTACTGTGAGGGCTCTGCTATATACTACTGTGTGGGCTGTGCTGTATACTACTATCTGGGCTCTGCTGTATACTACTGTGTGGGCTATGCTATATACTACTATGTGGGCTCTGCTGTAAACTACTGTGTGGGCTGTGCTGTATACTACTGTATAGGCTGTGCTGTATACTACTGTGTGGGCTGTGCTGTATACTACTATGTGGGCTCTGCTGTATACTACTGTGTGGGCTGTGCTGTATACTACTATGTGGGCTCTGCTGTATACTACTGTGTGGGCTGTGCTGTATACTACTATGTGGGCTGTGCTGTATACTACTGTGTGGGCTGTGCTATATACTACTATGTGGGCTGTGCTATATACTACTATGTGGGCTCTGCTATATATTACTGTGTGGGCTCTGCTATATACTACTGTGTGGGTTCTGCTGTATACTACTGTGTGGGCTGTGCTATATACTACTATGTGGGCTCTGCTGTATACTACTGTGTGGGCTGTGCTATATACTACTATGTGAGCTCTCCTATATACTACTTTGTGGGCTGTGCTGTATACTACTGTGTGGGCTGTGCTGTATACTACTGTGTGGGCTGTGCTATATACTACTATGTAGGCTGTGCTATATAATACTGTGTGGGCTGTGCTGTATACTACTGTGTGGGCTCTGCTGTATACTACTGTGTGGGCAGTGCTGTATACTCCTGTGTGGGCTGTGTTGTATACTGCTACATGGGCTGTGTTATCTGCTATGCGGGTTGTGCTATATACTATGGGGATATAATATATTCTATGGGGGAGGCCGTGTTATATACTATATGGCTGTGTTATCTACTATGGGGGCTGCATTATATTCTATGGGGGCTACATTATATATTATGAGGAGGTGGGCTATATTATATTCTATGGGGTGGCTGCATTATACTCTGGGGTGGCTGCATTATATTCTGCTGTACCAGTTATGACTTGTATTGTTTAAGATTATTGTACTTGTTTTTATTATGTATACCCCTCCTCACATGTAATGCGCCATGGAATAAATGGCGCTATAACAATAAATAATAATAATAATAATTCTGTAGGGTGGTGGCTGCATTACACTATATGTGGGCTGCATTATACTGTATCGAGGACTATGGGGAATATGTTATACTATATGAAGAACTATGGGGTGCATTATACTATGGTAAGTGAATTGTACTACATGGACGACTATGGCGGTGCATTATACTATATGGGGAGTGTATTATGCTATATGGAGGACTATGAGGAGTGTATTATGCTATATGGAGGACTGAGCAGTGTATTATGCCATATGGAGGACTGTGGTGCACATTATAATATATGGAGGACTATGGGGTGTATCTTACTAAACAAGTAAAATGCATATTCAGATTGTTTTTGCTGGAACAGAAATCATTGTTCTCAGCAGCACATCGCCAGTGTAAACTGTAGATGTGCTGCTGATACCATGACACTGTATGGTGATCTGTTAGTGATCTATTAGTGATCGTTCTGTCCCATCATTATTCCTCAGCTGGTGGAAAGAGGCCGGGAAACAAGCGTTGAACAACCTCAGTATTGTCGATCAAACTCATTTAGCGGCCTGAGATGTAAATACAACCAAAATGCTTTTGTGTGATGTGCAATATGTTAGCATTTGGGGCCCCATTTTAAGCTTTGCCTAGGGCCCCACTTTGCCTAAAACCGTCCCTGCCTACAAGTGTACAAAGATATTATACAGTCACCATGTGACAAGTGGGCCTGTGTAACTTCAAATGCCAGGGCTGAATTTTTGTCCCAGTCCGGCCCTGGTTAAGCCACAACGCGTTTCAACGGAAATACCGTCTTCATCAGGTGGACATTTTAATGGTGACAATAAGGAGGTAGTATATAAATGAAAAACAACCAGTCACAACACTGTTAACCCCTTAGTGACAGGGCCAATTTGGTACTTAATGACCGAGCCAGTTTTTACAATTCTGACCACTGTCAATTTATGAGGTTATAACTCTGGAACGCTTTAATGGATCCTGCTGATTCTGAGAATGTTTTTTTCATGACATATTGTACTTCATGTTAGTGGTAACATTTCTTCGATATTACTTGTGATTATTTATGAAAAAAAACAGAAATATGGCGAAAATATTAAAAATTTTGCAATTTTCAAACTTTGAATTTTTATGCCCTTAAATCAGAGAGATATGTCACACAAAGTAGTTAATAAATAACATTTCCCATATATCTACTTTACATAAGCACAATTTTGGAAACACATTTTTTTTTGTTAGGAAGTTATAAGGGTTAAAATTGACCAGCGATTTCTCATTTTTACAACAAAATTTACAAAATTTACAAAACCATTTTTTTTAGGGACCATCTGACATTTAAAATCACTTAGAGGGGTGTACATGACAGAACATACCCAAACTTAACACCATTCTACAAAATACACCCCTCAAGGTGCTCAAAACCACATTCAAGAAGTTTATTAACCCTTAACGTGCTTCACAGCAACTGAAACAATGTGGAAGGAAAAAATGAACATTTAACTTTTTTTTGCAAACATTTTACTTCAGAACCAATTTTTTTTATTTTTTCAAGGGTAAAAAGAGAAAATGAACCATAAAGTTTGTTGTGCAATTTCTCCTGAATATGCCAATACCCCATATGTGGGGGTAAACCACTGTTTGGGCGCATGGCAGGGCTTGGAAGAGAAGGAGCGCCTTTTGACTTTTTCAATGCAGAATTGGCTGGAATTGAGATCGGACACCATGTCGCGTTTGGAGAGCCCCTCATGTGCCTAAACAATGGAAACCCCCAACAAGTGACACCATTTTGGAAACTAGACCCCTTGAGGAAGTTATCTAGATGTGTGGTGAGCACTTTAAACCCCCAGGTGCTTCACAGAAGTTTATGACGTAGAGCCGTGAAAATAAAAATTCACATTTTTTCTACAAAAATGATATTTTCGCCCCCAAATTTTTATTTTCACAAGGGTAACAGGAGAAATTAGACCCCAAAGGTTGTTGTGCAATTTGCCCTGAGTATGCCAATACTCTATATACGGGGGTAAACCACAGTTTGGGCGCACGGCAGAGCTTGGAAGAGAAGGAGTTCCGTTTGACTTTTTCAATGCAAAATTGGCTGTAATTGAGATCGGACGCCATGACGTGTTTGGAGAGCCCCGGATGTGACTAAACAGTGGAAACTCCCCACAAGTGACCCCATTTTGGAAACTAAACCCATTAAGGAACTTATCTAGATTTGTGGTGAGCACTTTTAACCCCCAAGTGTTTCACAGAAATTTATAACGTAGAGCCATGAAAATAAAAAATCCTTTTTTTCCTCAAAAATGATTTTTTAGCTCACAATTTTTTATTTTCTCAAGGGTAACAGGAGAAATTGGACCCCAAAATTTGTTGTCCATTTTGTCCTGAGTACGCTGATACCCCCTATGTGGGGGGAGACCACTGTTTGGGCACACATCGGGGCTTGGAAGTGAAGTAGTGATGTTTTAAAATGCAGACTTTGATGGAATGGTCTGCGGGCGTCATGTTGCATTTGCAGAGCTCCTGATGTACCTAAACATAGAACCCCCCACAAGTGACCCCATTTTGGAAACTAGACCCCCCCCCAAGGAACTTATCTAGATGTGTGGTGAGCACTTTGAAATCCCAAGTGCTTCACAGACAGAAGTTTATAATGCAGAGTCGTGAAAATATATATATACTGTATATATTTTCCTCAAAAATGATTTTTCTATGCCCCAATGTTTTATTTTCCCAAGGGTAACTAGAGAAATTGGACCCCAAAATTTGTAGTCCAATTTGTTCTGAGTACGCTGGTACGCCCAAGTGCTTTACAGAAGTTTGACGCAGAGCCATGAAAATAAAAAATCATTTTTTCCCCACAAAAATGATTTTTTAGCCCCCAATATTTTTTTAATTTTGCAAGGGTAACAGGAGAAACTGGACCCCAAAGTTGTTGTCCAAAAACCACTGTTCGGGCGCATGGCAGAGCTCAGAAGGGAGGGAGCACCAATTGACTTTTTGAACGCAAAATTGGCTGTCACGTTTGGAGACCCTCGGATGTACCTAAACAGTGGAAACCCCCCAATTCTAACTCCAACCATAACCCCAACACACCCCTAACGCTAATCCCAACCCAATCCATAACCTTAATCAAAACCCTAACCCCAAAACACCCCTAACCCTAACCCTATGGCATAACCCTAATCACAACCCTAACGCCAAAACACCCCTAACCCTAATCTCAACCCTAACCCTAATCAAATCCCTAATCAAATCCCTAAGCCCAACACACCCCTAATCATAATCTCAACCCTAACCTCAAACCTAACCATAACCTCAACCTTAACCCTAATCCCAAACCTAACCCTAATCCCAAACATAACCCTAATGCCAACCTTAACCCTAATACCAACCCTAACCCTAATCCAAACCTTAATCCCAACTATAACCCTAACTTTAGCACCAACCCTAACCCTAACTTTAGCCCTAACCCTAACTTTAGCCCCAACCCTAACCCTAACTTTAGCCCCAACCCTAACCCTAGCCCTAACCCTAACCCTAGCCCTAACCCTAGGCCTAACCCTAACCCTAGCCCTAACCCTAATAGGAAAATAGAAATATATACATCTTTTTTATTTTATCATTTTTTCCTAACTAAGGGTGTGATAAAGGAGGGGTTATTTACTATTTTTTTTATTTTGATCACTGAGATAGGATCTCACAGTGACCAAAATAAAACAAGAGGAAGAATCTTCCTCTGCCGGCCGGCACATCATGGCGGGTGCACTGCACATGAGCCCGCCATTTTCTTCCTCTGTCCTCTGATGTGCAATCACATCAGAGGACAGAGAATGACACGCAGCTTTTTTTTTTTTTTTTTTTTGCGTTCGCCGGTAAACAGTTTCCCCCGACAGCCGAGACCCCAAAGATCTGCCGGCGGGCACACTGCGCACGCACCGGCAATTTTTCCCCAGAAAGGCGGAAAGGTTAAAAGGCGTATCGGCGGTCGTTAAGGGGTTAAAATTACATATGCAAATTATTTATATAGCAGAGCTTGTCACAATATTCAGCCCTGAAGAGCTATTACAATGTATAGCCCTAAACAGCTATTGAGAACATATAAAAACATTTGAGGTAGAAACCTATCACATCCTAAAAAATAAAAAAAAATAATAATAAAAAAAACCACACAATATAAAAAATAATCAAAATAGTGAAATTAATAATAAAAAATAAAAATAAAGAAATATTTTATATTTTATTTTTTATTATTAATTTCACTATTTTTTGGATTATTTTTATATTGTGTTTTTTTTGTTTTTTTAATTTTTTAGGATGTGATAGGTTTCTACCTCATATGTTTTTATATGTTCTCAATAGCTGTTTAGGGCTATACATTGTAATAGCTCTTCAGGGCTGAATATTGTGACAAGCTGTGCTATATAAATATATATTTTATTTTAACAGTGTTGTGATTGGTTGTTTTTCATTTTATACTGCCTCCTTATTGTCACCATTAAAATGTCTACCTGATGAAGACTGTATTTCCGTTGAAACGCATTGTGGCTTAACCCTATCCTGGTGTCAGAGTCTTCTTTCTGCGCTCCTTAGAATGAGCTTTCATTTTTTTTCTGTGTCTGTATCTTCCATTCGAGGTGTTCGGCTGGAGCTGCGGGAGGTCTTTGCACTTTCCCCCTTCCTTTGGGGCTACCTTCTTGGCGCTCTGGAGCAAACCACCCACTATTGATTTTACTGATCCAAATGTGGCATGGCTGAGCCACTAACCCAAACGCAGCATGGCTGAGTCACTAACCCAAATGTGGCATGGCTGAGCTACTAACCCAAATGCGGCATGGCTGAGTCACTAGCCCAAATGTGGCATGGCTGGGCCACTAACCCAAATGCGGCATGGCTGAGTCACTAGCCCAAATGTGGCAT
This sequence comes from Ranitomeya imitator, assembly GCF_032444005.1. Classification (NCBI taxonomy): domain Eukaryota; kingdom Metazoa; phylum Chordata; class Amphibia; order Anura; family Dendrobatidae; genus Ranitomeya; species Ranitomeya imitator. Next base: position 39,332,227 of record NC_091285.1, read on the forward strand.
GGCTGAGTCACTAACCCAAATGCGGCATGGCTGAGTCACTAGCCCAAATGTGGCATGGCTGGGCCACTAACCCAAATGCGGCATGGCTGAGTCACTAGCCCAATTGTGGCATGGCTGAGCTACTAACCCAAATGCGGCATGGCTGAGTCACTAGCCCAAATGTGGCATGGCTGAGCTACTAACTCAAATGCGGCATGGCTGAGCCACTAACCCAAATGCGGCATGGCTGAGTCACTAGCCCAAATGTGGCATGGCTCAGCTAATAACCCAAATGCGGCATGGCTGAGTCACGAGCCCAAATGTGGCATGGCTGAGCTACTAACCCAAATGCGGCATGGCTGAGCCACTAACCCAAATGCGGCATGGCTGAGTCACTAGCCCAAATGTGGCATGGCTGCGCTACTAACCCAAATGCGGCATGGCTGAGTCACTAGCCCAAATGTGGCATGGCTGAGCCGCTAATCCAAATGCGGCATGGCTGAGTCACTAGCCCAAATGTGGCATGGCTGAGCTACTAACCCAAATGCGGCATGGCTGAGTCACTAGCCCAAATGTGGCATGGCTGAGCTACTAACCCAAATGCGGCATGGCTGAGTCACTAGCCCAAATGTGGCATGGCTGAGCTACTAACTCAAATGCGGCATGGCTGAGCCACTAACCCAAATGCGTCATGGCTGAGTCACTAGCCCAAATGTGGCATGGCTGAGCCACTAACCCAAATGCGCCATGGCAGAGTCACTAACCCAAATGTGGCATGGTTGAGCCACTAACCCAAACATGGCATGGCTGAACCACTAACCCAAATGCGGCATAGCTGAGTCACTAACCCAAAAGTGGCATAGTTGAGCCACTAACCCAACCGCGGCATGGCTGAGCCAGTAACCTGTTGTGAATTCTGCTCTTTGGCTCCCTCCGGTGGTTATGAGTGGTAGTGCTGTTGTCTTTGGATCGCAGCATTTATCAGGTGTATCCACTTTTTGCAATTTGGGCTGGGCTATTTAGTCCTGCTTTATCCTTTAGTCAGTGCCAGTTGTCCATTGTTTTTGGATTCACATCCATACCTGGTCTCTCCTGTTTGCGGTTCTTTTCTACAAAGATAAGTTCTGGCTTTGTTTTTGCTGTCCACAGGCTGTGGACCTTATAGTTCAGTGCTTTTTCATGTTTTGTCTTGTCCAGCTTTGTCTGTGAAGGATTTTTGCAGCCAAGCTGTGTCTCTGGAGATGCAGATTTACCCTCCATGTCTTTAGTCAGATGTGGAGATTTTTGTATTTTCTGTGGTGGATATTTTCTAGTATTTTAATACTCACCGCATAGCATTCTGTCCTATCCTTTCTATCTAGCTAGTATGGCCTCCTTTGCTAAATTCTGACTTCAGTCTGCGTATGTTATTTCCCTCTTCTCTCACAGTCAATATTTGTGGGGGGCTGTCTATTCTTTGGGGATTTTCTCTGAGGCAAGATAGGTTTTCCTTTTCTGTCTTTATGGTTAATTAGTCCTCCGGCTGTGTCGAGATGTCTAGGGAGCGTTAGGTACATTCCACGGCTACTGCTAGTTGTGGCGTTAAGTTCAGGTCTGCGGTCAGCACAGGTTCCACCTTCTCCAGAGAACGTCTCATGTTGCTCCTAGGCCACCAGTTCATAACAGTACAGCTGGGCGGCACGGTGGCGCAGTAGTTAGCACAGCAGCCTTGCAGCGCTGGGGCCCTGGGTTCAAACCCCACCAAAATAGGACAACATCTGCAAAGAGTTTGTATGTTCTCTCTGTGTTTGTGTGGGTTTCCTCTGGGCACTCCGGTTTCCTCCCACATTCCAAAGACATACTGATAGGGAATTTAGATTGTGAGCCCCATCGGGGACAGCAATGATAATGTGTGCAAAATGTAAAGCGCTGCGGAATATGTTAGCGCTATATAAAAAATAAAGATTATTATTATTATTATTAACTGGCCAACAATGAGTTAAATGCATCTCAGAAGAAGGGAAGGAAAGTGCTGAGCCATTTTTTTTTCTGTAGTCTGTTTTGTCTTTCCTTCCCTCTTTACCTCTGGGTGGCTCAGGAGTTAGGCGCTGGCATGGAGGTTCAGGAATTGGTTTCTCGTGTGGACCAACTTGCTGCTAGAGTACAGGGTATTTCCGATTATATCGTTCAGACTCCGGCTTTAGAGCCTAGAATTCCTACTCCTGATTTGTTTTTTGGGGACAGGTCCAAATTTTTGAGCTTTAAAAATAACTGTAAACTGTTTTTTGCTCTGAAACCCCGTTCTTCTGGTGATTCCATTCAGCAGGTTAAAATTGTTATTTCCCTGCTGCGTGGTGATCCTCAGGATTGGGCATTTTCCCTGGAATCTGGCAATCCTGCTTTGCTTAATGTTGATTCTTTCTTTCAAGCATTGGGGTTATTGTATGATGAACCTAATTCCGTGGATCATGCAGAGAAGACCTTGTTGGCCCTGTGTCAGGGTCAAGAAGCGGCAGAATCGTATTGCCAGAAATTTAGAAAATGGTCAGTGTTGACTAAATGGAATGAGGATGCCTTGGCGGCAATTTTCAGAAAGGGTCTTTCTGAATCCGTTAAAGATGTTATGGTGGGGTTCCCCACGCCTGCTGGCCTGAGTGATTCTATGTCTCTGGCCATTCAGATTGATCGGCGCTTGCGTGAGCGCAGAGTTGTGCACACTGTGGCGTTGTCCTCCGAGCGGAGCTCTGAGCCTATGCAGTGTGATAGGATTTTGTCTAGAGCTGAACGACAAAGATTCAGGCGTCAGAATAGGTTGTGTTTTTACTGCGGCGATTCTGCTCATGTTATTTCTGATTGCCCTAAGCGTACAAAGAGAATCGCTAGTTCTGTTACCATCAGTACTGTACAACCTAAATTTCTGTTATCTGTGACCTTGATCTGCTCATTATCGTCATTTTCTGTCATGGCGTTTGTGGATTCGGGCGCCGCTCTGAACTTAATGGACTTGGAATTTGCCAGACGTTGTGGTTTCCCCTTGCAGCCTTTGCGGAACCCTATTTCTTTAAGGGGGATTGATGCTACACCGTTGGCTATAAATAAACCTCAGTCTTGGACACAGCTGACCATGCGCATGGCGCCAGCCCATCAGGAAGATTGTCGTTTTCTGGTGTTGCATAATTTGCATGATGACATTGTGCTGGGTTTTCCATGGTTACAGGTACATAATCCGGTGTTAGATTGGAAATCTATGTCTGTGACTAGTTGCGGTTGTCAGGGGGTTCATGGTCACGTTCCTTTGATGTCAATTTCCTTTTCCCCCTCTTCTGAAATTCCTGAATTTTTGTCAGATTTCCAGGATGTATTCGATGAGCCCAAATCCAGTTCCCTTCCACCGCATAGGGACTGTGATTGTGCTATTGACTTGATTCCAGGTTGTAAGTTCCCTAAGGGCCGACTTTTCAACCTGTCTGTGCCAGAACATGCCGCCATGCGGAGCTATATTAAGGAGTCTTTGGAGAAAGGGCATATTCGGCCATCTTCTTCGCCATTGGGAGCAGGTTTTCTTTTTGTTGCCAAGAATGATGGCTCCTTGAGACCCTGTATTGATTATTGCCTTTTGAATAAGATCACGGTCAAATTTCAATACCCTTTGCCTCTGCTTACTGATTTGTTTGCTAGGATTAAGGGGGCTAGTTGGTTTACTAAGATTGACCTTCGAGGGGCATATAATCTTATTCGTATTAAGCAGGGTGACGAATGGAAAACTGCATTTAATACGCTCGAAGGCCATTTTGAATACCTTGTGAAGCCATTCGGACTCTCTAATGCCCCATCTGTGTTCCAGTCCTTCATGCATGATATCTTTCGGAGTTATCTTGAAATTCATGGTTGTATATTTGGATGATATTTTGATTTTTTCCAATGATTGGGAGTCTCATGTGAAGCAGGTCAGGATGGTATTTCAGATCCTCCGTAATAATGCTTTATTTGTGAAGGGGTCGAAGTACCTCTTTGGAGTGCAGAAGGTTTCTTTTTTGGGCTTCATTTTTTCTCCCTCATCTATAGAAATGGATCCGGTTAAGGTTCAGGCCATTCATGATTGGATTCAGCCCACATCTGTGAAGAGCCGGCCCTTCAGAAATTCTTGGGCTTTGCTAATTTTTATCGTCGTTTCATTGCCAACTTCTCCAGTGTGGTTAAACCTCTGACCGATTTGACGAAGAAAGGCGCTGATGTGACGAATTGGTCCTCCGCGGCTGTTTCTGCCTTTCAGGAGCTTAAACGCCGATTTACTTCTGCCCCTGTGTTGCGTCAGCCGGATGTTTCTCTTCCATTTCAGGTTGAGGTTGACGCGTCTGAGATTGGGGCAGGGGCCGTTTTGTCTCAGAGGAATTCTGATGGTTCCTTGATGAAACCGTGTGCCTTCTTTTCTCTGAAGTTTTCGCCTGTGGAACGCAATTATGATGTCGGCAATCGGGAGTTGTTGGCTATGAAGTGGGCATTTGAGGAGTGGCTACATTGGCTTGAGGGGGCCAAGCACCGTATTGTGGTCCTGACCGATCATAAGAATCTGATTTACCTCGAGTCTGCCAAACGACTGAACGCTAGACAGGCTCGATGGTCCCTATTTTTCTCCCGTTTTGATTTTGTGGTCTCGTATCTTCCGGGTTCTAAGAATGTTAAGGCTGATGCCCTCTCTAGGAGTTTTTTTCCTGATTCCCCTGGGGTTCTTGAGCCGGTCGGCATTCTGAAGGAAGGGGTGATTCTCTCTGCCATTTCCCCTGATTTACGACGGGTTCTTCAGGAATTTCAGGCTAATAAACCTGACCGCTGTCCAGTGGGGAAACTGTTAGTTCCTGATAGATGGACTAGTAAAGTTATTTCTGAGGTTCATTGTTCTGTGTTGGCTGGCCATCCTGGGATTTTTGGTACCAGAGATTTGGTTGCTAGGTCCTTTTGGTGGCCTTCTTTGTCGCGGGATGTGCGTTCTTTTGTGCAGTCCTGTGGGATTTGTGCGCGGACTACGTCTTGCTGTTCCCGCGCTAGTGGGTTGCTTCTGCCTTTGCCGGTCCCTGAGAGACCTTGGACGCATATTTCTATGGATTTCATTTCAGATCTTCCGGTTTCTCAGAGGATGTCGGTTATCTGGGTGGTTTGTGACCGGTTTTCTAAGATGGTTCATTTGGTACCTTTGCCTAAATTGCCTTCCTCTTCTGATTTGGTTCCGTTGTTTTTTCAGCATGTGGTTCGTTTGCATGGCATTCCGGAGAATATTGTGTCCGATAGAGGTTCCCAGTTTGTTTCTAGGTTTTGGCGGGCCTTTTGTGCTAGGCTAGGCATTGATTTGTCTTTTTCTTCCGCATTTCATCCTCAGACAAATGGCCAAACCGAGCGAACTAATCAGACCTTGGAAACTTATTTGAGATGCTTTGTGTCTGCTGATCAGGATGATTGGGTGGCTTTCTTGCCATTGGCCGAGTTTGCCCTTAATAATCGGGCTAGTTCTGCTACCTTGGTTTCGCTTTTTTTTTTGTAATTTTGGTTTTCATCCTCGTTTTTCTTCAGGGCAGGTTGAGCCTTCTGATTGTCCTGGTGTGGATTCTGTGGTTGACAGGCTGCAGCAAATTTGGGCTCATGTGGTGGACAATTTGGTGTTGTCTCAGGAAGAGGCTCAGCGTTTTGCTAACCGTTGTCCGTGTGTTGGTTCCCGGCTTCAGGTTGGGGATCTGGTCTGGTTGTCTTCCCGTCATGTTCCTATGAAGGTTTCTTCCCCTAAGTTCAAGCCTTGGTTTATTGGTCCTTATAGGATTTCTGAGATTATCAATCCAGTGTCTTTTCGTTTGGCTCTTCCAGCCTCTTTTTCCATCCATAATGTTTTCCATAGATCTTTGTTGCGGAAGTATGTGGTGCCCGTTGTTCCCTCTGTTGATCCTCCGGCCCCGGTGTTGATTGATGGGGAGTTGGAGTATGTGGTTGAGAAGATTTTGGATTCTCGTTTTTCGAGGCGGAAGCTTCAGTATCTGGTCAAATGGAAGGGTTATGGCCAGGAGGATAATTCTTGGGTTGTTGCCTCCAATGTTCATGCTGATGATTTGGTTTGTGCCTTTCATTTGGCTCGTCCTGATCGGCCTGGGGGCTCTGGTGAGGGTTCGGTGACCCCTCCTCAAGGGGGGTACTGTTGTGAATTCTGCTCTTGGGCTCCCTCCGGTGGTTATGAGTGGTAGTGCTGCTGTCTTTGGATCGCAGCATTTATCAGGTGTATCCACTTTTTGCAATTTGGGCTGGGCTATTTGGTCCTGCTTTATCCTTTAGTCAGTGCCAGTTGTCCATTGTTTTTGGAGGATTCACATCCATACCTGGTCTCTCCTGTTTGCGGTTCTTTTCTACAAAGATAAGTTCTGGCTTTGTTTTTGCTGTCCACAGGCTGTGGACCTTATAGTTCAGTGCTTTTTCATGTTTTGTCTTGTCCAGCTTTGTCTGTGAAGGATTTTTGCAGCCTAGCTATTTCTCTGGAGATGCAGATATACCCTGCATGTCTTTAGTCAGATGTGGAGATTTTTGTATTTTCTGTGGTGGATATTTTCTAGTATTTTAATACTGACCGCATAGCATTCTGTCCTATCCTTTCTATCTAGCTAGTATGGCCTCCTTTGCTAAGTTCTGACTTCAGTCTGCGTATGTTATTTCCCTCTTCTCTCACAGTCAATATTTGTGGGGGGCTGTCTATTCTTTGGGGATTTTCTCTGAGGCAAGATAGGTTTTCCTTTTCTGTCTTTAGGGTTAATTAGTCCTCCGGCTGTGTCGAGATGTCTAGGGAGCGTTAGGTACATTCCATGGCTACTGCTAGTTGTGGCGTTAAGTTCAGGTCTGCGGTCAGTACAGGTTCCACCTTCTCCAGAGAACGTCTCATGTTGCTCCTAGGCCACCAGTTCATAACAGTAACCCAAACGTGACATGGCTGAGCCACTAACCCAAACACGGCATGGCTGAGCCAGTAACCCAAACGTGACATGGCTGAGCCACTAACACAAACTCAACATGGCTGAGTCAGTAACCCAAAAGTGGCATGGCTGAGCCACTAACCCAAATGATGCATGGCTGAGCCACTAACCCAAATGCAGCATGGCTGAGCCACTTACCCAAATACAGCATGGCTGAGCCACTAAACTAAATGCAGCATGGCTGAGCCACTAACCCAAATGCAGAATGGCTGAGCCACTAACCTAAACGCGACATGGCTGAGCCACTAACCCAAACTATGCAATGCTTTCCAATGCTGATAGCAGAGGCAGCTTTACATCTGCAGCATCGGAGCAGCACCGAGGCACTGAAACTAGCCAAATCCAGCCATCTGGCCAGCTTCACAACAGCGCTTACAATATAGATAGCAAATAGATTGCAAGTGTGCAGTTCTTGCCTAAGAAACTGCAGAGGAGGCAGGTAACCTTGGCAATGAGGTGGAAACTATAAATTAAGGAAAATTAATTGCAAAGCTACAATTTTGCCCAATTATAATTATAAGAAAATCCCTTTGATGTGTCTGAATCTATTTTGTAGGAAATTTGTGTGTTGTAGATCAGCTACTGAGGTGTGCTGCCACATAGTGCCTCTGTATGGCACCATATTATGGAAGTATTTTCCTGTAGAAGTAATGAATGGACAAGGAAATATTTCATGGTCTCCAGTAACAATTAAGACAATTAGAGCTTTTACATTATAGAAATCCACATGACCTTCTTCCCAACTGTTCAGTAGAGCCGAGTGCTTCCAACCACTGCTGATATTCCCCCCCTCTGTAAAGTATAGCACACAAGCCTACTATTCATGGCCAGGTGCTAACCATTAAGGAATGTTTTCACACTGTGAATATTGCTGAAATGAGCCAATAATTCAATCAGGAAAGCACCACTGGTTTATGTCTTCGCCCAAAAATGATGAAGCTCTGTGCCAAGGTCAACGGTGAGAGGCATGTCCTCAACATCAGCATACATTTCTACATCCCTTATGATCTACTGGAGATTGAGTAAAATCCTACTCTAACTATAAATGTTGTGGAAGATACGTAAGGAATTAATAAACCATTGACTCCTAAGTTCCCTTAAGGTACCTTCACACATAACGATATCGTTAACGATATCGTTGCTTTTTGTGACGTAGCAACGATATCGTTAAGGAAATCATTCTGTGTGACAGCGACCAACGATCAGGCCCCTGCTGGGAGATCGTTGGTCGCTGAACAAAGTCCAGAACTTTATTTCGTCGCTGGATCTCCCGTGGACATCGCTGGATCGGCGTGTGTGACACCGATCCAGCGATGTCTTCACTGGTAACCAGGGTAAACATCGGGTGTACTGGCTGTGAGTGTCGGTCAGCCGGAAAGCAGAGCGGTGATGTCACCGCTCTGCTTTCCGGCCGCTGTGCTCACACAGACAGTACAGGAGGAGTGCAGAGCACAGCGCCGGGGACAGACAGCGGTAGGTAAGTATGTCGTGTTTGTTTTTTTTTACTTTTAAGCTGGTAACCAGGGTAAACATCGGGTTACTAAGCGTGGCCCTGCGCTTAGTAACCCGATGTTTACCCTGGTTACCCGGGGACTTCGGGATCGTTGGTCGCTGGAGAGCTGTCTGTGTGACAGCTCTCCAGCGACCAAACAGCGACGCTGCAGCGATCCGGATCGTTGTCGGTATCGCTGCAGCGTCGCTTAATGTGAAGGGGCCTTTATACTCTGCCTCTGAAGTCGGATAATTAGCTTAAAGGGGCTGTCCAATAAGCAGCATTTATCCACGGGATAGTTAATGAAGGTTTGACTGATAGTATCTCTCCCGACTCCCTCATACACATGGGCACTAAAGGCCCCTTCACATTAAGCGACGCTGCAGCGATACCGACAACGATCCGGATCGCTGCAGCGTCGCTGTTTGGTCGCTGGAGAGCTGTCACACAGACAGCTCTCCAGCGACCAACGATCCCGAAGTCCCCGGTAACCAGGGTAAACATCGGGTAACTAAGCGCAGGGCCGCGCTTAGTAACCCGATGTTTATCCTGGTTACCAGCGTAAAAGTAAAAAAAAACAAACGCTTCATACTTACCTACCGCTGTCTGTCCCCGGCGCTCTGCTTCTCTGCACTCCTCCTGTACTGGCTGTGAGCACAGCGGCCAGAAAGCAGAGCGGTGACGTCACCGCTCTGCTTTCCGGCTGACCGACGCTCACAGCCAGTACAGGAGGAGTGCAGAGCACAGCGCCGGGGACAGACAGCGGTAGGTAAGTATGTAGTGTTTTTTTTTTTTTACTTTTACGCTGGTAACCAGGGTAAACATCGGGTTACTAAGCGCGGCCCTGCGCTTAGTTACCCGATGTTTACCCTGGTTACAGTGAAGACATCGCTGGATCGGTGTCACACACGCCGATCCAGCGATGTCCACGGGAGATCCAGCGACAAAACAAAAGGTACCTTCACACATAACGATATCGTTAACGATATCGTTGCTTTTTGTGACGTAGCAACGATATCGTTAAGGATATCGTTCTGTGTGACAGCGACCAACGATCAGGCCCCTGCTGGGAGATCGTTTGTCACTGAACAAAGTCCAGAACTTTGTTTCGTCGCTGGATCTCCCGTGGACATCGCTGGATCGGCGTGTGTGACACCGATCCAGCTATGTCTTCACTGGTAACCAGGGTAAACATCGGGTGACTAAGCGCAGGGCCGCGCTTAGTAACCCGATGTTTACCCTGGTTACCAGCGTATTAGTAAAAAAAAACAAACACTACATACTTACCTACCGCTGTCTGTCCCCGGCGCTGTGCTCTGCACTCCTCCTGTACTGGCTGTGAGCGTCGGTCAGCCGGAAAGCAGAGTGGTGACGTCATCGCTCTGCTTTCCGGCCACTGTGCTCACAGCCAGTACAGGAGGAGTGCAGAGAAGCTGAGCGCCGGGGACAGACAGCGGTAGGTAAGTATGTAGTGTTTGTTTTTTCTTACTTTTACGCTGGTAACCAGGGTAAACATCGGGTTACTAAGCGCGGCCCTGCGCTTAATTACCCGATGTTTACCCTGGTTACCGGGGACTTCGGGATCGTTGGTCGCTGGAGAGCTGTCTGTGTGACAGCTCTCCAGCGACCAAACAGCGACGCTGCAGCGATCCGGATCGTTGTCGGTATCGCTGCAGCGTCGCTTAATGTGAAGGGGCCTAAAGTTCTGGACTTTGTTCAGCGACCAACGATCTCCCAGCAGGGGCCTGATCGTTGGTCGCTGTCACACAGAACGATATCCTTAACGATATCATTGCTACATCACAAAAAGCAACGATATCGTTAACGATATCGTTATGTGTGAAGGTACCTTAAGCTTGGCCAACGCACTTGTGTCCTCTGTGGGAGAGTTGCTGCCAGACTCCATTGACAGCAGCTTCCAGAAAACAAAAAGGTTGGCTGTTGAAAAACCCAGCAGGTAGGTTCCTTGGAAAAAAATGGAAATCCAACAATCCCAATGAAAAATTTAAAAATTTACATTTATTCAAAAACCTTAAAAACATAATGAAAGAGGGAGTGAATGAAATTACATGGATGACGCGTTTGAAATCACATTGGCCAGGCTATGATCATGGTTCGAAACGCGTCACCCATATTATTCACCCACTCTTTAGTTTCTAGTATGTTTTTGAATTTTTGGTGATAAATGTGAATTTTAATCATTGGGATTGTTAGATTTCCATTTTTGTTTTCAAGCGCTCCACCCTGTAACCAGCTGGGAATTAATTATCCGTTCATCCCTCCTTGATTTTGTGGATGTAGGAGATATACCTGACCTTGGGAGAGTTAATTTGTATTTTTTCTCTATTTTTCTACAAGTAGGATTCTTCTCTCCATTGAAATCCTCTGTCCGGAAGAGTCAAGAGGTCTCCATATTGGACTGTTGGCGATATTGGTGGGTTTGGCCAACATTAGTGTAATATATAGGGGCGTAACTACAATAGGTGGAGGGATTGCAATTGTACCCAGGCCCTGGAGCCTAGGGGGCCCATAAAGTCCCTTTTGCCTATATAAAAAGACCAAAGTTATTAAAGACTTGAAAATATAGGGGACTCCGTTGGAGCTGCTGCATTCGGGCACATGAGCATCACGTTGCACCACTATATGGAAGCCTTAAGACGCTCGACAAGTCCCAAGAAGAGGGGACCAAGCTCTGCTATGGGATTGAAAGAGTAGTGTCTGTGTGGAGTAGAAAGTAACTATTCTCTTTGACACCAACCCCACAGACTAGCAGTGCCCATTAGTATAATACAACATACTGCATCCAGCAGGATTCATCAACAGTTTTTTGTTGTTTTTTTTAAACAATGTGCAGCTGTGGGACTGTTTTTTTCTGAAAGCAGAAAACTCCTCAAAGCCTTCTTTGGCCATGACCTGTCCACTGTTCTGGCTCTGTTCATTATTTACATCCTGCCACCACTGGAGCAGATAACAATTGAGTGAAGGGGATGATGGATATCCTGGTCAATCCCTTTAATGATCACTTTAATGAACATCAGCACTGCATCCCTTTCAGTTTTTCCCTGCATAGTGGAGCTCTTTGCCACCCAGCCGCGCAAGGCGCATCATTCACCTAAATAAAATCACACTGTAGAGGGTGGCCGGGAATGCCCCTGAAGAGAAGAATGTTGCATAGTTTGGTCACAGAAGAAACTTGTGAGAGTAGATTATATGGGGTAATTCAACTTTTATCTACACATAACATGAGGTACATGCATCAGCTTCTTAATACAGCATAACAGGAAGTCTAAAGGACCTTTTACCAGAGAGAAAGTGAAACCAAAGTACAACAAGTATATGCATTACATTCAACTAAGCATATAACAGTAACAATATCACCATCTACTGTTGAAAAAGTGTAAACTCCTCCTGCACACAAATAAATTTGTATCTGTTGCATATCTGCCAACAAAGAAAAACTATGAAAAGGGGTGTAGCACTGAAGAAGGCCGCATTTTCACAATTTATGGGAGTCCCAAGGATCAGTCTTCCATTCAGACTTCCAGTCGAGTCGATTATTAAGCAATAACAAGTGAAAGCTGCTGAAATAGCTATATCCTAGGTTCACTGTAAAGTTACTATGGGTCTAAGAACCTGCCTGGTGCCGATCTCTGATGCCTCAGAGTGGTCACGGACCACTTTTGCCTGCGATTCCGTCTCTTCTGTTGACATCACTCTGACAGAGCAGCTCCTTCTCTTCCGCTCTGTTCTGTCGACAGGACGTCACTGCTGATGTCATGCTGATTGACAGCCAGCTCCCTAAGGCCTAACTGTAAGGAGCCAGCTGTCAATCAGCATGCCGTGACGGTCTGTCGACATAACAGAGCGGAAGAGAAAGAGTTTCTCTGTTGATGTGAGGTCAAATGCAGCAGCAGAATCACCGGCAGGAGTGGCCTGTGACTGCTCTAAGCCGACAGAGATCGCTGCTGGGCAGAACAGGCAGGTAGTTAAGAACTACCTGCCTGTAAGTTGTTAGTCCCATAGGAAAAAATAAGCTGATCCATTTTAAGCCGATTTCACATCAGGAACCCTCGGGAATTGTGGTCCATAATCAGACTCTGGAAAATGGTGTAAAAATGCAACAAAGAAAATGTTTAGTAACAAAGTAATTTATAAAACAATATTATTAACAAAATAACAAAGAAAATATTCAATTCTATAGTTTTCACAGGGCTATGGAATATGGAAAAATGATTGTATGAGATTCATGGAGGAGTCAAGTAGTACGTTTTGCCCAATTTATATAATTTTAGTAGGAGGGAAAACAATAACAATTTAATTAAAAAATATTCCCTCCCGTTGTGTCTATTATAGAAAAAATGTAACATGCTTTGTGCAATTGTGTGTTTTCCATTAACAGACCCTTAATTAACGGAGGCTGCATCACAATGGGGTCCCATTTCTGTATAACACAATGGGCTATTGAATTAGTTATTGTAAATGAGCCGCTGGTCAAAATTCGAAAAGAAAAGAAAACACGTCTTGTGTTATTACAGGGCGCGCTACCACGGATGTAATGGTTCATGGCTAACAGCTTTGTTGCTATATACATGTCTCTCGCAGTTTTCTCACTTATCGCCACCAGTGCATGATACGATACAGGCTGGGGGCTTGCACGGGTGCATTGTGCGCTCAGGGCAGCTCAGAAAGGTTTATGAATAACTTTGGTACTCAATGTTATTTTAGGAACCCTAAAGCAAGCTGCCCCTTCCCTTGGCCCTCCACCCTCTCTGATCCTGATGAAAGCAACTCTGTCACAGGAGTAGGGAAAATGCTGAAAAAGCTTCTTTTCATGAGATGCTGACTGAAGATTTGATTATCGAACGTCCACCCTGGGTAAACAGTCTGTGCCTGAGCAGAAAGGGTAATGTGAAGCGGGCGAGGGATGAAAAACATAATACTGCACAGAAGGCAATGGGAGAGATATGATCTCACTATGTTACAATCGAATTTATACACCATTTCTTATCTTCCATTAACAGTTATACTATGGGCCGGATTCATTATTGCGTTTTTGTTTATTTGCCTAGTTTTGGGTGTTCTTTTTCCTGTTCTTCACTTGCAATTTATCCTTTCTTTTCATTTTCACCCCTTTCAAATTAGAATTTCTATGTGTAGCGCCGACTTCCCTGCATACTACCCTCCTCTTCTGGCAGGGATGCCGACTCACTCACCGCTGCGGTCCCAGTTCCACACCTCCTCCTCCTTCATCGGCAGCAGCCTGGGGTGTGCGAACAGATTCCCAGGCACTGTGCTTAGGGCGCATGCACTTTCCCTCCTTCTTAAAGGAGCTCAAAGTGTCCCCAGTCAATAGATGGGAGACACTTACTATTTAAGGCACCTCCACCTGCATGGAGGTGCCTGTGCCACGTTGTTAGTTTGTTCTTAAACACGCTTGCTAATTCTCAGATCCTTGTACGCTAGTCATGCTAGTATCTGTCCTTTCCTAACCACTTTGCTAGATAAATACAAAAATAAAGATGGCCCATCATTTGCTTTTTTTCATGGTAACTTTTCTTTCTTGTCTGGTGGTATTCGTTGCTATTTTTTTTGCCATATTCTTCAAAATTAACCTTTTTTACGACTGTTTAGCACAAAATGCACCCATTTCATAAAATGGTACCAAAGTTGTGCCAAAATATCTGGCATACGTAACATCACCTAAAGAGAGGACTGGAGTACATTTGCATAAAGATGTTGAAACTTTTTAAAAAGTCGCAATTGATGAATCAGCTGAAAACATCTGGAAATGTCAATTTTTTCCAACAACAATAAATGGGCTTTCAAATATAAAATAGACTAAAAAATTTAAAGAATTAGGAGCAAATTAAAAAAGATACAATCTAGAATAAAACTCTACAGTAAGTAAATAAAAGACATGTAAAAAAAATAGGGAACTTGGTTGACTTTTTTTTTAATTAAAAAAGTGTAAAAGGTGTGCCTAGTCAGGATAGTCCCTATCTGTAATATCTTACCTCTCTATTTGCAAGCAGGCCTCAAAATAGAGAGGTGCTAGAGAATAACCTGGACCTACCCCTGGAAGGCTGAGTAGATAAAGGTGCGCAGCCCCAGGGGGCTGCCACCCACCCAAATGTACTGTGTACAAAACTGAAAAATCAAACACAGGTGAAAAACACAAAAAACAGATGCAAAAGTGCAGTGCCCCAGAGACCTGGTCGTTGCAGTAATGTCGCTCTGCCACTAAGGGGAGTGATGGTATGTCTGATGGCACTAAAGGAGTTCACCTGACCAGGTATCACAGTCACACACTACATTTCACACTCCGGCCACCAGGGGGAGCAAAAAGTTGTATTTATTAGACCACTCCTCACACTTTGGTAAAACTGGGGGTTGGCTAGGAAGTTAGTCAGAAGCTGGCTGGGTTTTGTCCAGGCAACATCCCGTGGCAGGGGGTGTTGCGGGGAAGATTCAGAGGGGTCCCTGTCAGGCGTGGGAACCTGGCAGTGACTTAGCGACAAGGACAGATCGTTACAGAACCGCGCATGCACTAACTTGCGGCGGTATCTAAAGAAAGGACACAAAGCGAAGTATATTGTGGAGAAGTGAAAAACGAGATCAAAGCACAAAGGAGAACCAGTAGGAGTCGTGCCCCGAGATCGGCAACATCCTACTGAGGCGCGTAGCCAAAGGCCAGAACGCCGAGGAAGTAACTGACTCCAAGCATTTCTTCAAACAGAGGCAGGACAGTTGAATATAGGTTGGCTGTCTAACATACAACACCTAAGAAGACATAGGGGGCAACAGTGGGAGAGGGGCGTCTCTAGGGTCCCAGAATAGCTCCGAGCCTTCCCGTCAAACAGGTGCGTCCTAGCCATAACAAACTGGGGGACGAAGCAGAACATCAGAATAGAAACGACAGTTGTGAGGACTATCCCGAATGCTCAGCAGGGAAGGACTACAACACACAGGCGCTAGTTGGTAGGTACTGATTTCCACCTGCAAAGGGAACTCTGGATGTGCCCTCGGACCGGCCGGTCTCAGACAGCCCTGTTAACAGTGCTCCGGATTGAGGATCCTGAAGTCACCAGTAAAGAGGTAAAGAGACTGCAACCCTGTGTCCTCGTTATTAACTGCGCCTCACACCATCGCCACCTACACTACTGGGAAGCCCTGGGGACACACTTCACCTGTGGGAAGGTATACCATCTAGCTGCCATTCCATCACCCCAGCGGACCCCGAAGCAGCGTCGGTCGCCCTGACCGAACACCACAGGTGGTGTCACGAACCCTTGACAAACTATCATCAACCCTTTCTTTGGACGCCCCTTAGCAGGGTCACGGACCGGGTCCCGCCACCGTGACAACCCCAGAACTGAGACAGAGAGGACCGGTACCGAGTAACATGTGGCCCTGTTTCTGGGGGCGCTCCAAATGCAATACTGAATCGGGCCTAGAGTCTTTTTGATTTCTCACAAAATTTATGAACCACGTGTTTTTGAAGCAAAAAAAGTTAATAAATACCTAATAGGAATATACTCACCCTCGGACGCGCCCTGCTTCTTTCCGGCAGCCTTCCTTCCTAAGAATCAGCGCTTGCAGGACCTTGCGTGACGTCGCGGTGACGTCGCGGCTTGTGATTGGTCATGCAAGCGGTCACATGGGCGGCCGCGCGACCAATCACAAGCCGCGACGTCACCACGACGTCACCGCAAGGTCCTGGAAGCGCTGATTCGAAGGAAGGAAGGTTCCCGGTTAGTACCAGGGCGTGTCAGAGGGTAAGTATAGCGATATTTTTTATTTTAATTCTTTATTTTACACTTAAATATGGATCCCAGGGCCTGAAGGAGAGTTTCCGCTCCTTCAGACCCTGGGAACCATTGGAAACCCAATGCACTGCATTGGGTTTTGAGTTTCGGCCGACCCCGACTTTTTTATAGGATCAGCCGATTTCACTCGACCCGACTTTTGAAAAAGTCGGGTTTCGTGAAACCCGACCCGATCCTATAAAAGTAAAGGTCGCTCAACCCGGGACTGTGCACATTCAGGTGAAATGTATTGCGGCACAGAGACCCTGCACATTCAGGTGAAATGTATTGCGGCACAGAGACCCTGCACATTCAGGTGAAATGTATTGCAGCAGAGAGACCCTGCACATTCTGGTGAAATGTATTGCAGCACAAAGACCCTGTACTGCAACACATGCCATCAACCAATAAGAATAGATAATGATATAGAGTAAGAGTATATGCCATAGTGTGATCATGCATGCTATGCACAGACCATCAAATCAGACTTACATACTTACATAGTACCAGTAGGGCCATTGGAGGTGTCCATCCTTTGGGTCTTAAAGGCTATGGACCCCTTTGACATGGAAAAATATATTTTTTTGTATGCTAGTAGTTACAGTTGTGCTCAAAAGTTTACACACCCCGGCAGAATTTTTGCTTTCTTGGCCTTTTATCAGAGAATATGAATGATAATACACAAACTTTTTCTCCACTTATGGTTAGTGGTTCGGTGAAGCCATTTATTGTCAAACTACTGCGTTTTCTCTTTTGAGAAAATAAAGACAACTGTCGTGCAGTGGTGTCCACACTGTGCAGTGATGAGGCAGTGACCCATGAAAGTTCAAAGTAAACGTAGCTTTTAATGTCCAAAAACGTACAAACAAAATAAGGGTATCCTCTGGATCGCAGCTTGGAAAAAAAACAGTCCGTAAATGCATCCAGTTGCCAAGGCCGACTGCACCGCCATGTATGCCGAAGGGTGTCTCGATGCCGAGATCTCAATCTGAGCATGCACCACCCCTGGTGGCCATTTTCCCAGAGGTCACTGCATAGCAGCAACGGATGTTCTCAAAATGCCGATGGAGCCCCCCGCACCACAGAGCACCGCCGAAGCTGCTGCACCAGCCTGGGATGGGATTTCCCGGAGGCCACCACATTACAGCAATGGATATGCAGGGTCCCCGAGCTTTCATAAAATGTTAGCGGAGCCCCCACACTACGAGCACTGCCGAACCTGCTGCAGCAGTCTGGGATGGGAGTCATATCGCCGGACCACCGAACACCCCCTGTGACCACGCTCCACCAGCGCTGCCAGTCCCCATCCGGTAAGCTGAATTCGGACTTTAAGATGGATTTTTTTTCCCTATTTTCCTTCTGAAAATTTGGGGTGCGTCTTATGGTCCTGTGCGTCTTATAGTCCAAAAAATACGGTATTTACTATATGTAATCCATCTCTTCTATGCTGTCAGGTCCTGCTGTATTTTCTGTACGCAGGTGCTGAATTGCCTGTTTTTATGCTATGTCAGTGACATCTTTACATCTATCATATGAATTACCAGCTTTTCAAAGGAGATCAGTGTGTAAAAATAAGACAGCACTCACATGGTCCAAGAGCTGTGTGTTTTTTTTCTTGCATTGGCAAGTCTCATCCAAGATACGCAGCAAATCGCAGCATGCTGCGGTTGTTTCTCAGTACGATTTCAGCTGAGAAAAAAAATCTCAGATGAGATGTAACTCATTGAATAACATTGGTCATAGAGTAATCCGATTTTTTATCTGATTGCACTCGTCCGTTTTTCTCACGAATGAGTATGAGCCCTTTCATTGAGAGTAGGTAGGGGTAGAGCAGAGAGCGCTAACAGGAGCAGGAGCGCTGATGGATTTGTAACATTTTTGCATCCCACTCTGCAAGGAAGAGGCTACAGACCCCCTAGTTGAAAATTTTAATGAAAACTATTTGATTTGTAAAGTGGCTTAACTTTGCATTTAGGAAGCAAATGTACAATGAAAAAAAAAAATTCTGTGGCAATATGTACATAGCCTTTTAGGCTCTGGTCACATTTCCAATAGTTATTTCCATTTTTTTGCATCCGTTTTGCGATTATAAAAATGGAGATACAGGATATACGGAGCCATATCTCAGAAACAGAAAGGTGCAGGAACAAAAGATTCAGAAGAGCGATGGTTAGACCTGGTTAAAAAATATGTATTTATGGGAAGTGACATGTCCTCTTTCATTTTTAATCTCTGCACTTTTAACTGGATTCTGACAGACAGATATATTTGGATATAATATTATATTATGGAATAAGAGGTCAGTAGAAGAAAGGCGCGTCTCATACTGAGTGTCCTCCACAACACTCCACCACTTCAAACCTAAAAGCTGCTGCTAAGTCAATACCATCTGAAACTCGTTCCTATGATATTCGAGAGGCGACTTCTAGGTCTCTTCGCTTTGTAGACAACAGGGAAGAGTTTGCTGCTGAAATCAGATCTCGTACACATCCTCTCAGCGCCTCATTACACTTGTGACCCAATAGAAGAGCGTTGGGAATGGAGATGGTTTGGCTTTGTATGGAAAGGAGAGAAGGTTTCTGCCCGTTCCTGTTTTGCATGGTCTCGTTCAGATAGCTGTAGATAAGTAAAATGCTATTAAGTCATTTTTGGGTGAGAGACTTCATCACATAGGTCTGTTTTTTCTGCCAGTCTCAGTCAACAGCCAGTTAAATACAATGAGATGTTGATATGGATTAGAAGTCATTATCGGCCCACACACACTGCCGTCCAAACCGCCTCCAGGAGACATCAGTAAGGAGAATTAAGTTTACTGCCTGATGTGGATATTGGAAACCCTACTGGTAATGTAAAAATTCTTCACGAATAAGTGGAATAAAATAGCCACGTTATTTTCAGGGATCCAGCTCAAGCCTCAGGGCACTGACCTAAGGACCTAGTGATACAGAATCAAAAATAGGCAGCACTCCAAGGTATTAGGCCTCATTCAGACATCCCTGTGTTATCATGGTTCAAGATGCTGTGTCCACCGGTCACCTGACCCATAATCAACAGCTTCATAAATGCCTAGAAGGTTGTCGAGTTTGATCAGGAGACCAGTGGCCACACTGTGCATCACGGTCAATACTTGAACCATGATAATACATGGATGCCAGAATAAGGCCTTAAACTGGAAAGATGAATGAATGGATGGATGAATGAATGGATGGGTAAAATCCTGGCAGCACTTTGGAGTGCTTTCTGCCTTTGATAGATAGATAGATAGATAGATAGATAGATAGATAGATAGATAGATAGATAGATAGATTTGATCAATTGAACACAATCAAATAATTATTTGGAAGATTTGGGTCTGTGACTGACCATGTCTTCATCTTACTTGTAGAAATTTGTACAATTCATTCAGTTCTTGAAAGTATACAATAATTGAGGTTAGGAATGGCGTGCCTTGATCATATGAAGGAGACCCAAGTTCTTTAGGAGTCCCCCCCTTTGTCTAAACACAAGAATTATACGAATGCGTCGTTAACCACTGCCCGTCAGTAAGCCATATAAACATTTTTCATCACCTCGCCGTCCATTTACTTATACTGAATCCCAATAGTGTAAACCTAAGCCAACCGGCCAGAAATGAAAGACCTCAGAGAACAGAGAGGTCATAAGTAGAGTCACCTTGCAACACTTCAAACACACGACTTCCCTGCATCAAAGGGTGGGATAAGTTAACCTCTTCACTCATCCATTCCCCCTTAAATGTGGACATCAAACGCAAGACTCTCTCTCCCATCCCCACTTGTTTCGCCCTTTTCTTTTTACAGTGTTGAAATATTATCCATTTTTCACTTGGACAAGTTCAAATAAACGACTTGGGTTGTTGGCCTGGTTTTCATTAAATCCTAAACCGAGTTTCCTTCCCGTGTTAAGACATTTTGTCTGTCAGAGACTGGGTGGGATACGGTTCATATTCTATTTGCTAGAGGGGGCTTTTAAGCGGTCGGAGTGGCCAGGGAATGTGCTTTCATTTCATATCGCAAAAAAGAAGGTTGATAGATGATAACGTGGCCATTCACATGGAGAGGTCAATCATTGAAACTAATTTCACTTAATTATAAGAGTTTTCATACAATGCACCAGACGTTATAGGAGAAGGCAAAGTGGGTCATTGTTCATGTTTACTTATATGTCTGGCAGAAAAGAATGAGGTCATTGAAGGAATATTGCAATAATGTCATATATCATTTGATATAAACTGATATCCCTCTTCTTAAGAAATTCTCGTAGGAGTCCAGATTGATGAAAATGGACATTTGTTTGACAAAAACTTTAACCTCAAAAGTTGGAGGTCATCAATTAATACATCTTCGGAATTGAATAAAAAGTTGATTGAAAGGGAAAATGACCCATTGCTTAGAACAGAATTTGTTTTCCACGTGTTTTAAAACAAAGATTGGCATGATCTTTATTAAAAAAAAATCATAAATAGTAATGTTGTAATTTTCACACTGGCCACTGGGGTATTTTTTAGACTTATACATCCTGTCTGTACAGTAAGAGTTTTCAGCAGACTCATTATCAGCAGAACAGAAAACATGAGCCAGCACCCCTGTTAGTATAAGTGTAATATGTAGGTACGCATTCACACTGTGGCCGTGAACAGACAAAACCTAGAATAAAAACAATGAATAGATAGATATAGTACATGTAGAAACATAGGGTGCTTAATTGTTTTTTTTTTTTGTTCAAAAAACCATCAAAGATCTCCACACCACGACATGGTGTTCCCAATCGGGATGGTCCTTAACTCTATTAACTAACCCCATTATATGCCGACAGGCCTCAAAAAAGACAGGGGCAGAGTAGAACCGGTAACACATCTATACACAGGTACAATGACAGGTAACATCTCTATATACAGCTCATAACCCAGGATCCACCAATCACAATGCGCGATGTTTCCCTCCCTTTACTATCACTTTGCACACACTTATTAGATGCTTCAAACCCCCAAAATACAATCCGAGTCTGTTCATTGCTGGTAATGTACATGTGTTGTTTCCTGAAACAGCAGGAAGTTAAAGTAAAAAAAAATTGTAATGTTAATTGAAACCATGTGATGCTTAAAGGGAACCTGTCACCCCGTTTTTTCAGATTGAGATAAAAATACTGTTAAATAGGGCCTGCGCTGTGTGTTACAATAGTGTATGTAGTGTACCCTGATTCCCCACCTATGCTGCGAAATACATTACCAAAGTCGCCGTTTTCGCCTGTCAATCAGGCTGGTCAGGTCAGGTGGCCTCGACCAATCAGAGACGCGGGATTTCCAGGACAGACAGACAGACAGAAAGACAGACAGACAGAAAGACAGACAGACGGAAAAACCCTTAGACAATTATATATATAGATTGTTGCATGTTGTTCTGTGTTCTTAGATGTTCTCATGGTGTGCAATCTGACGTACAGCATTAACCTCTTCTGTCTTCAAAAATAAGCAGATCGTTCTCTGTATTCTAACTTGTTTATTTGTCAATAGATGGTTGTATAGAACCGGAATGTATGTAGTAAAACTACAAGAATACAAATAACAGGTATCAGTATTGAGCTTAGAATATCACATAGCCATGCCTTTTACAATCAACAATGAAAGCACACAGCAAGATGGCGCTTTTACATGAGAACACATGGCCTAATAACAATCACCGTCTGATTTAACAACAGTTTTATATAACACAATACCACAGGAACAGAGATTGTTCCCTTACCAGATATACTTTGTCCAGGACAATGGAATTCAAGTAGGATAATGCAGGGAACAAGACACACACATGTGTCTGGAGAACTTCTCTATGAAAAGGACCTTTACTCAGCGTGCATTGATCTCTCTCACAATGCAGCTGACTGCTTTACAGAAAATGTAATATGTAATATAATTAAATGTAACTAGACAGTGCTATTACCACATTAGACATCACTAAAAATGTATCACATCTTATTAAAGTGACAACAGTAATTTAACCTTGTCTTTTTTACCTTAATGGGCAAAACATGTAGTAAGCATCGCTGGGAGGCAATTGTGGGGCACTTAAAGTGTTATTCTCAAGTTGTCTCTTGAGCACCACACAGCTTTCCAATTTCTTTTCTTCTTGGTTTTCATGGGGGTGGGCACTTCTTCTTAAGTGATAGCTCTGGTGAGCCGCATAATTGTAGCATTAGTAGAACTGTAAATCTCAGCAAAAGTTCTGAAGTCTACAATGCTATCACTATATTTGCACACAGCGATAACAGTAAATATTAACATGCACATGACTTGTGGAAGCACAGAGAGGACACTATTACCATGTGGAGGCACAGAGAGGACACTATTACCATGTTGAGGCACAGAGAGGACACTATTACCATGTGGAGGCACGGAGAAGACACTATTATTATGTGAAGCCACAGAGCGAACATTATTACCATGTGAAGGCACAGAGAGGACACTATTACCATGTGGAGGCACAGAGAGGACACTATTACCATGTGGAGGCACAGAGAGGACACTATTACCATGTGGAGGCACGGAGAAGACACTAATATTATGTGAAGCCACAGAGCGAACATTATTACCATGTGAAGGCACAGAGAGGACACTATTACCATGTGGAGTCACGGAGAAGACACTTTTAACATGTGGAGGCACAGAGAGGACATTATTACCATGTGGAGGCACAGAGAGGACATTATTACCATGTGAAGGCACAGAGAGGTCACTACTACCATGTGAAGGCACAGGGAAGACACTATTAGCATGTGGAGGCACAGAGAAGTCACTATTATTATGTGAAGCCACAGAGCAGACATTATTACCATGTGGAGGCACAGAGAGGACATTATTACCATGTGGAGGCACAGAGAGGACATTATTACCATGTGGAGGCACAGAGAGGCCACTATTACCATGTGAAGGGACGGAGAAGACATTATTACCATGTTGAGGCACAGAGAGGCCACTATTACCATGTGAAGGGACGGAGAAGACATTATTACCATGTTGAGGCACAGAGAGGACATTATTACCATGTGAAGGCACAGAGAGGTCACTACTACCATGTGAAGGCACAGAGAGGACACTATTACCATGTGGAGGCACAGAGAGGACATTATTACCATGTGGAGGCACAGAGAGGCCACTATTACCATGTGAAGGGACGGAGAAGACATTATTACCATGTTGAGGCACAGAGAGGACATTATTACCATGTGAAGGCACAGAGAGGTCACTACTACCATGTGAAGGCACAGAGAGGACACTATTACCATTTGGAGGCACAGAGAGGACACTACTACCATGCAAAGGCACATAGAGGACATTATTACCATGTAGAGCCACGGAAAAGGCAGTATTATCATGTGGAAGCACAGAGAGAACACTATTACCATGTGAAGGCATGGCAAAGACATTATCACCATGTGGAGGCACAGAGAGGACATTATTACCATTTGAAGGCACGTAGAAGACACTATTAGCATATGGAGGCACAGAGAAGACACTATTATTATGTTAAGCCACAGAGCGGACATTATTACCATGTGAATGCACAGAGAGGACACTATTACCATGTGGAGGCACGTAGAAGACACTATTAGCATGTGGAGGCACAGAGAAGACACTATTATTATGTGAAGCCACAGAGCGGACATTATTACCATGTGGAGGTACAGAGAGGACACTATTACCATGTAAAGGCACAGAGAGGACATTACCATGTGGAGCCACGGAAAAGGCAGTATTATCATGTGGAAGCACAGAGAGGACACTATTAACATGTAGAGGCACAGAGAGGACATTACCATGTGGAGGCATAGAGAGGACACTATAACCATGTGAAGGCATGGCGAAGACATTATTACCATGTGGATGCACAGAGAAGACATTATTACCATGTGGAGGCTCAGAAAGGCCACTATTACCATGTGAATGCACAGAGAAGACATTATTACCATGTGGAGGCACAGAGAGGACACTATTACCATGTGAAGGCACAGAGAGGTCACTATTACCATGTGGAGGCACAAAGAGGACACTATTACCATGTGGAGGCACAGAGAAGACATTATTACCATGTGGAGGCACATAGAGGACACTATTACCATGTGGAGGCACAGAGAGGACACTATTACCATGTGGAGGCACAGAGCAGACATTATTACCATGTGGAGGCACAGAGAAGACACTATTACCATGTGGAGGCACAGAGAGGACACTATTACCATGTTGGAGGCATAGAGAGGACATTATTACCATGTGGAGGCACATGGTAATGCCATGTTACCATATTACCATATGGAGGCACAGATAATACACTATTACCATGTGGAGGCACAGAGAGGTCACTACTACCATGTGAAGGCACAGAGAAGACAGTGTTACCATGTGGAGGCACAGAGAGGACAATATTAGCATGTGAAGGCACGGAGAAGACACTATTACTATGTGGAGGCACAGAGAAGACATTATTACCATGTGGAGGCACATGGTAATGCCATGTTACCATATTACCATATGGAGGCACAGAGAATACACTATTACCATGTGGAGGCACAGAGAGGTCACTACTACCATGTGAAGGCACAGAGAAGACAGTGTTACCATGTGGAGGCACAGAGAAGTCACTATTACCATGTGAAGGCACGGAGAAGACACTATTACTATGTGGAGGCACAGAGAAGACAGTATTACCATGTGGAGGCACAGAGAGGACAATATTAGCCTGTGAAGGCACGGAGAAGACACTATTACAATGTGGAGGCACAGAGAGGACAATATTAGCCTGTGAAGGCACGGAGAAGACACTATTACTATGTGGAGGCTCAGAGAGGACACTATTAGCATGAGAAGACACGGAGAGGACACTATTACTATGTGGAGGCACGGAGAAGATACTACCATATGGAGGCACAGAAAGGACATTATTACCATGTGGAGGCACGGAGAGGACACTTTAACCAAGACGAGGCACTATGTCTGTGTTGATGTCCAGAGGAAGCACTGTAAGGGTATGTTTCCACATTCAGGATACGGCAGCGCTTTGGACACAGCACATGTCCGCTCCGTCCAAAGCGCTGCCGGCTTTTGTACGTGCGGTGATTCCGCATGTGTTGATTGAACGGTGAGGAATCACCGCATCCTATACATTGGACTGTGATATTTATCTTGCGGAGTCTGAGGATCTCTGCAAGATAAATTGACATGCTGCTGTCTGGAAAGACGCGCTGCATGTACGTATACGCAGGTCCCTGCACGCATAGTGGAGATGGGATTTCATAAAATCCCATCCACTATACTGTAAAATCTGGACGCTGAGGATTGGACGCTGCGGCTGTACTGCTGTATGCAGTTTACTGACTGTGGAAACATACTGTTGGCGTTCACTATTACTGTTAGGCGCACAAAAGGAAAGTACAATTACTTTGTAGGACCTGGAGACATCATTATTTCCTTTGGATGTGGTTTGTGTGGAAGGGGGGAAGAGTGGGCAGGTTGATGGCAAAGTGATGAACCATAGATATCTGTGAATCATATTCTATAGAGATAAGTCGTGGATGGAAGAAGTTGTCATCGCGGTCAGGGCTGAATAGAGAAGGGAAAATATACAATAACAGGAAGGTGAGATCATCTGTGACTCATTGGAGTTATCTGTAGATTGCACACACATAGGGTCTGTCTGATGCATATAAATCATAGAACGATCAGGTGCTCCAAAGAAACACAGGTTATGCCAAAAGAGATTTTAATATCCAGATCCAAATTTTACAGCACAGATTGGGCACAATTATTAGTTAAGTAATGCTTCAGGTTAAAAGTTAACCCTTCATGGAGGACGGGAGAGGAAAACATGGAGGTCAGTGAGTACATTTTCAGGGATGGCGACCTCTTCTGTATGTGGAGTGTTCAGACTGTTAATTCTCTGATTGTCTTATGTTATTATATATGTATGTTTCTCATGAAAAACAGTCCCACACATGTCCACAGGTTACACGTGGTGCTGTAGTTTAGTCCAATTAGATTCAATGGAGCCAAGCTGCAATAACAGACACAACCTATGAACAGGTGTGGCGCTGTTTCCCAACTTCTGGAAAACCCCTTTTAAAGCTTGGATGTACTGAACCTACCGTGCTATGTACATATACAGTACCTGACCTCAAATTACTCTTTTTAGGGCCACAACTCAGTGCCAAGAACCCTGCCTTCAACTCTAAGTATGCAGACATATTTCTGGCACCCGGACAAACAAATGATTTAAAAACCGAATTCTTACATGTAAATCAGGAATTGTATTCATGTGGCTGGTACTGGGACACTTCTAGCCTAAAGCCAGGTAGGTGCTAAGGGCAGAGTGAAGCCACGGCACATGAAGGTAGACACGCTGACAGTAATGGGGAGAGGCGGCTGATCAACATGAATCAGGTTTAACCTTCTGATTAATCTTTAGCTTCCTGCTGTGTTGATACATGTCGTCTTCCATGCAATTGCTAAGTCCGTACCTCCCCAAACACCCAACAATGCACGACTAATAAACACCATGATGATTCCTGAGTAGTCATTCACTGGGTTTTAGCAAGTTTTAACTAGTGTCCATTTTACTCAGAGAAATACACATTTTCTCATCATATGGAGAACATTTGTCATAGGGCTATGCATTAAATGGGGAAAGGTGAATGAGAAAATAAAATATAAAATGTAGAATCACAGAACGATAGAGTTGGAAGGGACCTCCAGGGTCATCGTGTCCAACCACCTGCTCAATGAAGGATTCACTAAATCATCTCAGACAGATGTCTGTCCAGCCTTCGTTTGATGACTTCCATTGAAGGAGAACTCACCATCTCAGACAGATGTCTGTCCAAACTCTGTTTGAACTCACCATCTCAGACAGATGTCTGTCCAGCCTCTGCTTGAAGACTTCCATCGAAGGAGAACTCACCATCTCAGACAGATGTCTGTCCAGCCTCTGCTTGAAGACTTCCATTGAAGGTGAACTCACCATTTCAGACAGCTGTCTGTCCAGCCTCTGTTTGAAGACTTCCATTGAAGGAGAACTCACCATCTCAGACAGATGTCTGTCCAACCTCTGTTTGAAGACTTCCATTAAGGGAGAACTCACCATCTCAGACAGATGTCTGTCCAGCCTCTGCTTGAAGACTTCCATTGAAGGTGAACTCACCATTTCAGATAGATGTCTGTCCAGCCTCTGTTTGAAGACTTCCATTGAAGGAGAACTCACCATCTCAGACAGATGTCTGTCCAACCTCTGTTTGAAGACTTCCATTAAGGCGAGAACTCACCATCTCAGACAGATGTCTGTCCAGCCTCTGCTTGAAGACTTCCATTGAAGGTGAACTCACCATTTCAGACAGCTGTCTGTCCAGCCTCTGTTTGAAGACTTCCATTGAAGGAGAACTCACCATCTCAGACAGATGTCTGTGCAACCTCTGTTTGAAGACTTCCATTAAGGGAGAACTCACCATATCAGACAGATGTCTGTCCAGCCTCTGCTTGAAGACTTCCATTGAAGGAGAACTCACCATCTCAGATAGATGTCTGTCCAGCCTCTGCTTGAAGACTTCCATTGAAGGAGAACTCACCATCTCAGACAGATGTCTGTCCAGCCTCTGTTTGAAGACTTCCATTAAGGGAGAACTCACCATCTCAGACAGATGTCTGTCCAGCTTCTGCTTAAAGACTTCCATTGAAAGAGAACTCACCACCTCTCGTAGCAGCCTGTTCCACTCATTGATCACCCTCACTGTCAAAAATATTTTTTCTAATATCTAGTCTGTATCTTCTCCATTTCAGTTTCATTCCATTGCTTTTCGTGTATTTACGTGTACAAATGAGAATAAGGATGATTCCTCTACACCGTGACATCCCTTCAGATATTTGTAGACAGCTGTTAAGAAAGCCTATCACTATAAAGAAACATTTTGAAATGGACTAAACCAAAATTTTTAAATTATTTAAATTAAAAGAAAATTGGCAACATGAAATAAAGTCATTAAAAATCAAAAGTGAAGGGGATAAATGTATGATCGTTGAATGGTCTGACCACTGGAGAATGGAGCAGTGGTGCGTATGCATGACACTGTCCATGGGAGCATCAGTCACACATGCGCACTGCTGCTCCCACAGACCCATTAAGGTTAAAAAAACCAGTGATCACCCATCCTCAACACCATTTCTATAGACCCATAGAAGTGAATGGAGTGGCATCCAAATGTGCACATTACTGCTTCATTCTTCAGCGGGGATCCCAGCTGACTCCTACGCTCATGCATTCTTCCTGTGGATAGGCAATAAATGTTGCCTGTAGGAAAACCCTAATAGGATATTGCCATTGGGAAAGTAAAAATGGCTTGACATTAATAGACATTGTCCTATACTCTAGTGGGATATGCGTGTTAATATATTCGGGAAAGCTCCTAAGAACACAATCGACTATAATAATCTTAGCTCTGTGGCGACCCTTTATTCTAACTGTTGTAGATTTCAGCTTTCAGCAGAATCATTGACTACTCAGACATTGTGGAAGAAAAAACTATTATCTCCATCGTTAAAAAAAGGTT
Source organism: Ranitomeya imitator (assembly GCF_032444005.1). Classification (NCBI taxonomy): domain Eukaryota; kingdom Metazoa; phylum Chordata; class Amphibia; order Anura; family Dendrobatidae; genus Ranitomeya; species Ranitomeya imitator. The sequence goes on from NC_091285.1 coordinate 39,361,083, forward strand.
TAAGAACCTTTGAGAACAACTAACATTGAAACAAAGAGGCCATAGTCCGGTATTAACCATCTCTAACAGTTAACACAGCATCATCTGCTCTCAGCTGTCCCTCCTTAGCATAAGCCTGCTGCTGTTGTATACTCTAACATTTACATGCCTACTGTAGATGCCCATAAATTTTATTGAATATTCTGTAATGCATAAGTGGTACATTAACATTGTAGCTTGCATATAATGATGGCTTTTATGAGTAGGAGAGCGCTAAGATTTACATATATAGACCTGTAACTGGAGTCTATAAGATTATTAGTCCTACATGACAGATCAAACATGGCTGGCTGACAGCTCAGAGAGTGTCTGCTGTGTCACTGACCCTCCGTCATATCTCACTTGTTTCAGTTACAGTATAACTATGACTTCTCGGTGTATGAATATTTCTGCCGGCAATTAAGTAAGAAACAAAAACAAGTGGCAAAGCTTAGTCTAAGCTATCCATGGATCCGAGCTGTGTGGCAGAGCCCTTAGTGGAAATTTGAAAAATCCACTTTATTAAAGGGGTTGTCCAGGCTCGGGATGAAAGTTCTGCAGCCACTCTATCTGACTGCACACTACTGAATTCTGAAAGTGTGCAGTGCGTACGCTGGCAGGATTCTCCAGTATTGCCAGTGAGAGTGATTTGCATACTTGTGATCACATGCTGACTAGACTTGCTAAGCCCCTCTCAATAGAAGTATGCAAATCAATACATGGGCAGCACGGTGGCGCAGTGGTTAGCACAGCAGCCTTGCAGCGCTGGGGTCCTGGGTTCAAGCCCCGCCAAGGACAACATCTGCAAAGAGTTTGTATGTTCTCTCCGTGTTTGCGTGGGTTTCCTCCGGGCACTCCGGTTTCCTCCCACATTCCAAAGACATACTGATAGGGAATTTAGATTGTGAGCCCCAACAGGGACAGCGACGATAATGTGTGCAACCTGTAAAGCGCTGCGGAATATGTTAGCGCTATATAAAAATAAAGATTATTATTATTATTACATGTGGCCATGTAACTGGCCACACTCATTGGCAACATTGTAGAATCCTGACAGCGAGCGCACTGTACGCTGTCAGGATTCAGAAGTTTGCAAACACATAGAATGACTGCAGAATTTCATTCCAAGTCTGGTCCACCCTGCCACTGAAATTAAATGTCAGTGGCTCTCTTATAGAGAACACAAGAGCAATGGCAAGCTAAGCTCTCTCATGTATGGGAGAGAGGAGGGAAGATAGCTGCCAACTTGACTATTGTTTGACCAACATCTTTCTAAAGTGTATAGGATGCTTAACTTGCTCTCCACTGCCTGTTGTCAATTATAATCCATTAGTAGGAGCAAAGAGACTTGCTGCCCACTGCCTGTTGTCAAATATAATCCATCACTAGGAGCTAAAAGACACTGGCTGCCCACTGTCTGTTGTCAAGCATATTCCATCAGGAGCAGAAAGACACTGGCTGCCCACTGCCTGTTGTCAAGTATAATCCATCAGTAGGAGCAGAGAGACTTGCTGCCTACTGCCTTTTGTCAAGTATAATCCATCAGTTAGAGCCCAGAGACTTGCTGCCCACTGCCTGTTGTCAAGTATAATCCATCAGTAGGACCTGAGAGACTTGCTGCCCTCTGCCTGTTGTCAAATATAATCCATCAGTAGGAGCTGAGAGACTTGCTGCCCACTGCCTCCTGTCAAGTGTAATCCATCAGGAACAGAGAGACTTGCTGCCCACTGCCTGTTGTCAAGTATAATCCATCAGGAACAGAGAGACTTGCTGCCCACTGCCTGTTGTCAAGTATAATCCATCAGGAACAGAGAGACTTGCTGCCCACTGCCTGTTGTCAAGTATAATCCATCAGTAGGAGCTGATAGACTTGCTGCCCACTGTCTGTTGTTAAGTATAATCCATCAGTAGGAGCAGAGAGACACTGGCTGCCTACTGTCTGTTAAGTATAATCCATCAGTAGGAGCCGAGAGACTTTCTGCCCACTGCCTATTGTCAAGTATAATCCATCAGGAACAGAGAGACTTGCTGCCCACTGCCTGTTGTCAAGTATAATCCATCAGGAACAGAGAGACTTGCTGCTCACTGCCTGTTGTCAAGTATAATCCATCAGTAGGAGCTGAGAGACTTGCTGCCCACTGCCTGTTGTCAAGTATAATCCATCAGTAGGAGCAAAGAGACACTGGCTGCCCACTGCCTGTTGCCAAGTATAATCCATCAGTAGGAGCAAAGAGACACTGGCTGCCCACTGTCTGTTCTTAAGTATAATCCATCAGTAGGAGCAGAGAGACTTGCTGCCCACTGCCTATTGTCAAGTATAATTCATCAGTAGGAGAAGATAGACACTGGCTGCCCACTGTCTGTTAAGTATAATCCATCAGTAGGAGCTGAGAGACTTTCTGCCCACTGCCTGTTGTCAAGTATAATTCATCAGTAGGAGCCGAGAGACTTGCTGCCCACTGCCTGTTGTCCAGTATATTCCAGCAGTAGGAACCGAGAGACTTTCTGCCCACTGCCTGTTGTCAAGTATAATCCATCAGTAGGAGCCGAGAGACTTTATGCCCACTGCCTGTTGTCAAGTATAATCCATCAGGAACAGAAAGACTTGCTGCCCACTGCCTGTTGTCAAGTATAATCCATCAGGAACAGAAAGACTTGCTGCCCACTGCCTGTTGTCAAGTATAATCCATCAGTAGGAGCTGAGAGACTTGCTGCCCACTGCCTGTTGTCAAGTATAATCCATCAGTAGGAGCAAAGAGACACTGGCTGCCCACTGCCTGTTGTCAAGTATAATCCATCAGTAGGAGCAGAGAGACTTGCTGCCCACTGCCTATTGTCAAGTATAATTCATCAGTAGCAGAAGAGAGACACTGGCTGCCCACTGTCTGTTAAGTATAATCCTATCAGTAGGAGCCAAGAGACTTGCTGCCCACTGCCTGTTGTCGAGTATATTCCATCAGTAGGAGCCGAGAGACTTTCTGCCCACTGCCTGTTGTCAAGTATAATCCATCAGTAGGAGCCGAGAGACTCTCTGCCCACTGCCTGTTGTCAAGTATAATCTTTCAGTAGGAGCAGAGAGACACTGGCTGCCCACTGTCTGTTAAGTATAATTCATCAGTAGGAGCAGAGAGACTTGCTGCCCACTGCCTGTTGCCAAGTATAATCCATCAGTAGCAGCAGAGATACTGAGACAAATTATAGAAAGTGGGAACAGTCTTTGTCTTTTTGCTACTGCTCTCCTGTCTGTCAAAAATTAGACTATCGCCAGCGAAAAGCATTTTGGGAAGTGAGTAAAAAGGAAGTTGTAGCTCCTGTGGTTCTGGCTGAATGCTGAAAAAGAGGAAAGGCTCACTCAAGAAGAGTGGATGGCAAGTTGCAAAGAATGAGAAGTAGGTCATTTCGTGGACACATTTAACTTGTATTTGCACTAAAAGAAGTTTAACTTGTGTGGCATGACCATGATCTTCTATAAGTTTTATATGAAAGGACAGATACACTTTGACCAGAATTTAAAGGAGCATTGTCCATGTGCTGTGTTGAAACTAAGCAAATAATCCTCTCTTGCATTTGCCAAGGCATATAGATACAGGGCTTCCTGCAACTAGTTTGCTACAAACTATAACTGGTTTGGTTTGATATAAGAAGTCACAACTTTTATTCGGAAACTTTCCCAGCTTTGTTCTGCTTTATGCTCAATGACCACAATGGGCAGAGTAATATACTTATAATTTACAGCAGAGGAATCTTACCAATCTGGAAACATGTGACATTTATTACAAAGCACCGATACAAACTGCATAGAAAGTAATTGAAATCAAAGTGTAAGATTTTATGGGACCTTTCAAGGTGCCGCCTTTTTTCTCTTTCAAGTCAGTTTTTCCTAGCTGTCATACAAAATGTGTATTATTTGTAAAATTATGTGTTTATTAGAGTATGACCTTGAAACACCCAGGAAAAATATGTGCCCCCCGTTTATTGTTAAAAAAAAAAAAACAGACCTCGATTCATCACAGCTTTTACTAGAGGAAACTGGCATGAAAAGTTTTGAGAAAAAAAATGTTTTCGCAATGGGATGGTATGCCAATATTTGCCACTTTTGGTCATTCTATCACTTTGTTGAAGCTGGGGTGGCTACAGAGGTGCGGAAACCCCTGTTTATCAAATTCATGGCTTTCAATGGTACAAAAGGGGATGTTCTCCACACCAAAAGAAAGTAGTTAAAACTTAGCCTTTAAACATCTAGGATAACAAAATTGTGGGAAGGTACTGAAACGGAGCAAATAACGTCTCAATTTTTGGCCACTTGACTACTGAGGCCTGTTACAGGGCATCTGATGATGTTTTGCTCCAGTCATCTCTCGTCATAGTGGTCAGGTTGTAAGAAGGTGGAGGTGTTGCAAATGTTCCCCCTTGAAGACATGTATATTTTTGCAATGCGTTATGACATTTGAATGGTTAATAATCAGTATTGGTTGCGATAGGTTGTGTTCTGCCCAGCACTTGGCAGCCTACAGGGTTAATAGCTGGGACTAGCCCAAGGAGTTTAGTGTGGGCACAATGGGGAGTTTCCCGGTAGAATGTCCGATAGGGACGAGCCTGCAGCTGTAGCAGACCTAAGGAGCAGAACCAGGTGCAGTGGCAGAGAGAGAGACGACTGAGCGGATAGTAAGATCCTACAGCAAAGTGAGTCACAGTCCGGAGTCGGTTCACAGTCAAAGAGAAAAGTAAGAAATATTGAGGCCTGGGAAAGGATGCCCATCTGAACAGTATGGAGTTGTCTGACGGTCAGGTAATGGAACAGAGAAGACAGGATAACCAAGACAAAGATGAAAAGCCCCGTGTGGTTGTCCTGAGGTGTCGATAGATTGAGAAGTTAATTAGCAGCCATTTTGGCATAGAAAACTCTCCGAAAGGGAGTAAAGACATAGTATCGTGGGTGTATAGGACTCTTGCTTGCTGGACTGTAGCTCCGTTATTGCGGATAGTGTGCTGGGCTGTATTGAAACAGAAAAGCTAAGGAAAGTGGAAAGTGAGTGACACCAGGAAGAGAAAGGAAGAAGTGTTTGATAATGTACCCTGTATAGCTGAAACATCCACAAAGATGAATGTTAACCATCGGCTGTACATAGTTCCTCAGAAGTTATTTTTTAGTAAAACATATTTATTTATGGAATATGGTCTCTCTGATTGAACTCTACAATATCTGGTCCTGGACAGTCGAAGTCACCGGCAGCCTGTGGTCTGGAAGGGCATAGTGTCCCCACACCTAAAGTCCACATACATATTACAGGAGCCATTGGAGCTGGAGTATATAGTGTAACAACTCTGCTGGCATCACGTCATGGCCTCACATCTCTCACACAATCTTACCCACTGCTCCAGGCCATGATGTGGTTTCTGTTTCATGCCAGCTCCATGTTCTGTGTCTCTGCTCTCTGCATGCCTCATGGCTATGTGTATAGGGGGCCGGCGCCTGAACTCTCTGGTTCTTATAGGAATCAGGTGCATCTGTCTAATCAGTTCCTGACCAATTATCAAGAGGCCTCCTGTATATAGTGCAGCTCCACCCTGTGCTCTGGGCCTGTGCAATGTGTTAGCTCAGTTAGTGTTTAGCTGCTGAGTTTGCCTGGCCTTGCTCTGAGTTACTCCCTCTCTGGAGGCTTTTCTCTGTGCTATTGCCTTGATCTTGTAGTCCGCCCTCCAGGAGGCAGAATATCCTGGTCCCTGTGTCTTTGTCCCTGTGTCTTGTTCCATTGCCTTGTCTGTACTTTGTCTTTTCTCGGTCTCCTTGTCTGTGGCTTCCTTCCCTGCTTTGTCTTTCCTTGTGTTCTCAGTCTGCTTACACTCCGCACTCTTGCGGCTCTGCACTCAGTCCTTGCTTCACACTCTCTGGCTTTGCTCTGGGGGTCCGCTCTTTGCGGTTCTATCTGGCTCCGCTCTTTGCGGTTCTATCTGGCTCCGCCTCCTGTGTTTCTGCACTTGGCTCCGTCTCTGCTCTTGGCTCCGCCTCCAGCGTCTCCGCTCTTGGTGTTACCTCCAGCGTCTCCGCTCTTGGTTCTGCCTCCAGCGTCTCCGCTCTTGGCTCTGCCTCCAGCATCTCCGCTCTTGGCTCCGCCTCCAGCATCTCCGCTCTTGGCTCTACCTCCAGCGTCTCCGCTCTTGGCTCCACCTCCAGCGTCTCCGCTCTTGGCTCCGCCTCCAGCATCTCCGCTCTTGGCTCTGCCTCCAGCATCTCCGCTCTTGGCTCCGCCTCCAGCATCTCCGCTCTTGACTCCGCCTCCAGCGTCTTTGCTCTTGGCTCCGCCTCCAGCGTCTCCGCTTTTGGCTCCGCCCTTGGCTCCGCCTCTTGCGGCTCCGCCCTTGGCTCTGCCTTCTCCTTCTCTTCTCTTTGCTCCACCTTCTACTCATACTCAGCCTCCTGCGTTTCTGTTCTTGGTTCTAGCTCTTGTGCTTTCGCTCTGCATCCGCTCTTGCGGTCTTTCTCTACTTGTTACTTGGTCCTCCTGTCTGAACAGGTTCCAACCTGTTTCACATACCTGCCTGCAGACCGGTCCCTACTGGTTCTTCCTATGTTCCAGCCGTACCCGCCTGCCTACCAGAGAGCCAGCCGTGTCCGCCTGCCCGCCAGGGTCTCTGTTGTACCCGTCTGCCTGCCTGTGTCCCAGCCGTGCCCGCCTGTCAGCCAGAGTGCCAGCCGTGCCCGCTCCGTTCCTTAGTGGGATCAGCAGCCACAGCCAGACATCACCCTGGAGTGGCACCTGGTAGCTTCCTATTGTACAAGTCTGACCTCACCATCAGAGGCTCCAGCGAACACCTAGGAAGCTACTTAGTTACGCCAATTCCAGGGAAGTTTGGTCTGTGGTCCAGTGGGGCCACACCCCCGTATGCCCGCGCCAACCAGTCTGGGCGCGTGCGTGACATATAGCATATACATCTCAGGATATACATCTCAAGATATATTGAGGCTGGAGCATGAGTATAGACACTGGTGCTGGAGTACAACACCAAAGGAGACATTTGGGGATGGTGCACACATCACATGAGACATTCAGGGCTGGTGCAAATATCTCAGGAGACATTGGGGCTGATGCAAGCATCAAAGGAGACATTGGGGCTGATGAATGCATCACAGGAGACATTGGGGCTGATGCAAGCATCACAGGAGACATTGGGGCTGATGCAAGCATCACAGGAGACATTGGGGCTGATGAATGCATCACAGGAGACATTGGGGCTGATGCAAGCATCAAAGGAGACATTGGGGCTGGTGAATGCATCACAGGAGACATTGGGGCTGATGCAAGCATCACAGGAGACATTGGGGCTGATGCAAGCATCACAGGAGACATTGGGGCTGATGAATGCATCACAGGAGACATTGGGGCTGGTGAATGCATCACAGGAGACATTGGGGCTGGGGCACACTTGTATGTCCAGATGCTGGCATTGGCCAGTATCAGGACATAATCCTTCATTGCATGCGCCGCAGTGTTCAGTAGTGAACACAGCCTGTTCACAGGGCAAGAAAAAATTAAAATGCCAAAGAAACGGTCATAGTCCCCCCTCTGACACGCGTGCCGTAAATTTGTCACCATTGACATAGGGCCTTGGAGACCATTTTTACCATAATTGGTGAAATTATCTTTTACAATGGTTTGTCAACACCTGGAGTCCAAGTGTATAAATCTAAGGAGTATCTGGGTAGATTTTTTATGCTTATCGTAGTCTTGGCTTGTCTGCAGAAACTTGCCAACCACCAGCATATTTTGACTTCCAGTCTATCCCTGACATCATTGTTCTCTCAGATGTTTCAGCTCGAATAAAGCTTTGATCAGCGAGCATTCTTCACAGTGACTGCCTTAGGGCGATTTATTTCCTGACATATTTATGGCGCTGTGGCCACCTACAGTTGGGGGAATCACACCTGCATTAATGAGATGTCTTGTACCATTGTGTCAAAGATGTCATTAAAATGACAAGGATAACCTTGAAACATAAAAATAATAACATATGAGGAAAAACATGTCCATCAAAATAATTGCACACTTCATAAAAAAAGCACGAATAAGGTATGATGACCATTTTGCAGGAAACCCTGGAGACGGTGTACTCTTTGTATTACATTAATGGAAAATTGCTTAAAAATAGCTATTAAAGAGGTTATCCAGCCTAGAAAAGGGTTTGTTATTTTTCAAGAAACAGCTCTTGAAAAATTTTTCATTAAATGCACAAGCAATGAGTAATAAGCGAGCACTAAAACATTCGGATGTTGGTTAGGCTACTTTCACACTAGCGTTAACTGCAATCCGTCTCAATGCGTCGTTTTGCAGAAAAAACGCATCCTGCAAAAGTGCTTGCAGGATGCGTTTTTTCCCCATAGACTTGTATTGACGACGCATTGCGACGGACTGCCACACGTCGCATCCGTCGTGCGACGGATGCGTCGTGCTTTGGCGGACCGTCGGGAGCAAAAAACCATACATGTAACGTTTTTTGCTCCTGACGGACCGCTTTTTCCGACCAAGCATGCGCAGCTGGAACTCCGCCCCCACCTCCCCGCACCTCACAATGGGGCAGCGGATGAGCCGGAGAAATGCATCCGCTGCCTCCGTTGTGCAGTGCGTTAAACGCTAGCGTCGGAATCTCTGCCCGATGCATTGCGACGGAGAGATTTCGACGCTAGTGTGAAAGTAGCCTTACTCGAACAGAGCAATTCCTAATGCTTGCATGCTCGTTTCGAGTGATGGGTATAATTGGAGTCAATGGGAAAGCTGAGCATTTTTCCATCAGGCCATACAAAGAGGTCTGGGGGGCAGTGAAAATGCTGAAATAGATTAAAATAGTGATAATTGGAAGGAGAACAGCATGGGGAAGACCCCTGGAAGCATCTCTGACTCCCAGATCGCTGCTGAGATCAATGGTGTCACAAATTTACTCCACTTTAAGGAGCGACAATATAACATTCAAAATCAAAGAGAAATTGGAACTTATATGAAAAAAGTGTTAAGAAACATTCTATCCTGAATAATGACTTGTATATAAGCCAAACTTTAAACAGGATTTAAAAAATAATAATTTAAGAATGCAAAATTTAAATGTTTATTTTAAAATTGGAAATTTCAGTGTAATTTATGAAGGAAGCAAGAACTGCTAAAAAATGTAATGGAAGAGGAACTCAGATACACCCAGTACTAGACATAAAGGAGGGCCTCATAGACATTCTGCTCAAATTGTTATGTAGTGGTACTCCTAGACTTATAAATGCTATGTAATAATCTTTATTTATATAGCGCCAACATATTCCGCAGCGCTTTACAGTTTAACAGTTTCAAACACAACAGTCATAGGTAACAACGTTAACAATACAATAAAGCAAAATAAGACGACCCTGCTCGTGAGAGCTTACAATCTACAATGAGGTGGGGGAGATACAAAGTACAGGTGTGTATTTACAATGATGGATTTACAATGATGGTCCAGCCATCTTCAGGGGGTGGGGGTAGATGGAGATAGTGAATGGGCTAAACACACACACACAAACATAAAATGACTTTGATTAGTTAACGTGGTAGGCCGCTCTGAACAAATGTGTTTTGAGCGAGCGCCTAAAACTATGCAAGTTGTGGATGGTCCTAATATCTTGGGGTAGAGCATTCCAGAGGATTGGCACAGCGCGGGAGAAGTCTTGGAGTCGGGAGTGGGAGGTACGGATTAGTGCAGAGGTTAGTCGAAAGTAATTTGCAGAGTGCAGAGGTCGGTTAGGCTGAAAGACCGAAATGGGGGAGGAGATGTATGGGGGTGCCGCACTGTGGAGAGCTTTGTGGGTGAGAACAAGTACTTTGAATTGTATCCTGTAATGAATGGGCAGCCAGTGTAATGAGTGGCGAAGAGCGGATGCATCTGAGTAATGATTAGCCAGATGGACAACCCTGGCTGCCGCATTAAGGATAGACTGGAGAGGGGAAAGTCGAGTGAGGGGGAGGCCAATTAATAGAGCAATGCAGTAGTCCAGGCGGGAGTGGATTAGGGCGACAGTCAGGGTTTTTGTTGTCTCCATGGTGAGAGAAGGGCGGATTCTAGAGATGTTCTTTAGGTGTAAGCGGCACGAGCGGGCAAGAGATTGTATGTGGGAGGTGAAGGAGAGATCGGAGTCAAACATAACACCCAGACAGCGCGCCTGCTGCTGGGGTGTTATTATGGTGCCACCCATGGAGAGGGAGATGTCAGATTTAGGGAGGTTAGTAGAAGGCGGGAGCCGAAGAAGTTCAGTTTTGGAGAGGTTGAGTTTCAGATAGAGAGCGGACATGATGTTGGAGACTGCAGACAGACAGTAAGTGGCGTTCTATAGTACAGCGGGGGTAAGGTCAGGGCATGATGTGTACAGTTGTGTGTCATCAGCATAAAGATGGTACTGAAAGCCAAATCTGCTTATGGTCTGTCCAATTGGGGCTGTGTAGAGGGAGAAGAGAAGGGGGCCAAGGACTGAGCCCTGAGGAAGAGGAGATGAAGTGGAGCCAGAGAACAGAACACTGAAGTTGCGGTCAGAAAGGTAGGAGGAGAACCAGGAGAGAGCAGTGTCCTGAATGCCTAGTGTAGGTACTTATGTACATGTACCTATGTAGGTACAAAGCCTACCAAAAATTACAAACAGGGTCATCCACACACCCTTGTAGGCAACAACGTGAGGGCCTCATTCAAATACTGTGAATAAAGTGTAGTTGTGGTACTTCTACACTCATAAAGGCTCTGCACACAGTGCTAAGCCAGGAAAATTTTTTTAAGGAGGGTCATCCATACACCTTTGAAGGCAACAACTGGAGGGCCTCGTTCAAATATTAAGAACGTGTAGTTGTGGCACACCTACACTCTTAAAGGCTCTGCACACAGTGCAAAGACAGGAAAAAAATTATAAGTAGGGTCATCCATAGACCCGTGAAGGCAAGAACCTTGAGGAGTGCCTCATTCAAATATTAAGAAAGTATAGCTGTGGTACTCCAACACTCATTAAGGCTCTGAATACAGTGCAAAGCCAGAAAAATGTTGTAAGCAGGGTCATTCATAGACCATTGAACACAACAACTGGAGGGTCTCATTCATATACTGAAGATTTAAAACATTTTATATGCTGGTGTAATCTGGTGGCGAGGAAAAGTCGGGGCTAGTCCAGACTTTGTTCATTTTTATCAGAGTGAGCCTGTCAGTGAGTCGCCCACAGGGCAGTGGAGTACTCGGTACTAGGTCCAGTCGCAAGGGGGGATGTCACGATGGCTGTGACCTTGTCCGTGGCCCTGGGCCTCAACATTAAAGGGGAAAATATTCAAAGTTTGTCGTGACACCACCTGTGGAGTTCGATCAGTAGTAGAACCGACGCTGCTTTGAATGGGTCCCCTGGGGGATGTTGCGGCAGTACAGATGTTACACTTCCCACAGGTGAAGCGGGGTCCCCAGGGGTCCTATGGTGTAGGGCGTGGATGCTATAACTGGTAAATAAATGGAGGAGACAAGCTGTAAGTCTTTACCTAGTTTACTGTGGGTGACAGGCCACAGTCCAGGGTACCAGGCATGGATGATGGTGGTCCGGCCGGCTCAGAGGCAATGGAGAGTTCCCTTGTTCTAGTAGAGGTCCGTGAGCCTTTCCATCTAGCTCCGTTAAAGGTGAGGTCCCTGCTGCCTGAAGCTTCTTGCAGAGTCCTCTATTCCCCCTGTCCTAAGACAGGTACCTGCATGACGGGCAGCTTGAGCCTTTTTACAGGAACTCTATCATGCTCCAGGCTTCTCAGATGCTGCTGCGTCTCAGGCATGGTGTGGAAGTTAACGTGTAGTGTCGTGCCCTGCGGTTCTGCTCTGTGTCCTAGAGTCCCACAAAAGCCTCGGGCTCCCGGTTCCCGGTACTGTGCTTCAGCTCTAAGGGTGCCATACCACAGTCCCCCACTGAGCTCTGTTCCTTTCCTGTGCTCATTCCCTTCTGGCTACTCCCCATTCAACCCTTCCAGGTTATCTGTCCTTCCAGGGGCTTCAGCTCCCTCATGGCTGCCAGGCCTCCCTATCTGCACTCAGTTCCAGACTTCTTTCTACTTCAGTTTCTCTCCCAGACTGTTCTAGCTCCTCCTCCAGGTGTAGATACCTAAAGCCTCGGGAAGTTTTCCTGGCCCAGAATCAGAATGTGCTGCATGTGTGTGCCTTACCTGGTGAAGAGAACTCCATTGCCTCTGAGCATGACATTACCCTCCCCGAAGGAAAGCAACATCACTGCAGCAACCGGTTACCTGGGGTGCTGCATCAGCATTTTCTGTAGACAGGTGAAAGTGCCTGTCTGTTATTACCCCCTGCAGCACTAAAATCCCACTCAGACAAGACACAAGCAGCAGGGCAGCACAACACCTCCAACGCATAGAGCGACTGCTCATGCTAGTACTCATGCTTTGAGACCCAGTAGTTGAAGGTCACAGAGGAATTAGGTAGTTTGGTGGGCCAGGTAGTGCTTGACCATATTTAAAAATTTTTCCCCTCTTGTCAAAAATACCTGGTCATCAGGGCCTGGATGCTGGGAGGGTGCCAGGCCTTTGACAGTGTACCTCTGCCTCTGCTGTACTTGGTGTGTGTCTCTCTGGCCTCCTCCTCCTTAGCTGGGCAAAGAAGCTTGCCCCCTGCTGCTAGCATTGTCTGATGGGAATTTTTTCAACATTTTTTCGACAATGGCCTTCTGGTTTAGCACTATTTTAGTAGAGCTGTCCGCCTCAGGAAAGTGAGATTCAAGGTCTTCTTGGAGCATGGGTCTAGCAGGGTGAAAAACCAGTACTCTTTTTTTGGTCAAGATGAATATAACGCGAGGGTCATGGGAAAGGCAGCGGCACATAAAGTCGGTTATATATGCCAAGCTCCCTAGAGCTAACACTTCCCTGATTCCACCGTGATGACAACTGTCCATCTCCTCCTCCTCCTTATTCTATTCCTCCTCATTCCCCTCATCAGCCCCTCCACATATTAGAGATGGGACAAAGCTTGTGTGGTACTAGCCTCTGTTGGGTTAGCAACCAATTTCTGTTCCTCCTCCTCAGACTCCTCTTCATCCTCATTCTTACCCTCATTGATACTACCCAAGATGAGATGAGGGTGGGCAGGGTAGTATCACCCTGTCTCATGTCTTTCTTGATCTGGTCAGCATGCAAAGATTCAGCTTTAATTGTGAGCAGCTACTGTTTAAGTAAGCACAGAAGTGGGATCATTGCACTGATTATGACATCATCACCGTTCACCATCTTTGTGGAGTACTCAAAGTCTTGGAGAGCTGCACAAATGTCAGACATCTATACCAACTCTTCAATTGTTATGTGCGGAGGCTAACCAAAATACCGAGAGGTGTGTTTGAGCTGCTATTCCACGACTGGCCTCTACTGCTCATAAAGCCTTGCCAGCATGTGCAGTGTAGAGTTTCAGCATGTGGTCATGTCGCACACCAGTCGGTGAGCTGGCGCTTGCATGCACTCCTGCAGCACTGCCAGAGCTGCAGCAGCTGTAGCTGACTTGGGGGAATGGGCGCTCACGCAGCATACCTTGACAAGAAGCTCTGGCAAATCTCAGTAGGTTTTCAGAAAAAGCTGAACCATTAAGTTGAGCATGTAGCCCTAGCATGGTACATGTGTGAGCTTGACAAGATTCACAGCCTCCACCAGCTTACGACCGTTATTCACACACGACCATGCCTGTTTGTAGATTCCGCGGCAAGAGCCACAGATGTTTCTGGTCTGTAACTCCTTTCAACAACTCTGCAGTGGTGTGCGGTTGTCTCCTAGACAAATTAGCTTCAGCAGAGCCCGCCCCGAAGCATGAGCATATCATTAACTCAAAACTGAAAATAAAGATTAACCCTGCTGTTCTGTTGGTCAAAAATGACCGACTTTGAACTTCAATATTCTTTAAAATATTCAAGATGCGGCTCTGAAACCCGTGGCCGACCGACCCATCCTCATTTAAGTCAATCAACCACAAGTTTCAGAACCGCATCTTGAACACCCCAAAAAATACCAAAGTTCAAAATAGGTCTCCCCAGACCGAACAGAACAGCAGGGTTAAACAAAACCTGCAAGACAGATTTCATCACCAGGCATCACTTTACCTGCGGATTCTGCAGAATGCGCGCTGAAAAATCCGCAATGGAATCCGCAACATGTGCACATACCCTAAATATAATAGCGTAGCTACCAGGGGGCAGAGGAGGCCATCGCCCCGGCCTGATGGTCAGAGGGGGCCAACCCAGAGCTACGCTACTGTAACTGTATCGGCGCGCCAGAGCAGGGAGAATCGATGTCCCTGCTCTGCCGCCCGCTATGAGGCCCCTGAGCAGGCCGGGGGGGTCCGGTGCCAGTAGTGGGCCCCACACCCGTCATCGCACTGATGAGGAAAGGAGCGCTGCGCTCCTTCTCCCATTATCCCCCTGTCAGCATCTGGCATCACCGACGCTGACAGAGGGCGCGATGACGTCACCACCCGGCGCCCACTGTCAGAAGATGAGCGGGCAGTCGGAGCACCGCTGGAACAAGGAGGAAGAGAGGTGAGTATTTATTTATTGTTTTTTATGGGGGCTGCCTTATACTTCAGGATCTGCCTATAGGGGGGCTGCCTTATACTTCAGGATCTGCCTATATGGGTGCTGCCTTATACTTCAGGATCTGCCTATAGGGGTGCTGCCTTATACTTCAGGATCTGCCTATAGGGGTGCAGCCTTATACTTCAGTATCTGCCTATAGGGGTGCTGCCTTATACTTCAGGATCTGCCTATAGGGGGCTGCCTTATACTTCAGGATCTGCCTATAGGGGTGCTGCCTTATACTTCAGGATCTGCCTATAGGGGGCTGCCTTATACTTCAGGATCTGCCTAGGGGGGGGGGCTGCTTTACACTTCAGGATCTGCCTATAGGGGGGCTGCCTTATATTTCAGGATCTGCCTATAGGGGGGGCTGCCTTATACTTCAGGATCTGCCCATAGGGGGACTGCCTTATACTTCAGGATCTGCCTATAGGGGAGGCTGGCTAATACTTCAGGATCTGCCTATAGGGAGGCTGCCTTATACTTCAAGATCTGCCTATAGGGGTGCTGCCTTATACTTCAGGATATGCCTATAGGGGTGCAGCCTTATACTTCAGGATCTGCCTATAGGGGGACTGCCTTATAATTCAGGATGTGCCTATAGGGGTGCTGCCTTATACTTCAGTATCTGTCTATAGGGGGGCTGCCTTATACTTCAGGATCTGCCTATAGGGGTGCTGCCTTATACTTCAGGATCTGCCTATAGAGGTTCTGCCTTATACTTCAGAATCTGCCTATAGGGAGGCTGCCTTATACTTCAGGATCTGCCTATAAGGGGCTGCCTCATACTTCAGGATCTGCCTATAGGGGGCTGCCTTATACTTCAGGATCTGCCTAGGGGGGCTGCTTTATACTTCAGGATCTGCCTATAAGAGGGCTGCCTTATATTTCAGGATCTGCCTATAGGGGGGCTGCCTTATACTTCAGGATCTGCCTTTAGGGGTGCTGCCTTATACTTCAGGATCTGCCTATAGGGGGGGCTGCCTTATACTTCAGGTTCTGCCTCTATGGGTGCTGCCTTATACTTCAGAATCTGCATATTGGGGTACTGCCTTTTACTACAGGGTCTGCCTATGGGGTGCTGTCTTATACTACAGGGTCTGCCTATGGGGTGCTGCCTTTTACTAGAGTCTGCCTATGGGTTGCTGCCTTTTACTAGAGTCTGTATATGGGGTGCTGCCTTATACTACAGGATCTGCCTATGGGGTGCTGCCTTATACTACAGGGTCTGCCTATAGGGTGCTGCCTTATACTACAGGGTCTGCCTCTGGGGTGCTGCCTTTACTAGAGTCTGCCTATGGGGGCTGCCTTATACTACAGGGTCTACCTATGGGGTGCTGTCTTATACTACAGGGTCTGCCTATGGGGGTGCTGCATTGTGCTATAGAGTAGGCCTATGGGGAGTACATTATACTATATGGAGTCCTATGGGGAGTACATTATACTATATGGAGGCTTATGGGGAGTGCATTATACTATATTTAGGATGATCTGGTGCATTATACAATATGGAGGCCATCTAGTGGGTAATCATATAGTGTGAAGATTACAGTGAAGGGGCCATCATACAGTGTTGGAGCCATCAAACAGTTTGGGGGCTACTAAGGGGACAGTATACTGTGTGGATGGTACTATACAGTGAGGGGGCATTGTACTGTAAAGGGGAGCTGTAGAGGGGGGCAGATTCTGAACATTATTAAATGTAAAGTGGGCACTTCTTGTTATAAGGGATCTCAGGTTACTGTGACTATCAAAGGGGCACACATGGCAATATTACTTTCTAGAAAGCAAAATGTGGGCACTGTTTTCTAGGGCACTGGCACCCGGCAATACTATATTCTAGATGGTTGCTTTAGAATTTAGAATGCACAGAGAACCGCACAGCAGGTGTAGTAATAGGGACACATCCGGCAGCAGCGGCTCAGTATTGGGGTATCAGGGACAGTAATAGGGACACATCCGGCAGCAGCGGCTCAGTATTGGGGTATCAGGGGCAGTAATAGGGACACATACGGCAGCAGCGGCTCAGTATTGGGGTATCAGGTGCAGTAATACAGACACATACGGCAGCAGCGGTTCAGTATTGGGGTATCAGGTGCAGGAATAGGGACGTATACAGCAGCAGAGTCTCAGTATTGGGGTATCAGGGGCAGTAATAGGGACACATACGGCAGCAGCGGCTCAGTATTGGGGTATCAGCGGCAGTAATAGGGACACATACGGCAGCAGCGGCTCAGTATTGGGGTATCAGGTGCAGGAATAGGGACACATACAACAGCAGAGGCTCAGTATTGTGGTATCAGGTGCAGTAATAGGGACACATACGGCAGCAGCGGCTCAGTATTGGGGTATCAGGTGCAGTAATAGGGACACATACAGCAGCAGAGGCTCAGCATTGGGGTATCAGGGGCAGGAATAGGGACACATACAGCAGCAGAGGCTCAGTATTGGGGTATCAGGTGCAGTAATAGGGACACATACGGCAGCAGCGGCTCAGTATTGGGGTATCAGGTGCAGTAATAGGGACACATACAGCAGCAGAGGCTCAGCATTGGGGTATCAGGGGCAGGAATAGGGACACATACAGCAGCAGAGGCTCAGTATTGGGGTATCAGGTGCAGTAATAGGGACACATACGGCAGCAGCGGCTCAGTATTGGGGTATCAGGTGCAGTAATTGGAACACATATGGCAGCAGAGGCTCAGCATTGGGGTATCAGGTGCAGGAATAGGGACACATACAGCAGCAGAGGCTCAGTATTGGGGTATCAGGTGCAGTAATAGGGACACATACGGCAGCAGCGGCTCAGTATTGGGGTATCAGGTGCAGGAATAGGGACGTATACAGCAGCAGAGTCTCAGTATTGGGGTATCAGGGGCAGTAATAGGGACACATACGGCAGCAGCGGCTCAGTATTGGGGTATCAGCGGCAGTAATAGGGACACATACGGCAGCAGCGGCTCAGTATTGGGGTATCAGGTGCAGGAATAGGGACACATACAACAGCAGAGGCTCAGTATTGTGGTATCAGGTGCAGTAATAGGGACACATACGGCAGCAGCGGCTCAGTATTGGGGTATCAGGTGCAGTAATAGGGACACATACAGCAGCAGAGGCTCAGCATTGGGGTATCAGGGGCAGGAATAGGGACACATACAGCAGCAGAGGCTCAGTATTGGGGTATCAGGTGCAGTAATAGGGACACATACGGCAGCAGCGGCTCAGTATTGGGGTATCAGGTGCAGTAATTGGAACACATATGGCAGCAGAGGCTCAGCATTGGGGTATCAGGTGCAGGAATAGGGACACATACAGCAGCAGAGGCTCAGTATTGGGGTATCAGGTGCAGTAATAGGGACACATACGGCAGCAGCGGCTCAGTATTGGGATATCAGGTGCAGTAATAGGGACACATACGGCAGCAGAGGCTCAGTATTGGGGTATCAGGTGCAGGAATAGGGACACATACAGCAGCAGAGGCTCAGTATTGGGGTATCAGGTGCAGTAATAGGGACACATACGGCAGCAGCGGCTCAGTATTGGGGTATCAGGTGCAGTAATAGAGACACATGCAGCAGCAGCGGCTCAGTATTGGGGTATCAGGGGCAGTAATAGGGACACATACGGCAGCAGCGGCTCAGTATTGGGGTATCAGGTGCAGTAATAGGGACACATACGGCAGCAGCGGCTCAGTATTGGGGTATCAGGTGCAGTAATAGGGACACATAGGCAGCAGCGGCTCAGTATTGGGGTATCAGGGACAGTAATAGGGACACATACGGTAGCAGAGGCTCAGTATTGGGATATCAGGGGCAGTAATAGGGACACATACGGTAGCAGAGGCTCAGTATTGAGGTATCAGGCTCAGTAATAGGGACACATACGGCAGCAGCGGCTCAGTATTGGGGTATCAGGGGCAGTAATAGGGACACATACGGCAGCAGCGGCTCAGTATTGGGGTATCAGGTGCAGTAATAGGGACACATACGGCAGCAGCGGCTCAGTATTGGGGTATCAGGTGCAGTAATAGGGACACATAGGCAGCAGCGGCTCAGTATTGGGGTATCAGGGACAGTAATAGGGACACATACGGTAGCAGAGGCTCAGTATTGGGATATCAGGGACAGTAATAGGGACACATACGGTAGCAGAGGCTCAGTATTGGGATATCAGGGGCAGTAATAGGGACACATACGGCAGCAGCGGCTCAGTATTGGGGTATCAGGTGCAGTAATAGGGACACATACGGCAGCATCGGCTCAGTATTGGGGTATCAGGGACAGTAATAGGGACACATACGGTAGCAGAGGCTCAGTATTGGGATATCAGGGGCAGTAATAGGGACACATACGGCAGCAGCGGCTCAGTATTGGGGTATCAGGTGCAGTAATAGGGACACATACGGCAGCAGCAGCTCAGTATTAGGGTATCAGCAGGATGAGGAGTTTGTTCAGGCTGGGAATAGATGGTGATGGGGCTGGAATATGAGAAGTGAAATGTGTCTTTGTTGTATTCTCTGCAGATGAGTTGTAGATGGTAGAAGTTGTCATGTTGGTCTGGGCCAGATGGAAAAAACTGGAAAAATGAACGATTCCATCACACAGCATCAGCGGTAAGACATTATCTATAACTGTGCTGTGATCTCTTATATGTTCTGTGGGGCTGGTATCCACCACTGACCATATGGCGGTAATATCCATGTTGGTCGTTATATAGAGATTATCTTCAGTAATAGCGCGGTCTTCTGCTGAGGTTCTCTTCCACTATTAGGGTGCGTCACTCAATTGTAATGAAGGTTACCTGGTTAGGTGCCCACTCAGAAGCGTCGCCCCCCTGAGCCAAAACCCCAGCTATGCCTCTCCCTAAATGTACTCTTTTTAAATTAACTCTTGGTGCCCATGGACATGGCTTTGCCTTGGACTATATTTGTTACTCCGTGGCATAATCCTAATTTTCTGTGGGCAATTGTGAATGCATTTGTTTGTTTCAGGAGTCCGCTTCCTTTCAATGCATTAGTAGTGCTCAGCTTCCTGAAAATTAAAAAAAATAATAATTGAATTATTTCCAAGATGACTCATGGTTCTGAACTATAACAAAGTCTGGTAGAATTTAATCTGCCGTAACCTTTTTTTCCCCTTGGCAAGAAATTACCATTAAGTTGGGACACATCTCTAGTTCGCTGAACTGAACTTTCCATGTGTTATAAAAGCTTAAATTGGCGTTAATTCTTATTCCTAGTAATAGATGTAGGTTACATTAAGAGTTCAAAAGCAGATTTGTTCTGTTATGTCATCATTGACTGAAGGGAAAAAATGCAGATTATTGCCACTTCTTAAGAACCGATTCAGACAGCAGTTTTTTTTTTACATGGGAGAAAAACAGACCAAGATTCATCAGTGATTTTCAACAAAGTTTCAGCAGTTTTTTTTATCCACCTTTTCTTATCAGTGAAAAATGATCAGCACACGGATGGCTTCTGAATGCTGTCAGATTTTTTTACTGACCCACAGACTTTCATGGCTGATTTTGATAGGACTCTCTGATCAATATCGAGCATGTCTTTGTGATTTTGCATGGACTCCTCAGTCCCACGAAAAAATCTGACATATGAACATAGACTGTCATAGGTGCGTGTGCTATTTGTGAAAAAAAATGGATAGCACTTGCATGTGAAAAACTGACATGCGAATGAGCCCTAAGGCCACATTCACACGGTCAGTGTTTGGTCAGTATTTTTCATCAGTATTTATAAGCCAAGACCAGGAGTGGATGATAAATACAGAAGTGGTGACATGTTTCTATGATACTTTTCCTCTCCTGGTTTTGGCTTCCTGTAACAGATCACAGCCCGTGGTGTCGCTCAGATCCACCCACTCTCACCTTTTTGTCATGAAATTTTCCCACGACATCAGTTCGGTGAAGTGAGTTAATTGGCTGTGAACTCCCAGGACCTTTGTGACTGCACCGCGAGCGTGAGAACTTTCTCACACTTGTGGTCATAGGAATTCACTGCGAAACACTGAGCAGCAGTAACACACACTGCTCAATGTCTCTGCTGGATGGCAGGGTGTATGGTCGCATCATGCAACAATGCATCCAGCCATTTAGATGTAGCAGAGCTAGACCCATCATGGGACAAATGGATTAATATCTTCTCTGTGGACAGGTGAGGAATATTGTTGTCCATATCAGACCTCCGGTTGTCATAGAACATAGTGGGGTAGGAGCTATATCCGCTCTCTGCACATAATGCAGTAACTCGGCTGTATATGTCAGCCAGCTCCTGATGCGGATGGCACGGGCACAACTCCTAAGTCCATGCCATTCATCAGATGTAACTGTAAACCCATTTTCTATAAATCCCTTGCAATATGGACGATCAATTACATCCTTTCTTGAATCAGTTGTTAGTATTAAAGTGATTTAAAAATGACTATGTTAACGACTTGTTTGTGATGTTTTTTCTTTAAAAAAAGAAAAAAGTTTGACAAAAATTCAATTATTGCAATTGTTTTTACATAATTATTTGTAATAACTTTATGGAAAAAATACTGTGGCTTATACCATTTATATATGGATGTATCTGTATATACTAGTTCAGTTTGTTGGTTAAAATAAATACTATTTTGATCTTTAGGCAGAGAAAATTCCATTTCCATCATACACAATAGTGCAGCCTGTGGTTCATTATTAAAGGGACTCTGTCACCTCAAATTGGCAGGATATTTAAATGACTTTCTACCTGTCCGATGAGTGGCGGTTTGTCTTCATTTCTCCACCCCATCTGTCCCTGTTGTCCGCAATATGTTTGAGAATTAGAGTACTTGTCCTCCATAGTTCGCACGTGCGCAATGCAATCTTCGCTCGCGCACGCGCAGTATGCTTTGCCCAGCTGTGGGCAAAGCCGAAAGGCATTACTGTGCATGCGCCCGCGCATGTCCTGGAAGTATTTTGCTCTGTTCTGCGATATAGTGCGTGGGCGCATGCGCAGTAATGCTTTTCGGCTTTGCCTGCAGTCGGGCAAAGCATACTGCGCGTGCGCGAGCGAAGATTGCATTGCGCACGCGCGAACTATGGAGGACAAGTACTCTAGTTCTCGATCATATTGCAGACAACAGAGACAGATGGGGTAGAGAAATGAAGATGAAACGCCGCCCAACGGATCAGAAAAAATGCATTTACATATCCCGCCAATTTGAGGTGACAGGTTCCCTTTAATGCCCATGCCTTCCTGAGTTCCTGAGTTTAACATAGTAACATAGTAACATAGTTAGTAAGGCCGAAAAAAGACATTTGTCCATCCAGTTCAGCCTATATTCCATCATAATAAATACCCAGATCTACGTCCTTCTACAGAACCTAATAATTGTATGATACAATATTGTTCTGCTCCAGGAAGACATCCAGGCCTCTCTTGAACCCCTCGACTGAGTTCGCCATCACCACCTCCTCAGGCAAGCAATTCCAGATTCTCACTGCCCTAACAGTAAAGAATCCTCTTCTATGTTGGTGGAAAAACCTTCTCTCCTCCAGACGCAAAGAATGCCCCCTTGTGCCCGTCACCTTCCTTGGTATAAACAGATCCTCAGCGAGATATTTGTATTGTCCCCTTATATACTTATACATGGTTATTAGATCGCCCCTCAGTCGTCTTTTTTCTAGACTAAATAATCCTAATTTCGCTAATCTATCTGGGTATTGTAGTTCTCCCATCCCCTTTATTAATTTTGTTGCCCTCCTTTGTACTCTCTCTAGTTCCATTATATCCTTCCTGAGCACCGGTGCCCAAAACTGGACACAGTACTCCATGTGCGGTCTAACTAGGGATTTGTACAGAGGCAGTATAATGCTTTCATCATGTGTATCCAGACCTCTTTTAATGCACCCCATGATCCTGTTTGCCTTGGCAGCTGCTGCCTGGCACTGGCTGCTCCAGGTAAGTTTATCATTAACTAGGATCCCCAAGTCCTTCTCCCTGTCAGATTTACCCAGTGGTTTCCCGTTCAGTGTGTAATGGTGATATTGATTCCCTCTTCCCATGTGTATAACCTTACATTTATCATTGTTAAACCTCATCTGCCACCTTTCAGCCCAAGTTTCCAACTTATCCATATCCATCTGTAGCAGAATACTATCTTCTCTTGTATTAACTGCTTTACATAGTTTTGTATCATCTGCAAATATCGATATTTTACTGTGTAAACCTTCTACCAGATCATTAATGAATATGTTGAAGAGAACAGGTCCCAATACTGACCCCTGCGGTACCCCACTGGTCACAGCGACCCAGTTAGAGACTATACCATTTATAACCACCCTCTGCTTTCTATCACTAAGCCAGTTACTAACCCATTTACACACATTTTCCCCCAGACCAAGCATTCTCATTTTGTGTACCAACCTCTTGTGCGGCACGGTATCAAACGCTTTGGAAAAATCGAGATATACCACGTCCAATGACTCACCGTGGTCCAGTCTATAGCTTACCTCTTCATAAAAACTGATTAGATTGGTTTGACAGGAGCGATTTCTCATAAACCCATGCTGATATGGAGTTAAACAGTTATTCTCATTGAGATAATCCAGAATAACATCCCTCAGAAACCCTTCAAATATTTTACCAACAATAGAGGTTAGACTTACTGGCCTATAATTTCCAGGTTCACTTTTAGAGCCCTTTTTGAATATTGGCACCACATTTGCTATGCGCCAGTCCTGCGGAACAGACCCTGTCGCTATAGAGTCACTAAAAATAAGAAATAATGGTTTATCTATTACATTACTTAGTTCTCTTAGTACTCGTGGGTGTATGCCATCCGGACCCGGAGATTTATCTATTTTAATCTTATTTAGCCGGTTTCGCACCTCTTCTTGGGTTAGATTGGTGACCCTTAATATAGGGTTTTCATTGTTTCTTGGGATTTCACCTAGCATTTCATTTTCCACCGTGAATACCGTGGAGAAGAAGGTGTTTAATATGTTAGCTTTTTCCTCGTCATCTACAACCATTCTTTCCTCACTATTTTTTAAGGGGCCTACATTTTCAGTTTTTATTCTTTTACTATTGATATAGTTGAAGAACAGTTTGGGATTAGTTTTACTCTCCTTAGCAATGTGCTTCTCTGTTTCCTTTTTGGCAGCTTTAATTAGTTTTTTAGATAAAGTATTTTTCTCCCTATAGTTTTTTAGAGCTTCAATGGTGCCATCCTGCTTTAGTAGTGCAAATGCTTTCTTTTTACTGTTAATTGCCTGTCTTACTTCTTTGTTTAGCCACATTGGGTTTTTCCTATTTCTAGTCCTTTTATTCCCACAAGGTATAAACCGCTTACACTGCCTATTTAGGATGTTCTTAAACATTTCCCATTTATTATCTGTATTCTCATTTCTGAGGATATTGTCCCAGTCTACCAGATTAAGGGCATCTCTAAGCTGTTCAAACTTTGCCTTCCTAAAGTTCAATGTTTTTGTGACTCCCTGACAAGTCCCCCTAGTGAAAGACAGGTGAAACTGCACAATATTGTGGTCGCTATTTCCTAAATGCCCAACCACCTGCAGATTTGTTATTCTGTCAGGTCTATTAGATAGTATTAGGTCTAAAAGTGCTGCTCCTCTGGTTGGATTCTGCACCAATTGTGAAAGATAATTTTTCTTGGTTATTAGCAGAAACCTGTTGCCTTTATGGGTTTCACAGGTTTCTGTTTCCCAGTTAATATCCGGGTAGTTAAAGTCCCCCATAACCAGGACCTCATTATGGGTTGCAGCTTCATCTATCTGCTTTAGAAGTAGACTTTCCATGGTTTCTGTTATATTTGGGGGGGTGTAACAGACCCCAATGAGAATTTTGTTACCATTTTTCCCTCCATGAATTTCAACCCATATGGACTCGACATCCTCATTCCCTTCGCTAATATCCTCCCTTAAAGTGGACTTTAGACAAGACTTTACATAGAGACAAACCCCTCCTCCTCTCCGATTTTTACGATCCTTTCTAAACAGACTGTAACCCTGTAAGTTAACTGCCCAGTCATAGCTTTCATCTAACCATGTCTCGGTTATTCCCACTATGTCAAAGTTACCTGTAGATATTTCTGCTTCTAGTTCTTCCATCTTGTTTGTCAGGCTTCTGGCGTTTGCGAGCATGCAGTTTAGAGGATTTTGTTTTGTTCCAATCTCCTCACTGTGGATTGTTTTAGAAATGTTCTTACCTCCCTTCTGAGTATGTTTTCCTGGGTCGTCTTTGTTCGAGTCTAATGTTTTTCTTCCCGTCCCCTCTTCTTCTAGTTTAACGCCCTCCTGATGAGTGTAGCGAGTCTTCTGGCGAATGTGTGTTTCCCAGGTTTGTTGAGGTGTAGTCCGTCTCTGGCGAGGAGTCCATCATACCAGTAATTCACACCGTGGTCCAGGAATCCAAATCCTTGTTGTCTGCACCATCGTCTTAGCCAGTTGTTTGCATCAAGGATCCTGTTCCATCTCCTGGTGCCATGTCCGTCTACTGGAAGGATAGAAGAAAAAACTACCTGTGCATCCAGTTCCTTTACTTTCTTCCCCAACTCTTCAAAGTCCTTGCAGATTGTCGGTAGGTCCTTCCTTGCCGTGTCATTGGTGCCAACATGTATCAGAAGAAATGGGTGGACGTCCTTGGAGCTGAAGAGCTTTGGTATCCTATCGGTCACATCCTTGATCATCGCACCTGGAAGGCAGCATACTTCTCTTGCAGTTATGTCCGGTCTGCAGATGGCTGCTTCGGTGCCTCTCAGTAGTGAGTCTCCTACCACCACCACTCTTCGTTGCTTCTTGGCTGTACTTTTTGCTGTCACTTGTTGCTGTGTGCCCTTTTCTTTTTTGCTTGCTGGTATTGCTTCATTCTTAGGTGTGCCATCTTCATCCTCTACAAAGATTTGATATCGGTTCTTCAGTTGTGTGGTTGGTGATTTCTCCATGGTCTTCTTGCTTCTTTTGGTCACATGCTTCCACTCATCTGCTTTTGGAGGTTCTCTGACACTTTTTGCACCTTCTGTGACCAGTAGAGATGCTTCTGTTCTATCTAGAAAGTCTTCATTCTCTTTGATGAGTTTCAAAGTTGCTATTCTTTCTTCCAGACCCCGCACCTTTTCTTCTAAAAGGGCCACTAGTCTACACTTCTGACAGGTGAAATTGGATTCTTCTTCTGGTCGATCTGTGAACATGTAGCACATGCTGCAGCTCACCATGTAGGTTGTCACATCTGCCATGTTGCTCCTAGATCCTGCTGACTTGCTGTGTGTTTTCCTTCTTGTGTAATCTACTCAGCCAAGCTCTCTTGCAATAATGTCCTACAGGCAAAAATTCGGTGTTTGGTGATGCTTTCGAAGCAGCTGGTCCCGGCTGTACCCAACGATCTTCTAGCTTAGGGAGACTTCGCTTCTCCCAGAAGGCACCTGGAATATGCAAATTAGCCTCCTGAAGCTTGAATCCCTGGTTTGGTGATGCTTTCGAAGCAGCTGGTCCCGGCTGTACCCAACGATCTTCTAGCTTAGGGAGACTTCGCTTCTCCCAGAAGGCACCTGGAATATGCAAATTAGCCTCCTGAAGCTTGAATCCCTGGTTTGGTGATGCTTTCGAAGCAGCTGGTCCCGGCTGTACCCAACGATCTTCTAGCTTAGGGAGACTTCGCTTCTCCCAGAAGGCACCTGGAATATGCAAATTAGCCTCCTGAAGCTTGAATCCCTGGTTTGGTGATGCTTTCGAAGCAGCTGGTCCCGGCTGTACCCAACGATCTTCTAGCTTAGGGAGACTTCGCTTCTCCCAGAAGGCACCTGGAATATGCAAATTAGCCTCCTGAAGCTTGAATCCCTGGTTTGGTGATGCTTTCGAAGCAGCTGGTCCCGGCTGTACCCAACGATCTTCTAGCTTAGGGAGACTTCGCTTCTCCCAGAAGGCACCTGGAATATGCAAATTAGCCTCCTGAAGCTTGAATCCCTGGTTTGGTGATGCTTTCGAAGCAGCTGGTCCCGGCTGTACCCAACGATCTTCTAGCTTAGGGAGACTTCGCTTCTCCCAGAAGGCACCTGGAATATGCAAATTAGCCTCCTGAAGCTTGAATCCCTGGTTTGGTGATGCTTTCGAAGCAGCTGGTCCCGGCTGTACCCAACGATCTTCTAGCTTGGTGAGACTTCGCTTCTCCCAGAAGGCACCTGGAATATGCAAATTAGCCTCCTGAAGCTTGAATCCCTGGTTTGGTGATGCTTTCGAAGCAGCTGGTCCCGGCTGTACCCAACGATCTTCTAGCTTAGGGAGACTTCGCTTCTCCCAGAAGGCACCTGGAATATGCAAATTAGCCTCCTGAAGCTTGAATCCCTGGTTTGGTGATGCTTTCGAAGCAGCTGGTCCCGGCTGTACCCAACGATCTTCTAGCTTAGGGAGACTTCGCTTCTCCCAGAAGGCACCTGGAATATGCAAATTAGCCTCCTGAAGCTTGAATCCCTGGTTTGGTGATGCTTTCGAAGCAGCTGGTCCCGGCTGTACCCAACGATCTTCTAGCTTAGGGAGACTTCGCTTCTCCCAGAAGGCACCTGGAATATGCAAATTAGCCTCCTGAAGCTTGAATCCCTGGTTTGGTGATGCTTTCGAAGCAGCTGGTCCCGGCTGTACCCAACGATCTTCTAGCTTAGGGAGACTTCGCTTCTCCCAGAAGGCACCTGGAATATGCAAATTAGCCTCCTGAAGCTTGAATCCCTGGTTTGGTGATGCTTTCGAAGCAGCTGGTCCCGGCTGTACCCAACGATCTTCTAGCTTAGGGAGACTTCGCTTCTCCCAGAAGGCACCTGGAATATGCAAATTAGCCTCCTGAAGCTTGAATCCCTGGTTTGGTGATGCTTTCGAAGCAGCTGGTCCCGGCTGTACCCAACGATCTTCTAGCTTAGGGAGACTTCGCTTCTCCCAGAAGGCACCTGGAATATGCAAATTAGCCTCCTGAAGCTTGAATCCCTGGTTTGGTGATGCTTTCGAAGCAGCTGGTCCCGGCTGTACCCAACGATCTTCTAGCTTAGGGAGACTTCGCTTCTCCCAGAAGGCACCTGGAATATGCAAATTAGCCTCCTGAAGCTTGAATCCCTGGTTTGGTGATGCTTTCGAAGCAGCTGGTCCCGGCTGTACCCAACGATCTTCTAGCTTAGGGAGACTTCGCTTCTCCCAGAAGGCACCTGGAATATGCAAATTAGCCTCCTGAAGCTTGAATCCCTGGTTTGGTGATGCTTTCGAAGCAGCTGGTCCTGGCTGTACCCAACGATCTTCTAGCTTAGGGAGACTTCGCTTCTCCCAGAAGGCACCTGGAATATGCAAATTAGCCTCCTGAAGCTTGAATCCCTGGTTTGGTGATGCTTTCGAAGCAGCTGGTCCCGGCTGTACCCAACGATCTTCTAGCTTAGGGAGACTTCGCTTCTCCCAGAAGGCACCTGGAATATGCAAATTAGCCTCCTGAAGCTTGAATCCCTGGTTTGGTGATGCTTTCGAAGCAGCTGGTCCCGGCTGTACCCAACGATCTTCTAGCTTAGGGAGACTTCGCTTCTCCCAGAAGGCACCTGGAATATGCAAATTAGCCTCCTGAAGCTTGAATCCCTGGTTTGGTGATGCTTTCGAAGCAGCTGGTCCCGGCTGTACCCAACGATCTTCTAGCTTAGGGAGACTTCGCTTCTCCCAGAAGGCACCTGGAATATGCAAATTAGCCTCCTGAAGCTTGAATCCCTGGTTTGGTGATGCTTTCGAAGCAGCTGGTCCCGGCTGTACCCAACGATCTTCTAGCTTAGGGAGACTTCGCTTCTCCCAGAAGGCACCTGGAATATGCAAATTAGCCTCCTGAAGCTTGAATCCCTGGTTTGGTGATGCTTTCGAAGCAGCTGGTCCCGGCTGTACCCAACGATCTTCTAGCTTAGGGAGACTTCGCTTCTCCCAGAAGGCACCTGGAATATGCAAATTAGCCTCCTGAAGCTTGAATCCCTGGTTTGGTGATGCTTTCGAAGCAGCTGGTCCCGGCTGTACCCAACGATCTTCTAGCTTAGGGAGACTTCGCTTCTCCCAGAAGGCACCTGGAATATGCAAATTAGCCTCCTGAAGCTTGAATCCCTGGTTTGGTGATGCTTTCGAAGCAGCTGGTCCCGGCTGTACCCAACGATCTTCTAGCTTAGGGAGACTTCGCTTCTCCCAGAAGGCACCTGGAATATGCAAATTAGCCTCCTGAAGCTTGAATCCCTGGTTTGGTGATGCTTTCGAAGCAGCTGGTCCCGGCTGTACCCAACGATCTTCTAGCTTAGGGAGACTTCGCTTCTCCCAGAAGGCACCTGGAATATGCAAATTAGCCTCCTGAAGCTTGAATCCCTGGTTTGGTGATGCTTTCGAAGCAGCTGGTCCCGGCTGTACCCAACGATCTTCTAGCTTAGGGAGACTTCGCTTCTCCCAGAAGGCACCTGGAATATGCAAATTAGCCTCCTGAAGCTTGAATCCCTGGTTTGGTGATGCTTTCGAAGCAGCTGGTCCCGGCTGTACCCAACGATCTTCTAGCTTAGGGAGACTTCGCTTCTCCCAGAAGGCACCTGGAATATGCAAATTAGCCTCCTGAAGCTTGAATCCCTGGTTTGGTGATGCTTTCGAAGCAGCTGGTCCCGGCTGTACCCAACGATCTTCTAGCTTAGGGAGACTTCGCTTCTCCCAGAAGGCACCTGGAATATGCAAATTAGCCTCCTGAAGCTTGAATCCCTGGTTTGGTGATGCTTTCGAAGCAGCTGGTCCCGGCTGTACCCAACGATCTTCTAGCTTAGGGAGACTTCGCTTCTCCCAGAAGGCACCTGGAATATGCAAATTAGCCTCCTGAAGCTTGAATCCCTGGTTTGGTGATGCTTTCGAAGCAGCTGGTCCCGGCTGTACCCAACGATCTTCTAGCTTAGGGAGACTTCGCTTCTCCCAGAAGGCACCTGGAATATGCAAATTAGCCTCCTGAAGCTTGAATCCCTGGTTTGGTGATGCTTTCGAAGCAGCTGGTCCCGGCTGTACCCAACGATCTTCTAGCTTAGGGAGACTTCGCTTCTCCCAGAAGGCACCTGGAATATGCAAATTAGCCTCCTGAAGCTTGAATCCCTGGTTTAAAGGGAATTAAAGGGAATTTGTCTGCAGGTTTTGCTATGTGATATCAGAGCAATGTAATGTAGGGGCAGAGAGCAATGTATCACTTACTGAGTGGAGTCCTATGTAACCCCGCCCACACCCCTCATTGGTAGCTTACTGTGTGCACTACATTGTCAGCAAGCTACCAATCAGTAGTAGGGGGTGTGGTTACACTGAATAGCCTGACTGGCCTGCACATGAGACCTAGTCCTCTAGTGATAAAATGTTGCTGATAAAACATTGATTGTATTGAAACTAGAGCACACAGCTTAATAAGCGACACATCGCTCGAATCAATCAGTCTTTCTTGAGTATAGATATACATAGATAATAGATAGGTAATAGATAATAGTGTCTAAGCCACTCATCCAGGTCGCAGTGCGCATGCCCATTAATCCCAGCCCCGAAGTGTGAATACATCATAAGACACTGCGGGGCTGGGATTCACAAGCAGGGCGGCCGCACAGGCGCTGTCAGCGAGACTGCATATGAGGGCAGATGGGCAGCGCTCACTGCCCCTGCCCCAGGCATGACAGAAGAGCGCAGGTGCCGGCAGACTTCAAAACAAACAGCGCTGAGGAGGCGCAAAGAAGACTTGAGTGATGACCGTGAGGCGTCTGCAGCAGGGGGGAAAGGCCTGCCTCCAGGACTGAAGACAGGTATTTCGGACAAATTAAAAGACGGATTATTTCTGCATTTACAGCACCACTAACTAAAAGAGCCACCTTGTCAGAATGCAGCATTACTGCTACACAAGGAGGCTCTTTTAGTTTCAAACGCCTGGGGGGGGGGGGGTGGTGACAGGTTCCCTTTAATGGGCTGGGTTTTTTTGTGGACAACCACAGAGTGGGTGGAAGGTTGTCCACCTTATCTCCACCTCGGTGAGTGGTCTGGGACCTAAATAGCTGGCCTCCTGAGGCCGTCTATACAATAAACAACAGACGATTTAAAGGGACAGTGTACCTGTATCTACCTCAGTGCCCAGCCGAGTGAGCCGATATATCACAATAGATAGATAGATAGATAGATAGATAGATAGATAGATTGGAAAAATCATTCATCCCATACCAAAGGTCCACAAGCACGATGAAGGGGTCTGTTGTGAATTCTGTGGCTGAGTTCACTTCTGTGGTCACAAGTGGTATTGCAGTCTCTGGGCTTCCTCCCTCAGGTGTTTTGGTGAGCTCGTTGGCTGCCTTGCTATTTAGCTCCACCTGAGTCTGTCTTCCTTGCTCCTTGTCAATGTTCCAGTGTTGGATCTGAGCTACTGCATCTTTCCTTGGGCCTGCTGCTCTGCTAGATAAGTGCTTCTAGTTTGTTTTCTGTTTTTTTCTGTCCAGCTTGCTATTAACTTTTGCTGGAAGCTCTGAGAAGCAAAGGGGTGCACCGCCGTGCTGTTAGTTCGGCACGGTGGGTCTTTTTGCCCCTTTGCGTGGTTTTCGTTTTAGGGTTTTTTGTGGACTGCATAGTTCTCTTTGCTATCCTCGCTCTGTCTAGAATATCGGGCCTCACTTTGCTGAATCTATTTCATTCCTACGTTTGTCTTTTCATCTTGCTAACAGTCATTATATGTGGGGGGCTGCCTATTCCTTTGGGGTATTTCTCTGAGGTAAGTCAGGCTTGTATTTCTATCTTCAGGCTAGTCAGCTCCTCAGGCAGTGCCGAGTTGCATAGGTAGTGATAGGCGCAATCCACTGCTGCTTATAGTTGTGTGAGGATAGATCAGGTACTGCAGTCTACAGAGATTCCACGTCTCAGAGCTCGTCCTATTGTTTTTGGTTATTGCCAGATCTCTGTATGTGCGCTGATTACTGCACGCTGTGTTGCCTGATTGCCAGCCATAACAGTACAAGAGCCACACCAATGATTCCCAATAGAGGGAAAAAAGAAATCCTGACATCATTTTTTTTTCTTAGCTCTGTCTTCAGTCTTTTTTTTCCCCTAGACATTAGAGTGCTTCAGGACACAGCTGTGGACATGGATATTCAGGCTCTGTGGTGCTCCTCAATGGATAATCTCGTTGTAAATGTACAAAAGATTCAAGATACTATTGATCAGAAATCGATGCTAGAACCAAGAATTCCGATTCCTGATTTGTTTTTTGGTGACAGAACTAAGTTCCTGAGCTTCAGAAATAATTGTAAGCTATTTTTGGCCTTGAAACCTCATTCTTCTGGTAATCCTATTCAACAGGTTTTGATTATTATTTCTTTTTTGCGCGGCGACCCACAGGACTGGGCGTTTTCTCTTGCACCAGGAGATTCTGCATTGAGTAATGTTGATGCATTTTTCCAGGCGCTGGGATTGCTTTACGATGAGCCTAATTCAGTGGATCAGGCTGAGAAAAATCTGCTGGCTTTATGCCAGGGTCAGGATGATGTAGAAGTATATTGTCAGAAATTTAGGAAGTGGTCAGTACTCACTCTGTGGAATGAATCTGCACTAGCGGCTTTGTTCAGAAAGGGTCTCTCTGAAGCTCTTAAGGATGTCATGGTGGGATTTCCTATGCCTGCTGGTTTGAATGAGTCTATGTCCTTGGCCATTCAGATCGGTCGTCGCTTGCGCGAGCGTAAATCTGTGCACCATTTGGCGGTATTGTCTGAGAGTAAACCTAAGCCTATGCAGTGCGACAGGACTATGACTAAAGTAGAACGGCAAGAACACAGACGTCTGAACAGACTGTGTTTCTATTGTGGTGATTCTACTCATGCTATTTCTAATTGTCCTAAACGCACTAGGCGGTTCGATAGCTCTGCCGTTATTGGTACTGTACAGTCCAAATTCCTTTTGTCCATTACCTTAATGTGCTCTTTGTCATCGTATTCTGTCATGGCGTTTGTGGATTCAGGCGCTGCCCTGAATCTGATGGATTTGGATTATGCTAAACGTTGTGGATTTTTCTTGGAGCCTTTGCGGTGTCCTATTCCGTTGAGAGGAATTGATGCTACACCTTTGGCCAAGAATAAGCCTCAGTACTGGGCCCAGCTGACCATGTGCATGGCTCCTGCACATCAGGAAGTTATTCGCTTTCTGGTACTGCATAATTTGCATGATGTGGTCGTGTTGGGGTTGCCATGGCTACAAACCCATAATCCAGTATTGGATTGGAACTCTATGTCGGTAACCAGCTGGGGTTGTCAGGGAGTACATGGTGATGTTCCATTTTTGTCTATTTCGTCATCCATTCCTTCTGACATCCCAGAGTTCTTGTCGGACTTTCAGGATGTATTTGAAGAGTCCAAGTCTGATGCCCTACCTCCGCATAGGAATTGTGATTGTGCTATCGATTTGATTCCTGGTAGTAAATTCCCTAAGGGTCGTTTATTTAATTTGTCCGTACCTGAACACACCGCTATGCGCAGTTATGTGAAGGAGTCCCTGGAGAAGGGACATATTCGCCCATCGTCGTCACCATTGGGAGCAGGGTTCTTTTTTGTAGCCAAGAAGGATGGTTCGCTAAGACCGTGTATTGATTACCGCCTTCTTAATAAGATCACTGTTAAGTTTCAGTATCCCTTGCCATTGATTTCTGACTTGTTTGCTCGGATTAAGGGGGCTAGTTGGTTTACTAAGATTGATCTTCGTGGTGCGTATAATCTGGTGAGAATCAGGCAGGGAGATGAATGGAAAACGGCATTTAATACGCCCGAGGGTCATTTTGAGTATCTGGTGATGCCGTTCGGACTTGCCAATGCTCCATCTGTTTTTCAGTCTTTTATGCATGACATTTTCCGTGAGTATCTGGATAAATTCTTGATTGTTTACTTGGATGACATTTTGATCTTCTCAGATGATTGGGAGTCTCATGTGAAGCAAGTCAGAATGGTTTTCCAGGTACTGCGTGCTAATTCCTTGTTCGTGAAGGGATCAAAGTGTCTCTTCGGTGTGCAGAAAGTTTCATTTTTGGGGTTCATCTTTTCCCCTTCTACTATCGAGATGGATCCGGTTAAGGTTCAGGCCATCCAGGATTGGACTCAGCCGACATCTCTAAAAAGTCTGCAGAAATTCCTGGGCTTTGCTAATTTTTATCGTCGCTTCATCTGTAATTTTTCTAGCATTGCCAGACCATTGACCGATTTGACCAAGAAGGGTGCTGATTTGGTTAATTGGTCTTCTGCTGCCGTGGAAGCTTTTCAGGAGTTGAAGCGTCGTTTTTGCTGTGCCCCTGTGTTGTGTCAACCTGATGTTTCTCTTCCGTTCCAGGTCGAGGTTGATGCTTCTGAGATTGGTGCAGGGGCGGTTTTGTCACAGAGAGGTTCTGGTTGCTCAGTGTTCAAACCATGTGCTTTCTTTTCCAGGAAATTTTCTGCTGCTGAGCGTAATTATGATGTGGGCAACCGAGAGTTGCTGGCCATGAAGTGGGCATTCGAGGAGTGGCGTCATTGGCTTGAGGGTGCTAAGCATCGCGTGGTGGTATTGACTGATCATAAGAACTTGACTTATCTCGAGTCTGCCAAGCGCTTGAATCCTAGACAGGCCCGTTGGTCGTTATTTTTTGCTCGTTTTGATTTTGTGATTTCATACCTTCCGGGCTCTAAAAATGTGAAGGCGGATGCTCTGTCTAGGAGTTTTGTGCCCGACTCTCCGGGGTTATCTGAGCCGGCGAGTATCCTCAAGGAAGGAGTCATTGTGTCTGCCATCTCCCCTGATTTGCGGAGAGTGTTGCAGAAATTTCAGGCTAATAAACCTGATCGTTGTCCGGCCGAGAAACTGTTCGTCCCTGATAGGTGGACTAGTAAAGTTATCTCTGAACTTCATTGTTCGGTGCTGGCCGGTCATCCAGGAATCTTTGGTACCAGGGAGTTGGTTGCTAGATCCTTCTGGTGGCCATCTCTGTCACGGGATGTGCGTGCTTTTGTGCAGTCCTGTGGAATTTGTGCTAGGGCTAAGCCCTGCTGTTCACGTGCCAGTGGGTTGCTTTTGCCCTTGCCGGTCCCGAAGAGGCCTTGGACACATATTTCGATGGATTTCATTTCTGACCTTCCCGTTTCTCAAAAAATGTCGGTCATTTGGGTGGTCTGTGATCGCTTTTCTAAAATGGTCCATCTGGTGCCCTTGGTTAAATTGCCTTCCTCCTCTGATTTGGTGCCTTTGTTCTTCCAGCATGTGGTTCGTTTACATGGCATTCCTGAGAATATTGTTTCTGACAGAGGTTCCCAGTTTGTCTCGAGGTTCTGGCGAGCCTTTTGTGGTAGGATGGGCATTGACCTATCTTTCTCCTCGGCCTTCCATCCTCAGACTAATGGCCAGACCGAACGAACCAATCAGACCTTGGAAACATATCTGAGATGTTTTGTTTCCGCTGACCAGGATGATTGGGTGTCATTTTTGCCGTTGGCTGAGTTCGCCCTTAATAATCGGGCCAGCTCGGCTACCTTGGTCTCTCCATTTTTCTGCAATTCTGGGTTCCATCCTCGTTTCTCTTCAGGACAGGTTGAGTCTTCGGACTGTCCTGGTGTGGATTCTGTGGTGGACAGGTTGCAGCAGATCTGGACTCAGGTAGTGGACAATTTGACCTTGTCCCAGGAGAAGGCTCAGCTTTTCGCTAATCGCAGACGCCGTGTGGGACCCCGACTTCGTGTTGGGGATTTGGTTTGGTTATCTTCTCGTCATATTCCTATGAAGGTTTCCTCTCCTAAATTTAAACCTCGTTTTATTGGTCCGTATAGGATTTCTGAGATTCTCAATCCGGTGTCTTTTCGTCTGACCCTCCCAGACTCCTTTTCCATACATAATGTATTCCATAGGTCGTTGTTGAGGAGATACGTGGCACCTATGGTTCCATCTGTGGAGCCTCCTGCCCCTGTTTTGGTGGAGGGGGAATTGGAGTATATTGTGGAGAAGATTTTGGATTCTCGTGTCTCTAGACGGAAACTCCAGTATCTGGTCAAATGGAAGGGTTATGCTCAGGAAGATAATTCCTGGGTTTTTGCCTCTGATGTCCATGCCCCAGATCTTGTTCGTGCCTTTCATGTGGCTCATCCTGGTCGGCCTGGGGGTTCTGGTGAGGGTTCGGTGACCCCTCCTCAAGGGGGGGTACTGTTGTGAATTCTGTGGCTGAGTTCACTTCTGTGGTCACAAGTGGTATTGCAGTCTCTGGGCTTCCTCCCTCAGGTGTTTTGGTGAGCTCGTTGGCTGCCTTGCTATTTAGCTCCACCTGAGTCTGTCTTCCTTGCTCCTTGTCAATGTTCCAGTGTTGGATCTGAGCTACTGCATCTTTCCTTGGGCCTGCTGCTCTGCTAGATAAGTGCTTCTAGTTTGTTTTCTGTTTTTTTCTGTCCAGCTTGCTATTGTCTTTTGCTGGAAGCTCTGAGAAGCAAAGGGGTGCACCGCCGTGCTGTTAGTTCGGCACGGTGGGTCTTTTTGCCCCTTTGCGTGGTTTTCGTTTTAGGGCTTTTTGTGGACTGCATAGTTCTCTTTGCTATCCTCGCTCTGTCTAGAATATCGGGCCTCACTTTGCTGAATCTATTTCATTCCTACGTTTGTCTTTTCATCTTGCTAACAGTCATTATATGTGGGGGGCTGCCTATTCCTTTGGGGTATTTCTCTGAGGTAAGTCAGGCTTGTATTTCTATCTTCAGGCTAGTCAGCTCCTCAGGCAGTGCCGAGTTGCATAGGTAGTGATAGGCGCAATCCACTGCTGCTTATAGTTGTGTGAGGATAGATCAGGTACTGCAGTCTACAGAGATTCCACGTCTCAGAGCTCGTCCTATTGTTTTTGGTTATTGCCAGATCTCTGTATGTGCGCTGATTACTGCACGCTGTGTTGCCTGATTGCCAGCCATAACAGTACAAGGAGCCACACCAATGATTCCCAATAGAGGGAAAAAAGAAATCCTGACATCATTTTTTTTTCTTAGCTCTGTCTTCAGTCTTTTTTTTCCCCTAGACATTAGAGTGCTTCAGGACACAGCTGTGGACATGGATATTCAGGCTCTGTGCTCCTCAATGGATAATCTCGTTGTAAATGTACAAAAGATTCAAGATACTATTGATCAGAAATCGATGCTAGAACCAAGAATTCCGATTCCTGATTTGTTTTTTGGTGACAGAACTAAGTTCCTGAGCTTCAGAAATAATTGTAAGCTATTTTTGGCCTTGAAACCTCATTCTTCTGGTAATCCTATTCAACAGGTTTTGATTATTATTTCTTTTTTGCGCGGCGACCCACAGGACTGGGCGTTTTCTCTTGCACCAGGAGATTCTGCATTGAGTAATGTTGATGCATTTTTCCAGGCGCTGGGATTGCTTTACGATGAGCCTAATTCAGTGGATCAGGCTGAGAAAAATCTGCTGGCTTTATGCCAGGGTCAGGATGATGTAGAAGTATATTGTCAGAAATTTAGGAAGTGGTCAGTACTCACTCTGTGGAATGAATCTGCACTAGCGGCTTTGTTCAGAAAGGGTCTCTCTGAAGCTCTTAAGGATGTCATGGTGGGATTTCCTATGCCTGCTGGTTTGAATGAGTCTATGTCCTTGGCCATTCAGATCGGTCGTCGCTTGCGCGAGCGTAAATCTGTGCACCATTTGGCGGTATTGTCTGAGAGTAAACCTAAGCCTATGCAGTGCGACAGGACTATGACTAAAGTAGAACGGCAAGAACACAGACGTCTGAACAGACTGTGTTTCTATTGTGGTGATTCTACTCATGCTATTTCTAATTGTCCTAAACGCACTAGGCGGTTCGATAGCTCTGCCGTTATTGGTACTGTACAGTCCAAATTCCTTTTGTCCATTACCTTAATGTGCTCTTTGTCATCGTATTCTGTCATGGCGTTTGTGGATTCAGGCGCTGCCCTGAATCTGATGGATTTGGATTATGCTAAACGTTGTGGATTTTTCTTGGAGCCTTTGCGGTGTCCTATTCCGTTGAGAGGAATTGATGCTACACCTTTGGCCAAGAATAAGCCTCAGTACTGGGCCCAGCTGACCATGTGCATGGCTCCTGCACATCAGGAAGTTATTCGCTTTTTGGTACTGCATAATTTGCATGATGTGGTCGTGTTGGGGTTGCCATGGCTACAAACCCATAATCCAGTATTGGATTGGAACTCTATGTCGGTAACCAGCTGGGGTTGTCAGGGAGTACATGGTGATGTTCCATTTTTGTCTATTTCGTCATCCATTCCTTCTGACATCCCAGAGTTCTTGTCGGACTTTCAGGATGTATTTGAAGAGTCCAAGTCTGATGCCCTACCTCCGCATAGGAATTGTGATTGTGCTATCGATTTGATTCCTGGTAGTAAATTCCCTAAGGGTCGTTTATTTAATTTGTCCGTACCTGAACACACCGCTATGCGCAGTTATGTGAAGGAGTCCCTGGAGAAGGGACATATTCGCCCATCGTCGTCACCATTGGGAGCAGGGTTCTTTTTTGTAGCCAAGAAGGATGGTTCGCTAAGACCGTGTATTGATTACCGCCTTCTTAATAAGATCACTGTTAAGTTTCAGTATCCCTTGCCATTGATTTCTGACTTGTTTGCTCGGATTAAGGGGGCTAGTTGGTTTACTAAGATTGATCTTCGTGGTGCGTATAATCTGGTGAGAATCAGGCAGGGAGATGAATGGAAAACGGCATTTAATACGCCCGAGGGTCATTTTGAGTATCTGGTGATGCCGTTCGGACTTGCCAATGCTCCATCTGTTTTTCAGTCTTTTATGCATGACATTTTCCGTGAGTATCTGGATAAATTCTTGATTGTTTACTTGGATGACATTTTGATCTTCTCAGATGATTGGGAGTCTCATGTGAAGCAAGTCAGAATGGTTTTCCAGGTACTGCGTGCTAATTCCTTGTTCGTGAAGGGATCAAAGTGTCTCTTCGGTGTGCAGAAAGTTTCATTTTTGGGGTTCATCTTTTCCCCTTCTACTATCGAGATGGATCCGGTTAAGGTTCAGGCCATCCAGGATTGGACTCAGCCGACATCTCTAAAAAGTCTGCAGAAATTCCTGGGCTTTGCTAATTTTTATCGTCGCTTCATCTGTAATTTTTCTAGCATTGCCAGACCATTGACCGATTTGACCAAGAAGGGTGCTGATTTGGTTAATTGGTCTTCTGCTGCCATGGAAGCTTTTCAGGAGTTGAAGCGTCGTTTTTGCTGTGCCCCTGTGTTGTGTCAACCTGATGTTTCTCTTCCGTTCCAGGTCGAGGTTGATGCTTCTGAGATTGGTGCAGGGGCGGTTTTGTCACAGAGAGGTTCTGGTTGCTCAGTGTTCAAACCATGTGCTTTCTTTTCCAGGAAATTTTCTGCTGCTGAGCGTAATTATGATGTGGGCAACCGAGAGTTGCTGGCCATGAAGTGGGCATTCGAGGAGTGGCGTCATTGGCTTGAGGGTGCTAAGCATCGCGTGGTGGTTTTGACTGATCATAAGAACCTTACTTATCTTGAGTCTGCCAAGCGCTTGAATCCTAGACAGGCCCGTTGGTCGTTATTTTTTGCTCGTTTTGATTTTGTGATTTCATACCTTCCGGGCTCTAAAAATGTGAAGGCGGATGCTCTGTCTAGGAGTTTTGTGCCCGACTCTCCGGGGTTATCTGAGCCGGCGAGTATCCTCAAGGAAGGAGTCATTGTGTCTGCCATCTCCCCTGATTTGCGGAGAGTGTTGCAGAAATTTCAGGCTAATAAACCTGATCGTTGTCCGGCCGAGAAACTGTTCGTCCCTGATAGGTGGACTAGTAAAGTTATCTCTGAACTTCATTGTTCGGTGCTGGCCGGTCATCCAGGAATCTTTGGTACCAGGGAGTTGGTTGCTAGATCCTTCTGGTGGCCGTCTCTGTCACGGGATGTGCGTGCTTTTGTGCAGTCCTGTGGAATTTGTGCTAGGGCTAAGCCCTGCTGTTCACGTGCCAGTGGGTTGCTTTTGCCCTTGCCGGTCCCGAAGAGGCCTTGGACACATATTTCGATGGATTTCATTTCTGACCTTCCCGTTTCTCAAAAAATGTCGGTCATTTGGGTGGTCTGTGATCGCTTTTCTAAAATGGTCCATCTGGTGCCCTTGGTTAAATTGCCTTCCTCCTCTGATTTGGTGCCTTTGTTCTTCCAGCATGTGGTTCGTTTACATGGCATTCCTGAGAATATTGTTTCTGACAGAGGTTCCCAGTTTGTCTCGAGGTTCTGGCGAGCCTTTTGTGGTAGGATGGGCATTGACCTATCTTTCTCCTCGGCCTTCCATCCTCAGACTAATGGCCAGACCGAACGAACCAATCAGACCTTGGAAACATATCTGAGATGTTTTGTTTCCGCTGACCAGGATGATTGGGTGTCATTTTTGCCGTTGGCTGAGTTCGCCCTTAATAATCGGGCCAGCTCGGCTACCTTGGTCTCTCCATTTTTCTGCAATTCTGGGTTCCATCCTCGTTTCTCTTCAGGACAGGTTGAGTCTTCGGACTGTCCTGGTGTGGATTCTGTGGTGGACAGGTTGCAGCAGATCTGGACTCAGGTAGTGGACAATTTGACCTTGTCCCAGGAGAAGGCTCAGCTTTTCGCTAATCGCAGACGCCGTGTGGGACCCCGACTTCGTGTTGGGGATCTGGTTTGGTTATCTTCTCGTCATATTCCTATGAAGGTTTCCTCTCCTAAATTTAAACCTCGTTTTATTGGTCCGTATAGGATTTCTGAGATTCTCAATCCGGTGTCTTTTCGTCTGACCCTCCCAGACTCCTTTTCCATACATAATGTATTCCATAGGTCGTTGTTGAGGAGATACGTGGCACCTATGGTTCCATCTGTGGAGCCTCCTGCCCCTGTTTTGGTAGAGGGGGAATTGGAGTATATTGTGGAGAAGATTTTGGATTCTCGTGTCTCTAGACGGAAACTCCAGTATCTGGTCAAATGGAAGGGTTATGCTCAGGAAGATAATTCCTGGGTTTTTGCCTCTGATGTCCATGCCCCAGATCTTGTTCGTGCCTTTCATGTGGCTCATCCTGGTCGGCCTGGGGGTTCTGGTGAGGGTTCGGTGACCCCTCCTCAAGGGGGGGGTACTGTTGTGAATTCTGTGGCTGAGTTCACTTCTGTGGTCACAAGTGGTATTGCAGTCTCTGGGCTTCCTCCCTCAGGTGTTTTGGTGAGCTCGTTGGCTGCCTTGCTATTTAGCTCCACCTGAGTCTGTCTTCCTTGCTCCTTGTCAATGTTCCAGTGTTGGATCTGAGCTACTGCATCTTTCCTTGGGCCTGCTGCTCTGCTAGATAAGTGCTTCTAGTTTGTTTTCTGTTTTTTTCTGTCCAGCTTGCTATTGTCTTTTGCTGGAAGCTCTGAGAAGCAAAGGGGTGCACCGCCGTGCTGTTAGTTCGGCACGGTGGGTCTTTTTGCCCCTTTGCGTGGTTTTCGTTTTAGGGTTTTTTGTGGACTGCATAGTTCTCTTTGCTATCCTCGCTCTGTCTAGAATATCGGGCCTCACTTTGCTGAATCTATTTCATTCCTACGTTTGTCTTTTCATCTTGCTAACAGTCATTATATGTGGGGGGCTGCCTATTCCTTTGGGGTATTTCTCTGAGGTAAGTCAGGCTTGTATTTCTATCTTCAGGCTAGTCAGCTCCTCAGGCAGTGCCGAGTTGCATAGGTAGTGATAGGCGCAATCCACTGCTGCTTATAGTTGTGTGAGGATAGATCAGGTACTGCAGTCTACAGAGATTCCACGTCTCAGAGCTCGTCCTATTGTTTTTGGTTATTGCCAGATCTCTGTATGTGCGCTGATTACTGCACGCTGTGTTGCCTGATTGCCAGCCATAACAGGGGTCTTCATATCTCTCAGATTAACAGAAACTATTTTTACCAAGAATGAGAACTGTAATCTTGGGGAATTTGTGTCTGAATCATTCTACTGTACTTTGAAAACTAAACTGACAGGGTTAATGTGTCATGAATAAATCTGGAGTTCGGGGGGCTCCAGCTGTGATGTCAAATAAAAGTGTCCATATTTGTAATCTATGCTTTGTGACATCAAGACGATACCAGAATGCAGAGAAAGTATTGTAGAGCCGCTCTCAGAGGTGGCAATTACAGAACAGATGGGCTTGTTGGATGTGTGTAATGATACAGAAGAAGTATACTGTAATTTTCTCTTCCCGCAGAGAGACAGCTTGAAGGCACCAACCACTGAGATATGAACGCTGAAGAGATAGAACATTTCACTGGGATATGGTGACCAGGAATCCATTTATGTCAAGAATTAGGTGTTCTTTTTAAAGTGATACAGATAGATAGATAATAAACAAATAGATAATAAATAGATAATAAATAGATAATAGATAGATAGATA
Source organism: Ranitomeya imitator (assembly GCF_032444005.1). Taxonomy (NCBI): domain Eukaryota; kingdom Metazoa; phylum Chordata; class Amphibia; order Anura; family Dendrobatidae; genus Ranitomeya; species Ranitomeya imitator. The sequence continues at coordinate 39,403,081 of NC_091285.1, forward strand.
ATAGATAGATAATAGATAGATAATAAATAGATAGATAGATAGATAATAGATAGATAGATAGATAATAGATAGATAATAAATAGATAGATAATAGATAGATAATAGATAGATAGATAGATAATAGATAGATAATAAATAGATAGATAATAGATAGATAATAGATAGATAATAAATAGATAGATAATAGATAGATAGATAGATAGATAGATAGATAATAGATAGATAGATAATAGATATATAATAGATAGATAGATAGATAATAGATAGATAATAGATAGATAGATAGATAGATAATAGATAGATAATAAATAGATAGATAATAGATAGATAATAAATAGATAGATAGATAGATAGATAATAGATAGATACATCGATGATAGTTAGATTAATAGCTAGATAGAGATAGATGGATAATAGATAGATAATGAATAGATAGAAAGATGGATAATAGATAGATAGATAAGAGTGATAGAAAGATAGATAAAAAGATAGACACAGTGCCTTGAAAAAGTATTCATACCCCGTGAACTTTTCCAAATTTTTTCACGTTACACCCACAAACTTAAATATATTTTATTTGGATTTTATGTGATATCCCAACACAAAGTAGCCAGTATATGTGAAGTGCATCACTTACCTGGTCCTACTTTCATCGCTGAACCTGTCACATGGTTTGGGGCCAGTAAACCTTGAGCTTGTCATTACCCAGCTGGGGTTTAGTGTGACAATGATGCCAACGTCAAAACTGTCAATTTTGGCATTAAATAGTAAAATAATAATAATCTTTATTTTTATATAGCGATAACATGTTCCGCAGCGCTTTACATACATTATCATCACTGTCCCCAATGGGGCTCACAATCTAGATTCCCTATCAGTATGTCTTTGGAATGTGGGAGGAAACCGGAGAACCCAGAGGAAACCCACGAAAACACGGAGAGAACATACAAACTCCTTGCAGATGTCCTTGGTGGGATTTGAACCCAGGACTCCAGCGCTGCAATGCTAACCACTGAGCCACCGTGCAGCCCTGTAAAAGGAATTATATGTTATTTGGATGAGTCTGGGAAGTGAGTCTGGGGAGGTGAACCTAGGGAGTTGAGTCTGGGGGTGAGTTTGGGGAGGTGAGTCTGGGGGTTGCGTATAGGGGGTTGAGTCTGGGGGATGAGTATGGGGGTTGAGTATAGGGGGTGAGTCTAGGGGGTTGAGTCTGGGGTTGAGTTTGGGGAGGTAAATCTGGGGAGGTGAGTCTGGGGAGGTGAGTCTGGGGGTTGAGTGTGAAGGTTGAGTCTGGGGGTTGAGTCTGAAGGTTGATTCTGGGGGTTGAGTCTGAAGGTTGATTCTGGGGGTTGAGTCTGGGGGAAGTGAGCCGAGCTTTAAAACCACTGGACTGTAGATGTAATATATATCTGAGACACTAAATCCCAGCTGTATAACAATATGAGGATGTGTGGCCCCAAGCACAGTGACCGGCTCCCTTTAAAGAATCTCATACCAGGAAACTTCTGTATATTTGCTCAGTCTCGTTTGCACAGTAAATATGAGAAAAGTGAAATAATTTCGATCAGGTGACCTAAGCAAATAAAACTGCATCAAAAGAATAAACATTTTTCACTTTGTAGTTGTCAAATACTTCATCCGTCTCTTTTATTTCACATTTACCACTATTTTAGTTGCTTTATGTGTAAGTTCATATACTAACAGAAATGATCCCACACAGGGAAAATGTGGAATACTGCCATCTAGTGGCCAAAACATCATTAGTAGCATTTCATCTATTCTCAGAATGGCTGGTGATAATTTGTTGATTGGTGGGGTTCCAACCGCCGATGGCTGATAATTAGTTGATTGGTGGGGGTCCAACCGCCGATCGGCAGACAGAGGCAATGTTATCCCTGTTAGAATGGCGCAGCAGTGCACGTGCTGGAGCGCTTCTCCATTCATTCCTTATGGGGGTGTGGAGCGCTGGGTTCTGTTTTCTCCATTATTCCCTTAGAGAAAGAATGGAGCAGCAGTCAGGCATTCGAGCTGCCATGCCATCTTGTAACAGGGATAAACATTCACCTTTCTGCCTTGTGGGTACAGGTCCCAGTGATCAGAAAGTTATCATATGACCCCATTAGATCCAATTCTAGAAAAGTATTTCTCCATTGTAGAAAACTCATTTTTTTAAAGTTGCGAGTAACTATATATACCAACCTGCGTCGTTATGCATTATATGGACAGTCCATTTAGTTTAATAACAAATGTGTAATGCCTCATTTAGCCTGGGGAGGCGCTGCAGGAAAATTGAACATTCTCTTAGACAGTACAGTTTTTCCCTGGGTACCGAGGAGGAGGATATCTTGTGGTCAGTTTATGATGGCGGGCCTGTTCTCCTGCAACCAGCTGCCAGGGATGGAAGAACAGGTGTCTACTAGCAATGTGAGACCATATTGATCTCTAGACAGATGACACCCATAGGGATGCGTTGTGTGTCTCGTGAGGTCATTTTGAGGAATGTGATTGGCCTAACTCGGTCACGCCTATTGATGAACGAGGATGCTCATTACTCGGGTTTCTCCGAGCATGCTTGAGTGGTCTCCAAGTATTTCAGCGTGATCGGAGATTTAGTTTATGTCAACGCAACTGCATGATTTGCGGCTGCTAGACAGCTTGAATACATGTGGGGATTACCTGTTTGTTAAGCAACCCCCCACATGTATTCAGGCTGTCTAGCAGCTGCAAATCATGCAGTTGCGTTGACATAAACTAGATCTCCGAGCACGCCGAAATACTCGGAAACCACCAGAGCATGCTCTGAGAAACCCGAGTAACGAGCATACTCGCTCATCACTACTCAGCACCAAAATGGAGCGAGTCATGCAATGGAAAAATAGGTAGATGCGGTTGAACAGGTGAAGAAACAGGTGAGAAAAGGTGAGTATTAAGGGGTTGTCTAGTCTTAAACTGCAAGTCTGCAGTCACAGTATATGATATGCAAGCTCCTGGCCACATTCCGACTAGACTTACGTGGCCTTGCTCACTGCAAGTGTAAGGCCAGAAAAAGTCTAGTCCGAATGTGGCCGCAAGTATCCAATTCGCTCGGTTTCAGACACTAGAGAATCCCGAGAGCACTATTTACGCAATGTGGGAACACGGTTTTATAAATATTAGCTGCATCGGTAAAGAGATACGCTTCATGCATAATTCGTCAATCGCTGTCCCTGGAGTCCACCTCCCAGCAGACTCGTGATCCTAACCACATTGCCGCAGCCCGTGCATAGTCTCGGAGGACCACATGTGCATACAGATCCTGGAAGTTTCACAATGTTCCAAATTCTCAGCAACACCCACCAGGTGCGCCGCCTGCCTGATAACCCATAGCAAAGTCATCAGACGTTAATGTCCTCAGAGAACAAAATAAGAATTTATTAATGTTTTCCAGAGTCTGTTTCTTGCAGCTTCAAACAGATTCCTCCCATGTTTGTGACACCATAATAACATGAAAGCGTTCTTGTAGGAAATTAGGAAATTAATGGTATCGGTCTGAAGTATTTCGATAGTTGTGTCAGGCCGGGATATCATGTGGCACACAGCAATCTGTTGCATGTCCAACAAATATCTCTGAAGCATCTTTTCTTAGAAACCAGCAATGTGCCACCCTCTGTTATTCCTCCTGGAAATGTATGAACAGATTGACATCTCTGTGGTCTCATTACAATGCCATTATACATGCCAACGTTTGGAGGTTGGCATCCTAGAGCCAGTCATTCTTGTGCTGCTGCAAATTTCATACAGCAACAAGGGCCAATTTAGAAGCCAGGCCCATCAACATCCATTCTCCGCCCCCAAGGCACAAAAAACTTTCTTGAGAAATTTGCAGACTGTTCCTGGGGTCTGGGAGGTCTCCTCATTTTTTCACGCAAGAATTAGCAAGTATTCCTTACAGTAGGCAATGCTCTGTGCCAAACATCAGCAGCGGCTGCACAGATTCTTCTCGTGGTTTTGCTGCAATATATCAGTTTGGATTCCAGGCTGTTTAGTTCATAACATTCCATGGACTCAATACAATAATATCTGCTACTCAGCATAGAGCAGGACCAGGTCTGTGTAGGGTTGGAGAGGATGATGTGGCATCGAGAGCGAAAAAGTGCCCAGCCCCCCCCCCCAAAGAATCGGCCTGGAAGCGGGTATGCTCAGCAGCCAGGACCCAGCCCAAGATGGGAGGTGCGTGCTGGAAGAGGGGATGGTGCAAAGTGAAGTGCGGCCGGCCCATCAGGTAAGGAATAGCGAATAATGGAGGCATGGCCAGAGGCGGAGACTCTGAGAGTGGCACATCACTTGGTAGATACCTCAGAAAACCATCCCCGAAAGAGGCGGAGCAGAATGAACTGGAAGCATGTGGTTAGTGGGAGACCAGCGTCATTTTCCTTGCAGTGTGCGAGGAGAGAGGAACTGAGGGAGAGATCTCAAGTTGTGATGGCACAAAGCGACCATGAGACAAGAGCGCAGTCTACCTGTTGGTTGGGGCCCAGCATTGACCAGGAGGAGATACCTGAAATCGTGACACTGCGGCAGGTAGTTGTCGCAAGGAAGAGGCTGTGGGAGATCGAACACCACCACCAGAGCTCGTGGTGAGGCTGTCAACATTGAAAGCTGGGAGGAGAAAGTCACCCGGAACAAAGCCTATCGAGTGGGTTGAGCAGGCCCGCTTAGGTTTCCAACATCTGGGGAAACTCCGGAAGGAGCTGTCCGGGTCCCTCAAAGGCCGGTTGTAGAAGAGGGAGAGTTGCACCCACCTGAACGAGCCGCAGTGGAGAAAAAGGTTGGGGCAACTGCATCATTTTCCACGTCCATTCACCAGAGCACCAGAATGACCATCTATGCTCCCATTATTGTGAGCTGCGGTCGTCCACCGCCAACGAGATAAGATCCCAGACAGGTCAAATACCCAGATTAGCCGTAAAAGTGGAAAAAAAACATGTTCACTAGAAACTTGGGAGAGGTTTGAGGCGGTCCGAACAAAGCCTTCTACAAAAATTTAACTGAGTGGGCAGATGTTTCCTCCTGCAGCCATTGTATTGATTGGCCAAAGTAGGCCATGTTACAGGGTTTAGTTTGGTGTAACCCTTTTAAAAGGCTGGAGACCAGTGAAGATTTAGTTTAAAGAGAAATACCTTTGCCCGGAGGGACTTTTCCAAACCCTCGTGGTAGAAAAAAAAGGCCTGTACGAGCTGAAAATGCTTGAAATTTTTCTTTTTGTTTTCTTGCGCCCGTTGCTCCTTTTTCCACTGGATTTCAAGTGCTGGTGCAGCCAGGAGGGTTTGAGACCCTCAGTAAAAGGGACTGTGATTTTTATGGTCTCTTTTACATTTCCAGGGTCCATACCGGGTCTAGTGAGTTTCAAGGACTATGGACATTGTCTGTGACTGTGTTATACACTCTTCCGGGGTCCTTAACCGAGAAGAAACGGATGCAGTGGGGGATGCTGATGATAGTGAAGAATACATCTTGAGACACGAAGACTTCAGTCCCGATTGTTTTATGATGTATGAACTAACCCCTTTGTTATAAGACCTGGATGGCTGCTGACGGCCATTGTTAAAGGAGGGGGGAGTGTAGGGGTGGAAAGGATGACTTGGCACCTTTCTAGAGACTCTTGTTGTTTTAGATGTATGAAAATGTACTGTATTGTATGAGTTATCCTCTGGGAGACTGCCGTTCCTGTTAGTCAGGGGAGACAGGGTTAACTGTAGGGCCGGCCCATGGTTGGAGAAGAGGATTGGGGACCTGTGAGTGAGTTCCTGTTTTGTTAGTGAGTTGTTAATAAGCTAGAGACATCACAGGAAGGTGATCATCACCGTGTGTGTGTGGGGGGAGGTGGGGGGGCGGGGGGAGATGAGACCAATGAGACCAGGAAAAAGGAGCAAGTTTCAGCAAGGAATCTTCAGTGGCGGCAGTGTTCTTCTTTAAGTCTTTGCAGCTGGAGAAGCTCCATTACATTGTTCTCAGGAATTGTAGTGGTCAAAGCAACACATCAACCCTGGTTGTGCTCGGGCACAGACGGCCAGACATGTACCAAATGTAGGAAATTATGAACATCTTACTCCAGTGGGCAGAGATCAAGTCCGTATGAAAATCCACCCTGAAGTATATTAGAAAGTTAGAACTAGAAAGCTATGGGACAGATTTATCAAACTTTTTAGCCAATTCCCATCATGGTTAATTTTCGTTTTTTGTCCTTTTCTTTTTTTTCTCTCCTTACTTCAAGAGCCGTAACTTACCGTAATTTAACCTAAATTTTATATTTTAATTGATTGGATTTAAATTTAAATTGGATTAATTGTTTTAAATTTTTATTTTATTAATTTCTGAATGAAAAAAGGGAGGCAAGTTGAATTTTTATGTTTTTTTTAATTTTGCAGCAACTGTTTTTTTTTTATTCCCCTACACTTTATTCTATCGTTTCTTTTTGGGACTTGAACCTGAGCTGTGTTGATTTCTTGTTTTCCATCCTGCAATGTTTCAGTATTAAATGACATCAACATTTCATCAATTTTTTTTTCTGCCGTCCACATCCACGGATTTTAGCTATACTGCCATGGGTTATAAACTTCTAATTATATTGTGCATCATGGACAACAGAACATCAAGATCTCTGGAGATGGACTTGTAACCTTGAGATTGTTGATATTGTTCAGCAATTTTGGTTCTCAAGTCCTCAGACAGTTCTCTTCTCCTCTCTGTTCTCCATGCTTAATATAATAGCACACACAGACACACAATGCAAATATGGAGTCAAATTCTCTTTTTTATCTGGTTTCAGGTGTGATTTTAATATTGCCCACTTCTGTTACTTGCCACAGGTGAGTTTGAACGAGCATCACATTTGAAACCGCAGAACCCACAATTTTGGAAAGTTGCCAACAATTTTTGTGGTTTTGTGTGAAATGATGTCCAATTTTCATTTTGTCTCTGTTTTTTTGTGTTGTTCCAATACACGCGAAGAAAACAAACATGTGCATAGCATAACATGTGTAATTGCAATAGTTTAGAAAAATACTTCATTTTCTGGACCAGTTTCGAGGGTGCCAACACTTTCGGCCATGACTGTATATTGTGAACATCATGATCTCCTATGAAACCCAGCGTAGAACAGAGTCATCATATTGCTTTTCTTTTTCCTCTGCTTATGTAACATGATGTGGCGGATGCCTCTAATCTTCTGCCTCTCAGCAAACTTAACTTTATAAAAAAAAGAAAACTTTAATAACATTTCAGAATTTAAAAGAAAACACATATCAGGGCTATCAAGGCACATAAAGCAGGAGGTATGATAATATAATATAACGGTTCGGATTAATAAGGGGTGTCTGGGTGAGCCGTATGTAATGAGATTTAGGCTTTGAACTAACAATAAAATACATTCCATTAAAAGAATATTCTAATACCGCAGCTGAGTCAAAAGTCCACGCCGAGAGCAATTACTGGCAAATCTTAAAGACAGGTCTTCAGTAATGACTTTATTTCCTTCCTGTAACTCTGGGAAAATCTTTGAAGCTGATTTATAACATTTAAGATGGAAATATGCTATGTTCCAGGCCAGGGAAATCCGCTGACATGGCCTCCTGGCCGGAGTGAGATCCTATTACTGTATGTGCCCACGTCTAATCATCTGCCCGGCTGCTGATATATATAGGCGCCGTTATTCTGTGCACTGTAATATTTGGTAGCAGTGGGTCACCTGAATCGTCCCCTGTATCCCCCCTCCGTCATACTAGTTAGGGTATTATCCAAAATACTAACAAATAAGACTAGGATGACGCCTGTGAAAATTCTACACCCAATCTCAATATCCTTTCGACTTTAAGAGTTGTGGATTTTTCCACACCAGGGGGAAAGATTAATTTTTAAGAGTTATTCTCATCTTCATAGATGAATATTGTTGAATAGTCCTCGTAAAAAACAACCAATTTTACAATTTGCTGCTTATTAAAATTTGCAGCCGTTCTTGAGATATTAAAAGTTTTCTCTTTTGTTTACAAATCGTTGTCTTGGAGACCGACCACCGTTGCTGTTTAGCTTGTAAGCGCCGCACTAAACCTTGTATTAGGAGATAACAGTGCACTCCAGAGATCCTGGCCAGCTTCAAAGCAGTGCTTATAAGCCGCGGCGTACATAGAAATCATGGGGGCTCATAGAAGTAATAATAATTGCCCCCTAACCTCCCTCACTCCAAAAAAATAATGTTCAGCAGAGTCACAGAAAAGCAAAACTCACAACTTTGCAGCACTTACAAAGTAATTTTGATCCTTTTGAAGCCCCTTAGTTTTCCCATGCAATAAGTGCCCCTAAACACATTATTATATCCCCATAGTGAATTCCTCCGCAGTTCCCTCCGCACGCACAGTATGATGTCCCCACAGTACCTCCACCCCTCCTGCAAACTATGATGCCCGCACAGTGACCCCAACACAGTATGATGTCACCCATAGTCCCCACACACAGTATTAATGTGTGGAGGACCCTGACACAGCCCTCAACCCAGTAATGGCCCCCACACAGCCCTCCTTACAGTATGGTGGCCCCCACAACCCTCCACACTGTATAATGACCTGCAAACAGTATAATGGACCCAACTAACCCTCCACATTGTATAATGGCCCCTCACACTGCCTTTCAAAAAGTATAATGGCCCTTCACAGAGCTATAGTGAACCCACACACAGCCCTCCAAATAGTACAATGCCCCCCCCCCCCCACACACACACAGCTCTGCAAATAGTATAACGGCCTCCACACAGCTCCCCAAACAGTATAATGGCCACACACACAGTCCTCCAAACAGTATAATGGCCACACACATTGTTAGGGTTGGCGGATTGCGCTAAATAGAATAAATACCGTAATAAGCGCAATCGCAACCCGGGGTCCACCGTGCAGAGATGGAAAACTGCTGCTAGTGAGCAATGACGGAACACACGGCGAGCAATTACTTGTACACACTGGGTTAACGCCACTCAGTGTGAACAAGACGCTGAGTTCCAAACTCTGTTACTTCACAGGAAGTAACAGTACAAATGAGTATTAAGTGCTCTGTCCTGTTAAACGGCACAGGACAAGCACGTGAACTGAACTCGCACACAGAAATGAAACAGATGCTCTGCAACTGAGCTGTGTCAATCACACATGAAAACGAAAGATGCTCTGCAACTGAACTGAGTTAATCGCACACAGAAACGAAACAGATGCTGAGCATAATACCCCGACTAGGGTTGAGCTTGCTCTGAAACTCTTCTGTGCTAACCGCACACATGTAGAAACCAGATGCTAAGCAAAACAGCTAATTGCCCCCAATGACGCTAGCTGCCTGCCTACATGTACAGTCCCAAAGCTAGACAGACATACGACACTTGCAGACAGAGTGGTAGGGTCTTTGCTCACATAGCCACACACAAATGATACTAGTGTGCCCGTGGGCGCCATTCGAAGCCTTTTAAACCCAAAGCTCCACCCCACACACTCATGCCCAGCCGGCCGTGACATCGCCCGAGGGCCAATATGGAGCTGCCACATCACCAGAGCCGGAGACATCCGACTACCAATAGGAAGACACCACATCACGGACATGCTCAGTAAGGTGATTTCTGGACTTAGGCTCCAGAGTGTCAGGTTGCCGCTGCCTATCGCTGGTTACCTGTCACGCCGTTAACGGCGATAAAGGGGCAGGACGGCGTACTGGGACCCGCACCTGTCCCTGCCACTATAATGGGGCCCTGGCTTTCCCTTATCTCAGGGGTACCTATGATGGTTAGGAGACCTGAGCCGCCAGCGTATCCCTGTCTCCTGTGCAGGCCCTATCAGTGGCTCCCTCTCCCCCCAAGGAAGGTGGACTGCACCAGTGTAACAATACAAAAAATAACAGGGTATACAGACAAGGTAACTAAAAGTCTCAAACTCACCAAATGCTCATACAAACACAGAGGAAACACAGAGAAGGTAAGAGAAGGAATAAACTAGGAAGGAAAACAAGTTTAACATGCAACCAAAACAGCAGACACCAATCTCTGTAAATAAACCTCCAACTCCAACACTACGCTTCTTCAACCTCCAAGCCAGGCAGTAGAACTGATCACTGACAATAGCTGAAGTCAGAACTGGGTCTATATAGAGGATCAGATTACAAAATCCACTTCAGCTGAGAGACCCAGCTCTCAGCAACTCAGCATAACTCCTGCACTGCTGGCACAAAGCAGCCAGGTCAGAATTCAGGAGAAGAGCTTCTGTTCATCGTGTGTGAACGAGGCCCAGAGCGCTGCGGTTCTCTGGAACCTCTCAGTCACGGTAGCCCCGTGACAGTACCCCCCCTTCTACGAGGGACCTTTGGTACCTCAGGACCAGGTTTCTCAGGATGAGCTGTATGAAATGCCCAAACCAACCTAACCGCATGGACATTGGCAGCAGGTACCCACGTCCTTTCCTCAGGACCGTACCCTCTCCAGTGTACCAGATATTGTAGGGACCGACAAACTAAATGAGAATCCATACCCTGGAAATCTGGAACTCGAGATTTCCATCAACAAGGACCAGAGATGGAGGTGAAGGGGACTGATTGGATGACGCCACAACCTTTTTGAGTAAGGAGCGATGAAAAACATTATGGATCTTAAATGACTGAGGCAAAGCCAGCCGAAAAGCAACGGAATTCACGGCGGCCACAATCCACGAGGGAACTCTCATCTTAATATTTTTAACTCCTGCACTGCTGGCACAAAGCAGCCAGGTCAGAATACAGGAGAATAGCTTCTGTTCACTGTGTGTGAACGAGGCCCAGAGCGCTGCGGTTCTCTGGAGCCTCTCTGTCGCGGTAGCCCCGTGACATTACCATAGGCTTGACTGGAGAGCCAGCAGTAACCAAACGAACACGACGAGCCTGAGCAAGATGCTGGGACTGACGTCTGTGCTCAGCAGCCCCCGCAGTGGCCGAACCTGAATGGGAGACGGCAGAGGCACATAAGGCTTGTGAATGTGATCTATCCCAAGACAAGACTCCTTAAATACAAACCCCAGAAAGAACCCTCTAAATACTGACCTAGACTATACCCCTAAATATAGAGTCCAGACTACACACCCTAAAAACAGACCTCAGTCCATACCCCTTAAAAACAAACCACATAGGACATCCGCTAAACACAGACTGCAGAGCAGAACCCCGAAATACAGACCCCTGAATCCAGACCCTAGAACAGACTCCATAAATACAGGCCCCAGAACAGGACCCTAAATACAGACAGCAAATCAGTCCCCCTAAATAGAGACCCCAGACCAGACCCTTAAATAAAGATCCCAGACCAGACCGCCTAAATACACATCCCCTAATCACAAATCTCAAATCACACTGCTACATACAGGTTCTAGACCAGACGATCTAATTACAGACCCCAGACCAGATCCCCTAATACAAACCTCCAGACCATACCCCTAAATGAGGATCCCAGAACAAACTCTCTAAATACAGACCCAGATTATTCCCTTAAATACAGACTCCCTAAATACAGATCCCAGACCTGACTCCCTAAATACAAACCTATAAATAGAAATATGAGACCAGACCCCTAAATACAGTCCCCAGACCGTACCTCCAAACTATAGCATCCCTATATAACTACTCTGCATGGAGGCCCGGATGTTGTGCTCTTATATTCCACTTGGGTACATGTGACTATTCCCTCTACTAGTTTCGGGCAGCCGTACGCCTCATCAGTGGGGTCTATATGGCCAGTACGGGCTGGTCCATAACATCTGTGCATTTGGTCTATATGGGGTTGGTTTGGAAGTGCTATACTGCCATCTACAGATCTCCTGGGGAACTGCAACAAACCACATAATGCCATATAAAACAATGAGAAATGATTGTCTATAATATTCTAATATTTATTATGGGTGTTAAAGGGCCCTATTAATAAAATAATTAATTTTGTGGACATCAGCACTTAGTCGGTGGAGAAGTAGAAGTTGTACTTTGGTCTTGCTGCTTAAAAAGACCCATATAAGAAGACTCCAGCATAAAGTAGCACATGGTAGGTGGGCCATTGGTACAGATCTTGGATTGGGGTTCTGGAGCTCCCGGTCACTATTCTGGACGCTATAATAGCAGCAGGGGATAAATGATTACACTCAGTGATTGCATAGTGTAATGTACAGTTATGTCTGCACTGACATCTAGTGGACAAAGTCAGCATACACTATGGTCCTGACTGCAAAATACCTGGACCCTGGACTGATTTATGTAGTTTTATTGGTATAATTTTGGGGTCCATGCGATTATCGGATCTTATACTGTACATTTTATTTTGGAGATGAAGTGACTAAAAAACAAAAATTGTGTTATTTATGGGATATATATGATATTTAATCAGCTTAGACACACATGCAGTGATTTACATTTTTGGGGGGAAACGGGGGTTACCTACACCAGAGAACACTTCATGGCACCATACAACACTGTAATATTACCTATCTTCTTTGAAGCCCAGACAAAGGTTGGGTTGATGGGTGTACAAACATGGCAGACACAGAGATCTTCCATAGATCCCAGGTGCCATCCTGGAATAATGACCCTCATCCCGGACCCCATCCTGTTTTAGTGATCCTCATCCCGGACCCCATCCTGGTATAACGACTCTCATCCTGGGTCCCATCCTGTTTTAGTGATCCTCATCCTGGGTCCCATCCTGGCATAATGACCCTCATCCTGGGCCCCATTTTAATATAATGACCTCCATGCTTGTATAATAAGCAATGACCATTGTGGCCATTTTGGATCCAACTTTATTTTTTTCAATGGGAAGAGGGTCGTGTGACACATCAAACTTATTGAGAATTTCGCAAGAAAAACAATGGTGTGCTTGGTTTTAACGTATCTTTATTCTTTCATGAGTTATTTGCAAGTTTCTCTTTGTTTACAGCCATTGACATGTCGCAGAGGTTAACACGTGAGGAGCGGATAGGAATTGTGTTGATGTCTGGTGAACGTAGCACTCCGGTCACTGCAGCAGATTTCAATGCAAGACACCCTACGCAAGAAAAATGTCACCATTCCCATGTTATTTAGGTGTATCCATATAAATGGCCCACCCAAAAAGTTTGCCTCATCACTGAACATAATGTTCTGTGTAAACTGAGGGTCCTGTTCCAATTTTTGTTTTGCCCATTCTGCAAATTCAGCGCGCCAATCTGGGTCACCCACCAGGGCGGCACGGTGGTGCAGTGGTTAGCACTGCAGCCTTGCAGTGCTGGAGTCCTGGGTTCAAACCCCACCAAGGACAACATCTGCAAAAAGTTTGTATGTTCTCTCCGTGTTTGTGTGGGTTTCCTCTGGGCACTCTGGTTTCCTCCCACATTCCAAACACATACTGATAGGGAGTTTAGATTCAACAGCGATGATAATGTGCGCAAACTGTAAAGCGCTGTGGAATATGTTAGCGCTATGTAAAAAATAAAGATTATTATTATTCCCATAGGTGTATCCATATAAATGGCCCACCCTGTAGATTGGTCAGTGCGCAAAGGCTGCCATTGCTCTCGACAGCACCAATCCCGCTTTCACAGTACAATGTGCTGCCAAGAACTATGAATTTTTTTTGTGCCCCATCAAAGATCATTTCACCTGACGAACAAGCATTTTGCTTGTTTGCTGAGTGATTGGCAGCCTGTTTAGCAGTAAAGATGTCAGATAGTCCTCTAAAGAAAAGAGAGAGGAGGAACTGGCATGTAAAAAGCTCCTGGGCGAAAAATGGAAGGTCACGTGCAGCTAAAAAACGTCCATAGTCCTACTGGGGTTTGAGAAATTTGCCTTCTGTAGGGCAGAGAAACTTGTGAGAAGTGTTAACAATACCTGTTTGTGCCATACACTGAAAAAGAGGTGCAGCAGGTATATTCATCTGTGGAACTTCTTTTCTTTGGGTGTTTTAGTTCTGTTATTTTTGTTTCTGGTGGTTTTGGACAACATGTGTTTTTCCATTTACTCTGTTTTTCTGTCCTATCACCTTTCTGGTTCAGCTTTAAATTCCTTCCCCTCTAGGTGATTCCTGGCGGCGATAGACTTCTTTCCTGGAGGCGATGTACATTATTGTAGTTTGGGTTGGTTGCAGTAGTTTTGTGTCTAATTTCTGTATTCTTAAGGGAACTGCTACTCTAGCGATCCTAGTAGCTGCTAAGGACATTCAGGGTAAGCTCCATTATGTTATTTTAAGGTGTGGTCAGGCAGGGTCAAACAAGGCTAAGAGGAAGATTTTTTTTTCCTAGTCTGAACAGGGACCCGTTGGGTTTAGATATTTGTCTTCCTTTTTGCACTTTACTCTTATGAATGTGTTTTGGCAGTCTTACAAGGAGCTGGTCCGAGTTGACTTGTGTATGTCCCCATAGCACAACATTGGTCTCACTCGGACCATTTGCACGAGCGCTTAGAGTAGCTGGAAAAAAAAAATTGACGGCGCCATTGTAGGGACACAAAAGGGCACACTCCTGCCCCGGATTGCTGGACACTACTTAGTCACTCAGGAGAGTTGTGCGTTGTTACACTTTTTATGTCAGTTCTGTGCCTTCATCTATATATATAATTGTCTAAGGGTTTTTCCGTCTGTCTGTCTTTCTGGCTGTCTGTCTGTCTTTCTGTCTGTCTGTCTGTCTGTCCTGGAAATCCGGCGTCTCTGATTGGTCGAGGCCGCCAGGCCTCGACCAATCAGAGACCGGCACAGCATCGACGTAGAAATCCCGCATCTCTGATTGGTCGAGGCCGCGAGGCCTCGACCAATCAGCGACGGGCACAGCGACAATGATGTCATAAAGGACGTAGACATCCCGCGTCTGATTGGTCGAGGCCGCCAGGCCTCGACAATCAGCAACGGGCACAGTATCGACGTAGATGTCATAATGGTTGCCATGGCAACGATGATGTCATAAAGGTTGCCTCGACCAATCAGCGACGGGCACACACTGCCGCGAATTCTGGAATCATCATTGTCCATATACAGTTAGGGCCAGAAATATTTGGACAGTGACACAATTTTCGCGAGTTGGGCTCTGCATGCCACCACATTGGATTTGAAATGAAACCTCTACAACAGAATTCAAGTGCAGATTGTAACGTTTAATTTGAAGGGTTGAACAAAAATATCTGATAGAAAATGTAGGAATTGTACACATTTCTTTACAAACACTCCACATTTTAGGAGGTCAAAAGTAATTGGACAAATAAACATAACCCAAACAAAATATTTTTATTTTCAATATTTTGTTGCAAATCCTTTGGAGGCAATCACTGCCTTAAGTCTGGAACCCATGGACATCACCAAACGCTGGGTTTCCTCCTTCTTAATGCTTTGCCAGGCCTTTACAGCCGCAGCCTTCAGGTCTTGCTTGTGTGTGGGTCTTTCCGTCTTAAGTCTGGATTTGAGCAAGTGAAATGCATGCTCAATTGGGTTTAGATCTGAAGATTGACTTGGCCATTGCAGAATGTTCCACTTTTTAGCACTCATGAACTCCTGGGTAGCTTTGGATGTATGCTTGGGGTCATTGTCCATCTGTACTATGAAGCACCGTCCAATCAACTTTGCAGCATTTGGCTGAATCTGGGCTGAAAGTATATCCCGGTACACTTCAGAATTCATCCGGCTACTCTTGTCTGCTCTTATGTCACCAATAAACACAAGTGACCCAGTGCCATTGAAAGCCATGCATGCCCATGCCATCACGTTACCTCCACCATGTTTTACAGAGGATGTGGTGTGCCTTGGATCATGTGCCGTTCCCTTTCTTCTCTAAACTTTTTTCTTCCCATCATTCTGGTACAGGTTGATCTTTGTCTCATCTGTCCATAGAATACTTTTCCAGAACTGAGCTGGCTTCTTGAGGTGTTTTTCTGCAAATTTAACTCTGGCCTGTCTATTTTTGGTATTGATGAATGGTTTGCATCTAGATGTGAACCCTTTGTATTTACTGTCATGGAGTCTTCTCTTTACTGTTGACTTAGAGACAGATACACCTACTTCACTGAGAGTGTTCTGGACTTCAGTTGATGTTGTGAACGGGTTCTTCTTCACCAAATTAAGTATGCGGCGATCATCCACCACTGTTGTCATCCGTGGACGCCCAGGCCTTTTTGAGTTCCCAAGCTCACCAGTCAATTCCTTTTTTCTCAGAATGTACCCAACTGTTGATTTTGCTACTCCAAGCATGTCTGCTATCTCTCTGATGGATTTTTTCTTTTTTTTCAGCCTCAGGATGTTCTGCTTCACCTCAATTGAGAGTTCCTTTGACCGCATGTTGTCTGCTCACAGCAACAGCTTCCAAATGCAAAACCACACACCTGGAATCCACCCCTGACCTTTTAACTACTTCATTGATTACAGGTTAACGAGGGAGACGCCTTCAGAGTTAATTGCAGCCCTTAGAGTCCATTGTCCAATTACTTTTGGTCCCTTGAAAAAGAGGACGCTGTGCATTACAGAGCTATGATTCCTAAACCCTTTCTCCGATTTGGATGTGGAAACTATCATATTGCAGCTGGGAGTGTGCACTTTCAGCCCATATTATATATATAATTGTATTTCTGAAAATGTTTTTGTAAACAGCTAAAATAACAAAACTTGTGTCACTGTCCAAATATTTCTGGCCCTAACTGTACTATGGGGACATGCATATTCTAGAATACCCGATGCGTTAGAATCGGGCCACAATCTAGTAAATTATAACCTCTGAACAATAAGGAAAGAAGACTCTGTCAGATTCACGGTGGTAAATTTTGCAATTTCTTCCCTCTCCACTTAGCAGAGAAGCAACGTCGGCGGCGGTAGTAATGCCAAAAGATGAAAGTGTGGAATGCCGTAGTGCAGATAATCGGTGAGCACCACTCCTAGACAAACACTCACTTACAACCCCCTCAGCCTTCAAAAGGCAAATTAACTTGTTAAGTCCAGACAGGAAATCCCCCAGAGGAAACCGCTAAGAAAAACATGAAGAAGACATCAATTCTGCCAAGACAGGGAGGCTTCATCTCCTGGAATGATAACAGCCATTTTATCACTTGATGACACACTCTGCTGCTCCTCGTAGGCACCGCTCATCTCCGTTATCCAGATCTGGAGAAATGTTTTCATATTTCGGCCACATCTGCTTTACTTTAGACGTTCGCTAAGCAGGATCATTACTTTCTAGAGATTTTACAAAGAATTTTATCAATTCCGAAAGTCGAATAAATACCGGAGAGTTCATCGGACCCTCGGTAACATCTCAGAGCTCGAGTATGTCACAATCAGGATGATAAAGAGCAGTAGGAACGCAACTAAGCAGATTGATAAATGGTTTTGCGGGAATGTTTGACTGGACTTTGAAGTCCAGTGGGTGGTCCTACATAGCTGATTGCTTAAGACCGCCCACTGAACTCTTAGTTAAACCCAAGTGTAAAAATTAAATTCTTTTTAATATATCTTATCAGAAAAAGTTACTTCTTTCCCCTCCTGGACTGATCATTCATCCTTAAAATTCTCAATTCTCAGGTAAAATCTGTCTTCAGTGAAAAACAACTTTCCCATTACTGAGTTAAGAGATGACAGTTGGTGCCATAAAGAAACATCTATGTCGAACCCTGTCATTTCAAGAGAACTTTCCTACAAATTGTCTTTGTCTGCCTCTAGCTCCTCCTCTTCCTCTTCCTGTTCTATAGAATTTCAAAGCACCAACTGCCATCTCCCATCTATTTGTCTTTACTGAATACTTTTCTGCCCAATGATGACAGAAGTATTCTAGGAGTGATACCTTTATTGGCTAAGCAGAAAATAATATGTTTGCAAGCTTTCAGAGCACAGTGGCTCCTTCTTCAGGCAATTTGTAATCTTGCCTGAAGAAGGAGCCACTGTGCTCTGAAAGCTTGCAAACATATTATTTTCTGCTTAGCCAATAAAGGTATCACTCCTAGAATACTTCTGTCAGCATTGGGCAGAAAAGTATTCACATCGATTTTTCTGGCAAACACGGTACCACAATACAATTTGTTATTGTACATCATCTTTACTGAATACAGATTTTACAGATTTTACCCATAAATTGAGCGTGAAAGATCAGTCCAGGAGAAGAAAGAAGCAAACTTATCTTAAAAATATATATCACATTTTTTTATCTTCATGGGGACTATTGATTTAGTAAATCTAAATTAAAATGACAGTTAATATTTAAGTGAAGCTCATTTTAGGTATTTTTTTTTACTCGTAACTGAGCCAAGTTTGGTGAAATAGGACAACACTTTTAATTACTTTATAGGTCAAACGTTCTATGGTTTTGTAATGTTTTTTGAGTTTCGATTTCTCAAAATGTCAAGATTTTCCTACAAATGTAATGAGGATGATCCAGCTATAATTAAAATCAGCAGCCTTGGACAGATTGGAGGAGTGCTTAGACAATGTAGAGGCAATCACTACCTCCAAATGTACAACACCAATTCCTAAAAAGTTTTGATGTCGTGTTGAATGTGAAGGAAACAAGGATCCAATTAATTGGAAATCTCTTATAGCTATACTTTATTCACAGCAGAGCATAGATCACAGATCAGAATGTGAACATTGGACATTTTACCAATTAATTTGAAAAAGTTAACTTAGAAATTGATGAGAGCAACACATCTTAAAAAAAGTTGTCGACCATGGTGTAGAATCCCCACTTCTTACAACAGTCTGTAAACGTCTGGGAGGTAAGAAGACAATTGCTGATGTTTTGGGAGAGGATGTATCATAGAGAAAAAATTAAAATCCATAAGACATCTCCAGAGAAGGGACATGTCACCTTCACATTGAACATAAGACATTAGTTATAGCTGAGGAAGGGAGAAAAAACTAACACTTCAGCCTTCATTGAAGTAGGACATTGAACATTTGGGATTAATTATAGCTGGGGAAGACAGAAACTAATTAAAGCTGGGGAAGTGAGAAGAACTAATACTTTAACCTCCACTGAAGTAGGGCACCCTACAGTGAACAGGTAATGACCACAGGAGATTATTTTCTGAGAAAAAGACACCAAGACTGAGATTCGTTTACGTATAGGTGGGGAAGTACCTCTCCATTCATAAGCTTCCTTTGATCAAAGCACGGCTCCCAGACCTTTTGGAGCAAGTGATGAATATTGGGGTTTGCATCGATTCAACATTTATGGGAGATATATTTTCAGCGTCGCAGTGAAGGAATGAACATAACGCATTCACTCAGGCCGGCAGAACCCCTCCAACTTGATTTTGACCCGAAGGATGATGCTATCCATGCCATGTTTCATCTCTATAGACAAGTTAAATTGCAATAAGAAACATGATGACAATATCTACCACCTGGGACATCCAGGGGCAAAGATATCCTGTAAGTTGGGGATCTCATAAAATTTTGAAGGACCTAGAACCTCCAACAACCAGCCCCAACATGAGCTCAGCAAGGGGAGGTATGCGGGCATAACCTTGATCTAATAAACAGCAGAATTTGGGTTTGGTCATCTGTCAGTCATGGAAGGTACAGCTTGCTGTGGTTCTGTCAATTTTCTGAAGGAGTACCTACCTCCACTAAGCTCTGAGCCATTTCCATGACACAGGTTTAGTAATTTTCTTTCATTATCCCTTTTATCCCATGTAATTGTATATACTATATTGTTTGTTCCCATTTTGTATCATCTTTGTATATTTTTTATAAACATTTCCTACCTTTCTGGATTAAATATATAAAATTCAATAGCTCTGTTCCTCTTGCTCTGTAAACCGCACCCCTGAAGCCATACGCAACATGTAATGGGTGTCTAATTGGTCTGTATAAATGCTTGATGTTGGCAGCTTGTTGATGGTTAGCTTTTTGTTATTGTGGAGATGGCAGTGACCATATTGGGGCATGTATATATATATATATATATATATATATATATATACATATATTCCATGCATGGAAATAGGAGGCGTATATACACTGCGAGTTCCCCTATAACCAGCCTAGCAGTGGAAGCAGCCACGTCGTCAACCATTACTTGTCAGTCAATTGCGTAATTGTCCTGACTGGAGGCAGCAGAGTTGCGTCCCCTGACAGGCTGGTGACACCGGTGGGATCGGCGCGATCTCTCCGGTGTTCGAATCTTCTCTCATTCTTGTCTGATGTAGGATTCTCACTGCCACCAAATCTTTTCTGTTGATGAAAGGTTTGGACTGCAGGTGGCCAATTCATCCCCAGGACTCTTCTTCTGAGGAGTCATGCTGTTATGATGGATGCAGTATGTGGATTACCGTTGTCTTGCTGAAATCTACAAAGCCTTCCCTGAAATAGATGTGGTCTGGATGGAGCATACGTTGTTTTAAAACCTCTATATAATGCTCAGCATTGATAATGATTTTTCAAGATGTATGAGGTGCCCATGTTATATGCACTAATGCAACCCCATACCATCAGATATGCAGGAACTGTGCCCCGATAACTAGATGGATGGTCCCTCTCCTCTTCAGTTCACAGGACACAGCGTCCGTGGTTTCCATTAAAAAATTCCAGATTTAGATTCTTCTTAACCCAGATGTCACAGGTTTACCACGACAGAGAGGAGCCAGAAGACTGCAGTGTCTGATTTCTCCTACTCCTGCACTGAGTAGATGCACTTCACCTTCGTATTAAACAGTGTAAATTTCACTTGGCAGTGCAGGGGTTAATCTGCTCAGTTGAGAGCTCCTTTAGAGTTTAGGCTTTCAGCTGTGCACTGTTAGCCACTCCTATCTCTTATATAAACTGGGTCCTGGCTAGCACTCATTGTCAGAGATAGCTTATGCTATTTGGTGGGAGGTTGCTGTTGATTATTATTGGAGAAGACAGTTGGTGGATTTATCTGTGATTTTGCTAGGTTTTCAGTCTGTGATAGTTCTCTTTCTTCTCCTACTTTGGTTTAACCCCATTATCCACTTCCCGATGCATCCCTCTGTTATTTGGGTGTGTATATTTGAATGCTTGCTATTTTTCGCTACCCCTGTTTGTATTACCTTGTTAGTCTGGTTGGTGTATTACGGTACACTGCTATTCCCCTCTTCCCTGAGTGGAGATAGGGTACAGACTGAAGGCAGATTCAGGAGCTAAGGCAAGGTACGTGGCCCCATAATCTTCACCATCAGAAGTAATCCAGGGAACAGGACGAGCTCCAGGAAGGAAGGAACCCATGGTCATAGGACACCCGACAACAGAGTAGTGACAACAGAACAGTGTTTGCCTCAGTCCATCTTCCATGAGCTTTGGCCCAGAGAAGATGTCAGTGTTTCTGGATTTTGTTGACAGGCACCACAGTGGCTCAGTGGTTAGCACTGTTGCGTTGCAGTGCTGGGGTTCTGGGTTCAAATCCACCACAGACAACTCTGCAAGGAGTTTGTATGTTCTCCCTGTGTTTGCGTGATTTCCTCTGGGTTCTCTGGTTTTTTCCCACACTTCAAACACATACTGATAGGGAATCTAAATTGTGAGCTCCAATGAGGACAGTGCTGATAATGTATGTAAACATTTCACAATTTTTACATGCAGTATTCACAGATTTGAGACTGAAAAATCTGACTATCTTTGCTTCTGAAAGACTCTGCCTCTCTAACGTGTTCTTAATATGGACAGTCCTGTAATTTAATTGAAACTTTACCCGACAGTTATTTTTCATTAGTACCACTTACTTTTCCAGCCTCTTTTTAACACTCTCTTAATTTTTCTGAGATGTGTTGCGCCATCAATTTGTAAATGAGTTAATTTTTTTGAAGTGAAATGGAAACATTTCTAACTTTCCCTTTCTGATCTGTGTTCTATGTTCTGTTGTGAATAAAATATGTCTATAAGAGAATTTCAAATCAATGCATTCTTGTTTGGAATTTGGGTTGTAGAATATAGTAGTGAGGGCTCCATTTTTCTTATAAACAGCTCCAAAGCTGCTGCAGCCAACAGTAGAGGGAGCAAAGAATCATACTGCATGATGGAATACAGTGAACACAATGATAAAACAGTAAGCATTAAAGCAGGACTCGGACAACCTCTTCCCAATCCTCATGTTTTCCCCATGTAAAATAACACTTATACTCACCTCCGATGTCATTTTAGCCATGTCGGCACTGGCTCTCCCGGAGATCACGTAACATTGTTATGTCATGCAATCCCTGAGGCCAATCAGCGCTGACTTCACTCTTTTCTACTTCAGTCAAATCCCATTCATCAGGAAGGAGTCAGAGCTGCTGCTCTCCCATTTCTTCCGGATATATTTGATACTTCCAAAAGCGGGAAGAATGAAGCCAGTGCTGATCGGGGATCATGTGATATAACAATGTTACGTGATCCCTGGGATAGCCACTGAAACGGCACCAACACTGGAGATGAGTTCAACTGTTATTATTGTACAAGCATGGAAACTTGGGGATTGAGAAGGGGTTGTCTGAGTAGTGGGCAATTCCTTTAAGCTCCCATGCTCCCCCTTGAGAATGGGGCATGCACCACGATTTTATGATTATGCACTAGATAAATGAGAAATTAACATGAAATTATTATCATGATTGCTTTTCAGTAAATCTAAAAAAAATCCATGCAAACATGAAACACGAAAATTGAACTGCATTACTGCACTAGAAATATGAAAAATGAGAGCGTTTAGCGCATAAAAATGGCCAATTTTATGTGTACCTGGTAGCCTCTTTACGGCATCTCTCTTATACCAGGTCCTAAACTTGCCTTACCTCGCTGAGAATAAACGTCTCCATCTGAATGGGTACATGTGAAGAGGTTTCACGTGTACCCATTCAGATGGAGACGTTTATTCTCAGTGAGGAAAGGCAAGTTTAGGACCTGGTATAAGAGAGATGCCTTAATGTGG
Organism: Ranitomeya imitator; assembly: GCF_032444005.1. Lineage (NCBI taxonomy): Eukaryota > Metazoa > Chordata > Amphibia > Anura > Dendrobatidae > Ranitomeya > Ranitomeya imitator. The sequence goes on from NC_091285.1 coordinate 39,425,955, forward strand.
CTACCAGGTATACATAAAATTGGCCATTTTTATGCGCAAAACGCTCTCATTTTTCATATTTCTAGTGCAGTAATGCAGTTCAATTTTCGTGTTTCATGTTTGCATGTTTTAGCGCTGCAGTGTGCTGCCTTATTTACTTAACTATATACGAGTTGGCAACTTTAGGTTCAGCACCTTAGTCTATGTTTGGATGTGACGGTCAGGTTTTTGAAAAACAAAAAAAATCCAGCCATGAAGTAGGCGAGTGTTTGCCAAAAGGGCTCATTTTTTGTATATACTGTATCTTGGCCAGATATTTATGGAAACTTTAGTGAACTTCCCATTACAGAATCTTACATAGATGAGACATATCTGTTCTTTAGGCATCTTCTACATCCCTCGCCTGCCCAGTGTCCTCATTTTTCCCCTTGCTATATCCTGTTCTTGATTTGTGATCCTGCAGTAGCCTTCTGAAGCCTCAAGTAGACATCTTATTTGGGTCATAATTGAAGTTGAAATAGAGAATACTTGAGGAATCACTGTAGAATGACATCAACATCCAGCAATCTAATGAACATTCTCAATGGGAAGGGGGTGAAGAGGTTAGCCAGATCCCGCAGTCTCATGCATTGTACTTCTTTACCCACTGGAAGCAAACGAGCCAGGTCATTGACCCAGCCGAAAACTTGGAGAATGAATGACTATGATAACTTCTCGAGAAGACCTTTCTCAGACTTCTGAGTTCTTCTACATAACTTAGACAGTATTCAAAAGCCTCTAAAAGCGCAAACTCTAAACCTAAAATATATTCAAAGACACAAATGTGGGTTCATCGTCTATTTGAACCACCGGGCTACACAACGAACATGAACATCTTCTTTGTGTCCTCTCAGACTTAATCTGGTATAGTCATTAATCTGCCTCTGAGGGCGGACAATAAGATTCTTTTTTTACTCTCATTTTATTCTTGTTTTTTATTGATTGATGGAAAGAAAAGATCTTACATTCAGGCTACAAAGAGATATTACGGCGCAGATAAAAGATCATTTGTGAAGATCTGACCATCGTTTAAATGGAGCAGAAGAATAAGAATAAGATAAGAATTTATAAGAATTTAATTGAAAGTTCATAGAAATAAAAAAAGCTTCTCCTGCGGGAGGAAATTACACACATTACACACATTCCAAGAAAACCTCCAAATCTTTGGCAGACATGTTGTCAGTAGATGTTAAGCTAAAAGGATAGAAACAAAAAAGGAGAGAAAGAAACACTAATCCTAACAAATAAATGTTCACAATAAACGAGAAATATCGTTGCCCTCGCTGTTCAATTTATGCATGACCCTCATACACAAGGGTTAATCTGTTGATCACTCCATTTTAATGCCCTTAAACCATAGAGTTATATCACTCAAAAAAAAAAAAAATATATCATTTCCCACATCCACTTTACATCACCATCATTTTTTTAAACATATTTTTTTTCTTAGGATGTTACAAGGGTTAAGGCTTTATTTGCAATTTCTCAATTTTCTAACAAAATTTACAAAACCAATTTTTTTTTTAGGGACAACATCACATTTGAAGTGACTTTGGGGGGACTATATGACAGAAAATACTCAAAAGTTGCACCATTTTAAAAACTGCACCCCTCAAAGTGCCCAAAACCTCATTCAATAAGTTTATTAACTCTGCAGGTGCTTCACAGAAACTAAAGCAATGTGGAAGGAAAAAAATGAAAATTTTACAAAAAGGTTGATTTAGCTCCAAATTTTACATTTTCACAAGGGTAATAGGAGAAAATGGACCATATAATTTGGTGTGCAATTTTTCCTGAGTATGCCGATACCCCATATGTCGTGGAAAGCTTCTGTTTGTGGGCACAGCAAGACTCGGAATAGAAGGTGAATCAATTGACTTTTGAAGTGCAAAATTGGCTTGAATATATAGCGGACGCCATGTTGCGTTTGAAGAGCCCCTGATGTGCCTTAATAGTGGAAACCCTCCATTTTTTTACCCAATTTGGGAAATTACACCCCTCAAGGAACTTACCTAGAGGTGTGGTGAGCACCTTGAACTCACAGGTGATTCACAGAATTGTATAACATTAGGCTGAGTAAATGGAAATCTTACGATTTGACTGGCGAGCGACCTGGGACCAGGGGCACCTTTCCTGGCCCTAACATTAGTGAGCGCCCTAGCTCGCCCTGTTCCCCAGGATACTTCAGATGGTGAAGACACCGGGGCCTCGGCCCTTTCAATAACTCCTAGATTAGTCTTTTGTCTGTCCCATTCCACCACCCAGGGAAGAGGGGGCGCTACTGGGCACTGCAGTACACCAACCCGACAGACAGGGTGACATAGACAAGGTTAAACTGAAAACTACACACACACAAAATATACACTCACATATAACAGATGTATTCACCAGAGTGTGTAGGGAGGGGGAAGAAAGCAAAACAGGGAAAGATAAGGAATTACCAAGCGTACAAACCAGACAACAGTCGCTAATAAACTCCTCCAGTACTCCTTCTCAAAACCAACTTCTCCCACTCCTATGTCTTGCAGCAATTGCTATCTCAGACAAGGACTTGATAATCGAGCCCAAATCTTATAGGGAAAAGGATTGGCTAACTGAGCACAGCTGAATGCAGGAATTTCCAACATGTCTGATTAACCACTGTTTTGATGGAAGAAATAAACACGTTTAATACACTGGAGAAGTGCTTCTTCTCAGCGGCGGAGTAGGAGCCACCAGACGCTGCAGTCTTCTTGCTCCGCTCCATTGCAGTAACCCCGTGACAGGAAAATTACCATTTTTTCCACTAAAATGTTGCTTTGACCCCAAGTTTTTAAGTTTCAGAAAGGATAATAGAAGAAAGTGAAAAGAACAATTTGTTACGCAATTTCTCTTGATTATGCCAATACCCCACCTGTTGTCAAAAACTACTTTTGAGGCACAGTGCAAAGCTCAGAAGGGAAGTTGTTATGAAAGGCAATTCAGTACTACAATGGACATAGCGGTCAGAGCACATACAGTGATCTGACAATAACCCAAAATCATAGAACGAGCTCTGAGACGTGGGAACTCTGCAGACCGCAATCCCTAATCCTCTCCAAACAACACTAGAGGCAGCCGTGGATTGCGCCTAACTCTGCCTAGGCAACTCGGCACAGCCTGAGAAACTAACTAGCCTGAAGATAGAAAATAAGCCTACCTTGCCTCAGAGAAATACCCCAAAGGAAAAGGCAGCCCCCCACATATAATGACTGTGAGTTAAGATGAAAAGACAAACGTAGAGATGAAATAGATTCAGCAAAGTGAGGCCCGACTTTCTTAACAGATCGAGGATAGAAAAGGTAACTTTGCGGTCTACACAAAACCCTAAAGAAAACCACGCAAAGGGGACAAAAAGACTCTCCGTACCGAACTAACGGCACGGAGGTACACCCTTTGCGTCCCAGAGCTTCCAGCAACAAATTAGACAAGCTGGACAGAAAAAATAGCAAACAAATAGCAAAGAAGAACTTAGCTATGCAGAGCAGCAGGCCACAGGAATGATCCAGGGAAAAGCAAATCCAACACTGGAACATTGACAGGAAGCCAGGATCAAAGCATTAGGTGGAGTTAAGTAGAGAAGCACCTAACGACCTCACCAGATCACCTGAGGGAGGAAACTCAGAAGCCGCAGTACCACTTCCCTCCACCAACAGAAGCTCACAGAGAGAATCAGCCGAAGTACCACTTGTGACCACAGGAGGGAGCTCTGCCACAGAATTCACAGCAGTACCCTCCCCTTGAGGAGGGGTCACCGAACCCTCACCAGAGCCCCCAGGCCGACCAGGATGAGCCACATGAAAGGCACGAACAAGATCGGGAGCATGGACATCAGAGGCAAAAACCCAGGAATTATCTTCCTGAGCATAACCCTTCCATTTAACCAGATACTGGAGTTTCCGTCTAGAAACACGAGAATCCAAAATCTTCTCCACAATATACTCCAATTCCCCCTCCACCAAAACCGGGGCAGGAGGATCAACAGATGGAACCATAGGTGCCACGTATCTCCGCAACAATGACCTATGGAATACGTTATGTATGGAAAAAGAATCTGGAAGGGTCAGACGAAAAGACACAGGATTAAGAACCTCAGAAATCCTATACGGACCAATGAAACGAGGTTTAAACTTAGGAGAGGAAACCTTCATAGGAATATGACGAGAAGATAACCAAACCAGATCCCCAACACGAAGTCGGGGACCCACACGGTGTCTGCGATTAGCGAAACGTTGAGCCTTCTCCTGGGACAAGGTCAAATTGTCCACTACATGAGTCCAAATCTGCTGCAACCTGTCCACCACAGTATCCACACCAGGACAGTCCGAAGACTCAACCTGTCCTGAAGAGAAACGAGGATGGAACCCAGAATTGCAGAAAAATGGTGAAACCAAGGTAGCCGAGCTGGCCCGATTATTAAGGGCGAACTCAGCCAAAGGCAAAAAGGACACCCAGTCATCCTGATCGGCAGAAACAAAGCATCTCAGATATGTTTCCAAGGTCTGATTGGTTCGTTCGGTCTGGCCATTAGTCTGAGGATGGAAAGCCGAGGAAAAAGACAAGTCAATGCCCATCCTACCACAAAAGGCTCGCCAAAACCTTGAAACAAACTGGGAACCTCTGTCAGAAACGATATTCTCTGGAATGCCATGTAAACGAACCACATGCTGGAAGAACAATGGCACCAAATCAGAGGAGGAAGGCAATTTAGACAAGGGTACCAGATGGACCATCTTAGAAAAGCGATCACAGACCACCCAAATGACTGACATCTTTTGAGACACGGGAAGATCAGAAATAAAATCCATAGAGATATGTGTCCAAGGCCTCTTCGGGACCGGCAAGGGCAAAAGCAACCCACTGGCACGAGAACAGCAGGGCTTAGCCCGAGCACAAATCCCACAGGACTGCACAAAAACACGCACATCCCGCGACAGAGACGGCCACCAAAAGGATCTAGCCACCAACTCTCTGGTACCAAAGATTCCAGGATGACCAGCCAACACCGAACAATGAACCTCAGAGATAACTTTATTGGTCCACCTATCAGGGACAAACAGTCTCTCCGCTGGACAACGATCAGGTTTATTAGCCTGAAATTTTTGCAGCACCCGCCGCAAATCAGGGGAGATGGCAGACACAATTACTCCTTCCTTGAGGATACCCGCCGGCTCAGACAAACCCGGAGAGTCGGGCACAAAACTCCTAGACAGAGCATCCGCCTTCACATTTTTAGAGCCCGGAAGGTACGAAATCACAAAGTCAAAACGGGCAAAAAACAGCGACCAACGAGCCTGTCTAGGATTCAACCGCTTAGCAGACTCAAGATAAGTCAAGTTCTTATGATCAGTCAATACCACCACGCGATGCTTAGCTCCTTCAAGCCAATGACGCCACTCCTCGAATGCCCACTTCATGGCCAGCAACTCTCGGTTGCCTGTTATGTTTGCTAATGACAGGTGTTATGAAGGCAATCCAGAAACACAGAGTGCTTAGCGATCAGAGCGCACACAGTGATCTGACAAATACCCAAAAATACAAGAACGAGCTCTGAGACGTGGAAACTCTGTAGACTGCACACCTGATCCTATCCTAAACACAACTAAAAGCGGCTGTGGATTGCGCCTAACAACTACCTAGGCAACTCGGCACAGCCTAAGAAACTAGCTAGCCTGAAGATAGAAAAATAGGCCTGACTTGCCCCAGAGAAATTCCCCAAAGGAAAAGGCAGCCCCCCACATATAATGACTGTGAGTAAGATGAAAAGACAAAACGTAGGGATGAAATAGATTCAGCAAAGTGGGGCCCGATATTCTAGGACAGAGCGAGGACAGTAAAGCGAACTTTGCAGTCTACAAAAAACCCTAAAGCAAAACCACGCAAAGGGGGCAAAAAAAAACCACCGTGCCGAACTAACGGCACGGCGGTACACCCTTTGCGTCTCAGAGCTTCCAGCAAAACAAAAGACAAGCTGGACAGAAAAAAAGCAACAAAAAAGCAAAAAGCACTTAGCTATACAGAGCAGCAGGTCACAGGAACAATCAGGAGAAGCTCAGATCCAACACTGAAACATTGCCAAGGAGCAAGGATAGCAGCATCAGGCGGAGTTAAGTAATGAAGCAGTTAACGAGCTCACCAGAACACCTGAGGGAGGAAGCTCAGAAGCTGCAGTACCACTTGTGACCACAGGAGTGAATTCAGCCACAGAATTCACAACAGTACCCCCCCCTTGAGGAGGGGTCACCGAACCCTCACCAGAGCCCCCAGGCCGACCAGGATGAGCCGCATGAAAGGCACGAACAAGATTGGAAGCATGAACATCAGAGGCAAAAACCCAGGAATTATCTTCCTGAGCATAACCCTTCCATTTAACCAGATACTGGAGTTTCCGTCTAGAAACACGAGAATCCAAAATCTTCTCCACAATATACTCCAATTCCCCCTCCACCAAAACCGGGGCAGGAGGCTCAACAGATGGAACCATAGGTGCCACGTATCTCCGCAACAATGACCTATGGAATACATTATGTATGGAAAAGGAGTCTGGGAGGGTCAAACGAAAAGACACAGGATTGAGAACCTCAGAAATCCTATACGGACCAATAAAACGAGGTTTAAATTTAGGAGAGGAAACCTTCATAGGAATATGACGAGAAGATAACCAAACCAGATCCCCAACACGAAGTCGGGGACCCACACGGCGTCTACGATTAGCGAAAAGTTGAGCTTTCTCCTGGGACAAGATCAAATTGTCCACTACCTGAGTCCAGATCTGCTGCAACCTATCCACCACAGAATCCACACCAGGACAGTCCGAAGACTCAACCTGTCCTGAAGAGAAACGAGGATGGAACCCAGAATTGCAAAAAAATGGAGAAACCAAGGTAGCCGAGCTGGCCCGATTATTAAGGGCGAACTCAGCCAACGGCAAAAAGGACACCCAATCATCCTGGTCTGCAGAAACAAAACATCTCAGATATGTTTCCAAGGTCTGATTGGTTCGTTCGGTCTGGCCATTAGTCTGAGGATGGAAAGCCGAGGAAAAGGATAGGTCAATGCCCATCCTACCACAAAAGGCTCGCCAAAACCTTGAAACAAACTGGGAACCTCTGTCAGAAACAATATTCTCAGGAATGCCATGCAACCGAACCACATGCTGAAAGAACAAAGGTACCAAATCAGAGGAGGAAGGCAATTTAGCCAAGGGCACCAGATGGACCATTTTAGAAAAGCGATCACAGACCACCCAAATGACTGACATCTTTTGAGAAACGGGAAGGTCAGAAATGAAATCCATCGAAATATGTGTCCAAGGCCTCTTTGGGACCGGCAAGGGCAAAAGCAACCCACTGGCACGAGAACAGCAGGGCTTAGCCCTAGCACAAATCCCACAGGACTGCACAAAAGTACGTACATCCCGTGACAGAGATGGCCACCAGAAGGATCTAGCCACTAACTCTCTGGTACCAAAGATTCCAGGATGACCAGCCAACACCGAACAATGAAGTTCAGAGATAAGTTTTAGTCCACCTATCAGGGACGAACAGTTTCTCTGCTGGACAACGATCAGGTTTATTCGCCTGAAATTTTTGCAGCACCCGCCGCAAATCAGGGGAGATGGCAGACACAATGACTCCTTCCTTGAGGATACCCGCTGGCTCAGATAAACCCGGAGAGTCGGGCACAAAACTCCTAGACAGAGCATCCGCCTTCACATTTTTAGAGCCCGGAAGGTACGAAATCACAAAGTCGAAGCGGGCAAAAAATAACGACCAACGGGCCTGTCTAGGATTCAAGCGCTTGGCAGACTCGAGATAAGTCAAGTTCTTATGATCAGTCAATACCACCACGCGATGCTTAGCTCCTTCAAGCCAATGACGCCACTCCTCGAATGCCCACTTCATGGCCAGCAACTCTCGATTGCCCACATCATAATTACGCTCAGCGGGCGAAAACTTCCTGGAAAAGAAAGCACATGGTTTCATCACTGAGCAATCAGAACCTCTCTGTGACAAAACCGCCCCTGCTCCAATCTCAGAAGCATCAACCTCGACCTGGAACGGAAAAGAAACATCTGGCTGACACAACACAGGGGCAGAACAAAAACGACGCTTCAACTCCTGAAAAGCTTCCACAGCAGCAGAAGACCAATTAACCAAATCAGCACCCTTCTTGGTCAAATCGGTCAATGGTTTGGCAATGCTAGAAAAATTACAGATGAAGCGACGATAAAAATTAGCAAAGCCCAGGAACTTTTGCAGACTTTTCAGAGATGTCGGCTGAATCCAATCCTGGATGGCTTGGACCTTAACTGGATCCATCTCGATAGTAGAAGGGGTAAAGATGAACCCCAAAAATGAAACTTTCTGCACACCGAAGAGACACTTTGATCCCTTCACAAACAAAGAGTTAGCACGCAGGACCTGAAAAACCATTCTGACCTGCTTCACATGAGACTCCCAATCATCTGAGAAGATCAAAATGTCATCCAAGTAAACAATCAGGAATTTATCCAGATACTCACGGAAGATGTCATGCATAAAAGACTGAAACACAGATGGAGCATTGGCAAGTCCGAACGGCATCACTAGATACTCAAAATGACCCTCGGGCGTATTGAATGCAGTTTTCCATTCATCTCCTTGCCTGATTCTCACCAGATTATACGCACCACGAAGATCTATCTTAGTGAACCAACTAGCCCCCTTAATCCGAGCAAACAAGTCAGATAACAATGGCAAGGGATACTGAAATTTAACAGTGATCTTATTAAGAAGGCGGTAATCAATACACGGTCTCAGCGAACCATCCTTCTTGGCTACAAAGAAGAACCCTGCTCCCAGTGGTGATGACGATGGGCGAATATGTCCCTTCTCCAGGGATTCCTTCACATAACTGCGCATAGCGGCGTGTTCGGGCACGGATAAATTAAATAATCGACCTTTAGGGAATTTACTACCAGGAATCAAATTGATAGCACAATCACAATCCCTATGCGGAGGTAGGGCATCGGACTTGGGCTCATCAAATACATCCCGGTAATCAGACAAGAACTCTGGAACCTCAGAAGGGGTGGATGACGAAATTGACAGAAATGGAACATCACCATGTACCCCCTGACAACCCCAGCTGGATACCGACATGGAATTCCAATCCAATACTGGATTATGGGTTTGTAGCCATGGCAACCCCAACACGACCACATCATGCAGATTATGCAACACCAGAAAGCGAATAACTTCCTGATGTGCAGGAGCCATGCACATGGTCAGCTGGGCCCAGTATTGAGGTTTATTCTTGGCCAAAGGTGTAGCATCAATTCCTCTCAATGGAATAGGACACCGCAAAGGCTCCAAGAAAAACCCACAACGTTTAGCATAATCCAAATCCATCAGATTCAGGGCAGCGCCCGAATCCACAAACGCCATGACAGAAAACGACGACAAAGAGCATATCAAGGTAATGGACAGAAGGAATTTGGACTGTACAGTACCAATGACGGCAGACCTAGCGGACCGCTTAGTGCGCTTAGGACAATCAGAAAAAGCATGAGTGGAATCACCACAGTAGAAACACAGACCATTCAGACGTCTGTATTCCTGCCGTTCAACTCTAGTCATAGTCCTATCGCACTGCATAGGCTCAGGTTTAACCTCAGGCAGTACCGCCAAATGGTGCACAGATTTACGCTCGCGCAAGCGTCGACCGATCTGAATGGCCAAAGACAAAGACTCATTCAAACCAGCAGGCATAGGAAATCCCACCATGACATCCTTAAGAGCCTCAGAGAGACCCTTTCTGAACAAAGCTGCCAGCGCAGATTCATTCCACTGAGTGAGTACTGACCATTTCCTAAATTTCTGACAATATACTTCTATATCATCCTGACCCTGGCACAAAGTCAGCAAATTTTTCTCAGCCTGATCCACTGAATTAGGCTCATCGTACAGCAATCCGAGCGCCAGGAAAAACGCATCGACACTACTCAATGCAAGGTCTCCTGGCGCAAGAGAAAATGCCCAGTCTTGAGGGTCGCCATGCAAAAAAGAAATAATAATCAAAACCTGTTGAATAGGATTACCAGAAGAATGAGGTTTCAAGGCCAGAAATAGCTTACAATTATTTTTGAAACTTAGAAACTTAGTTCTATCTCCAAAAAACAAATCAGGAATAGGAATTCTTGGTTCTAACATAGATTTCTGATCAATAGTATCTTGAATTTTTTGTACATTTATAACGAGATTATCCATTGAAGAGCACAGACCCTGAATATCCATGTCCACACCTGTGTCCAGAATCACCCAAATGTCTAGGGGAAAAAAAAAAAGTGAACACAGAGCAGAAAAAAAAAAAAAATGATGTCAGAACTTTTTCTTTCCCTCTATTGAGAATCATTAGTTGGGCTCCTTGTACTGTTATGTTTGCTAATGACAGGTGTTATGAAGGCAATCCAGAAACACAGAGTGCTTAGAGATCAGAGCGCACACAGTGATCTGACAAATACCCAAAAATACAAGAACGAGCTCTGAGACGTGGAAACTCTGTAGACTGCACACCTGATCCTATCCTAAACACAACTAAAAGCGGCTGTGGATTGCGCCTAACAACTACCTAGGCAACTCGGCACAGCCTAAGAAACTAGCTAGCCTGAAGATAGAAAAATAGGCCTGACTTGCCCCAGAGAAATTCCCCAAAGGAAAAGGCAGCCCCCCACATATAATGACTGTGAGTAAGATGAAAAGACAAAACGTAGGGATGAAATAGATTCAGCAAAGTGGGGCCCGATATTCTAGGACAGAGCGAGGACAGTAAAGCGAACTTTGCAGTCTACAAAAAACCCTAAAGCAAAACCACGCAAAGGGGGCAAAAAAAAACCACCGTGCCGAACTAACGGCACGGCGGTACACCCTTTGCGTCTCAGAGCTTCCAGCAAAACAAAAGACAAGCTGGACAGAAAAAAAGCAACAAAAAAGCAAAAAGCACTTAGCTATACAGAGCAGCAGGTCACAGGAACAATCAGGAGAAGCTCAGATCCAACACTGAAACATTGCCAAGGAGCAAGGATAGCAACATCAGGCGGAGTTAAGTAATGAAGCAGTTAACGAGCTCACCAGAACAACTGAGGGAGGAAGCTCAGAAGCTGCAGTACCACTTGTGACCACAGGAGTGAATTCAGCCACAGAATTCACAACAGTTGCCCACATCATAATTTCGCTCAGCAGGCGAAAACTTCCTGGAAAAAAAAGCGCATGGTTTCATCACTGAGCAATCAGAACCTCTCTGCGACAAAACAGCCCCTGCTCCAATCTCAGAAGCATCAACCTCGACCTGGAACGGAAGAGAAACATCTGGTTGACACAACACAGGGGCAGAAGAAAAACGACACTTCAAGTCTTGAAAAGCTTCCACAGCAGCAGAAGACCAATTGACCAAATCAGCACCCTTCTTGGTCAAATCGGTCAATGGTTTGGCAATACTAGAAAAATTGCAGATGAAGCGACGATAAAAATTAGCAAAGCCCAGGAACTTTTGCAGACTTTTCAGAGATGTCGGCTGAGTCCAATCATGGATGGCTTGGACCTTAACAGGATCCATCTCGATAGTAGAAGGGGAAAAGATGAACCCCAAAAATGAAACCTTCTGCACACCAAAGAGACACTTTGATCCCTTCACAAACAAAGAATTAGCACGTAGGACCTGAAAAACTGTTCTGACCTGCTTCACATGAGACTCCCAATCATCCGAGAAGATCAAAATGTCATCCAAGTACACAATCAGGAATTTATCCAGGTACTCTCGGAAGATGTCATGCATAAAGGACTGAAACACTGATGGAGCATTGGCAAGTCCGAATGGCATCACTAGATACTCAAAATGACCCTCGGGCGTATTAAATGCAGTTTTCCATTCATCTCCTCGCCTGATTCGCACCAGATTATACGCACCACGAAGATTTATCTTGGTGAACCAACTAGCCCCCTTAATCCGAGCAAACAAATCAGATAACAATGGCAAGGGGTACTGAAATTTAACCGTGATCTTATTTGGAAGGCGGTAATCTATACAAGGTCTCAGCGAACCATCCTTCTTGGCTACAAAAAGAACCCTGCTCCTAATGGTGACGATAATGGGCGAATATGCCCCTTCTCCAGGGATTCCTTCACATAACTGCGCATAGCGGCATGCTCAGGCACGGATAAATTAAACAGTCGACCTTTTGGGAATTTACTACCAGGAATCAAATTGATAGCACAATCACAATCCCTATGCGGAGGTAGGGCATCGGACTTGGGCTCATCAAATACATCCCGGTAATCAGACAAGATCTCTGGAACCTCAGAAGGGGTGGATGACGAAATTGACAGAAATGGAACATCACCATGTACCCCCTGACAACCCCAGCTGGACACCGACATGGATTTCCAATCTAATACTGGATTATGGGCTTGTAGCCATGGCAACCCCAACACGACCACATCATGCAGATTATGCAACACCAGAAAGCGAATAACCTTCTGATGTGCAGGAGCCATGCACATGGTCAGCTGGGTCCAGTATTGAGGCTTATTCTTGGCCAAAGGCGTAGCATCAATTCCTCTCAATGGAATAGGACACTGCAAGTGCTCTAAGAGAAACCCACAACGCTTAGCATACTCCAAGTCCATCAAATTCAGGGCAGCGCCTGAATCCACAAATGCCATGACAGAATACGATGACAAAGAGCAGATCAAGGTAACGGACAGAAGAAATTTTGACTGTACCGTACCAATGGTGGCAGACCTAGCGAACCGCTTAGTGCGCTTAGGACAATCAGAGATAGCATGAGTGGAATCACCACAGTAGAAACACAGCCCATTCAGACGTCTGTTTTCTTGCCGTTCAACTCTGGTCAAAGTCCTATCGCACTGCATAGGTTCAGGTTTAAGCTCAGGTAATACCGCCAAATGGTGCACAGATTTACGCTCACGCAAGCGTCGACTGATCTGAATGGCCAAAGACATAGACTCATTCAAACCAGCAGGCATAGGAAATCCCACCATGACATCCTTAAGGGCTTCAGAGAGACCCTTTCTGAACATAGCTGCCAGCGCAGATTCATTCCATTGAGTGAGCACAGACCACTTTCTAAATTTCTGACAATATACCTCTATCTCATCCTGACCCTGACAAAGAGCCAGCAAATTTTTCTCTGCCTGATCCACTGAATTAGGTTCATCGTACAGCAATCCGAGCGCCAGGAAAAACGCATCGATATTACTCAATGCAGGATCTCCTGGCGCAAGAGAAAATGCCCAGTCCTGAGGGTCACCGCGCAAAAAAGAAATAACAATCAAAACCTGTTGAACTGGATCACCAGAGGAGCGAGGTTTCAAGGCCAGAAATAATTTACAATTATTTTTGAAACTCAGAAACTTAGTTCTATCTCCAAAAAACAAATCAGGAATAGGAATTCTTGGTTCCAACATAGCTTTCTGATCAATAGTGTCTTGAATCTTTTGTACTCTTGCCGAGAGCTGATCCACAAATGAAGACAGACTTCTAATGTCCATCGCTACACCTGTGTACTGAACCACCCAAATGTCTAGGGGAAAAAAAGGCAAAACACAGTGCAAAGAAAAAAAAATGGTCTCAGAACTTCTTTTTTCCCTCTATTGAGAATCATTAGTACTTTTGGCTTCCTGTACTGTTGTGAAAGGCAATTCAGTACTACAATGGACATAGCGGTCAGAGCACATACAGTGATCTTACAATAACCCAAAATCATAGAACGAGCTCTGAGACGTGAGAACTCTGCAGACCGCAATCCCTAATCCTCTCCAAACAACACTAGAGGCAGCCGTGGATTGCGCCTAACTCTGCCTAGGCACTCGGCACAGCCTGAGAAACTAACTAGCCTGAAGATAGAAAATAAGCCTTCCTTGCCTCAGAGAAATACCCCAAAGGAAAAGGCAGCCCCCCACATATAATGACTGTGAGTTAAGATGAAAAGACAAACGTAGAGATGAAATAGATTCAGCAAAGTGAGGCCCGACTTTCTTAACAGATCGAGGATAGAAAAGGTAACTTTGCGGTCTACACAAAACCCTAAAGAAAACCACGCAAAGGGGACAAAAAGACCCTCCGTACCGAACTAACGGCACGGAGGTACACCCTTTGCGTCCCAGAGCTTCCAGCAACAAATTAGACAAGCTGGACAGAAAAAATAGCAAACAAATAGCAAAGAAGAACTTAGCTATGCAGAGCAGCAGGCCACAGGAATGATCCAGGGAAAAGCAAGTCCAACACTGGAGCATTGACAGGAAGCCAGGATCAAAGCATTAGGTGGAGTTAAGTAGAGAAGCACCTAACGACCTCACCAGATCACCTGAGGGAGGAAACTCAGAAGCCGCAGTACCACTTCCCTCCACCAACAGAAGCTCACAGAGAGAATCAGCCGAAGTACCACTTGTGACCACAGGAGGGAGCTCTGCCACAGAATTCACAACAGGAAGTAGCACCATGTTTGAGTTCAGATTTTGCTGGAATGGTTTGAGGGTGCCGTGTCACATTGGCAGAGCCCCTGAGGTGCCAGAACATCATAAATCGTCATAATTGACCCCATTTTACAAATTACCACTCCAATAAAATTGTCTAGCATGTTGACACAACGTGTGCATCACAGAATTGCATATCATTGGACGGTGAGGAAATAATGATTAAATTTTTACTACTAAAATGTTGTTTAGCCCCAAGTTTTATTTTTTTATGAGTCAATAGGAAAAAATAGACCTCTCAGTTTGTTGTGCAATCTTTCCTTGAGTGCACCAATATCCTACATGTAATCGGGAACTACTTTTCAGGCACAGTGGAAAGCTTAGGGGGGAAGGAGCGCCATGTTTGTAGTGCAGATTTTGTTAAGGTTTGAGGGTGCCATGATGCACTGGAAAAGCCCCTGAGAAGCCAGAACAGCAGAAAAAAACCTGTAGGTGACTCCATTTTATAACCTATACCTCTTAATTATTTCATCTAAGGGAGCAGAGATCATATTGACAACTCAAATGTGTTACAGAATTTTTTACCACTGGGTACTGCTTCACCACGCAGCAAGACTCGGGAGGGAAGGAGCGCTATTTGGCTCTTGGAGAACAAATCGTAAAAGAGTTTGCAGATCCATATGCAGAGCCCATAAGTGCCAGAAGAGCAGAATATCCTCTCTCAAGTGACCCCATTTTGGAAATTACTGTACACCCCTCCGGGAATTTATCTACAGGTGTAATGCTGATTTGGATTCCATGGGTATTTTCCAGAAACAAGCAGCAGTGGTTGTTGCTGAGTGAAAAATGCTAATCTGTCATTGTAATGCCCAGTACGTTGTAGTGTCCAGAACATTATACTGCCTGTACATCATGCCCAGCTCGAGCTTCTGTAGACATGCACCTGAAAATTAAGCGGGCTCTCTAAATGTGGCTTAGGCTCACTGTGGGGCTCAGAAGAAGAGGGGGCATTTGAATTTGGGAGCGCAAAATTCACTGGATTTCTTTTGGGGGTGAGGAGTCATAGCACTTTTCCAGAGCCTTTGTACTACCTGTAACATGGAAGTCCCCTATATTTCATTGACAGATGATGGACCTTAGTGAGGACTTGTTTTTTGTGTGGATTGAGTTTAACTTTTATTGGGAACATTTTGCATAACATTTTGGATCATATTTATCTTGTGCTCTCTGCTTAGCACTTACATAGGGATTTCCAATTCCATCTAAACCTCTGAATGATATAATTCAGATGAAACCCCTGAGTCATCCATTCACTAGAATAAGGCAGCAGAGTTGCTCTGGACCCTGTTTAGTGGTGTCCTTCTTTTCATATACCTAAAAAGACTGACACCGCCCAATCATAGGTCCTATGGCATCCACATTGCCTCCATCAGCCTTATTATAGGGAATCTTCCATTGGGGGTTCTGTCTGAATCACGTTTTTCACATATTTACTTGGAGATCCTGGTGTAAGTGCTCAGCGCAGAGCTCAGGATAAATGTGAGCTGAATCTTACTGAGAACTTTTGGATCCAAAATGAACAAATCAACAGCAGGTGAAGAATTGGTTTTATTTATTTTTTTACGCCGTTCCTCATGGGGAAATAGTGATTAGACAACTTTATTCTCTATCATTTTTCCATATTTCGCTGACAGGCATGTGAGGGCTTGTTTTTTTCAGGACGAGTTGACATTATTATTAGCACCATTTTTTGGGCACATGACATTTTTTGATCACTTTTGTATTCCGATTTTTGAGAGGCAGAATGAACAAAAAACAGCAATTCAGGAATTGTTTCTTTGGGAGGGTTTTCATGCCATTCACCGTGTGGTAAAAGTGATAAGGCAGCTTTGTTCTTCGGGACAGTACAATTACAGTGATGCCACATTTATATAATTGTTTTTATGCTTTATCGGTTTTACGCAATAAAAACAATTTAATTGGTCTAACAGGCTTGCCGTAGCTGGTTGACCCAGAGGTCGTTATGACGACGCGACCTCTGGTTGCCATGGCAACGACCGTGCCCTAGTGATGTCGTCACGAGGGCGCCAATCGGAAAACAGAGGGAGACTCCTCCCTCTCCCAGCTTTCTAAATCCGAAAACGCTAACGATTGTGACATTTAGGGAATTAGATCGCCCGATATGAGGGCACGATTCCTGGTCATGATGGCTATAACTTACGCAGAGCTCTTGGCGGCTATCATACGATAATTTATTTTTTATTTGTGAAAAAGTTGCAGCTGAAGTCAGAGATGGACTTTGAAAAAAACGTTGTATGTTTGACATGTCATCTTCACAGCTCTGGCAGCAGGAGATGAGTGTGTTGATCTTGTCGGAGGCAATGACTCGTCTTCTCATGTGACTGCGTTCATAAGCTCAGGGTGGCATACAATATGTTCTGTGAAATTGATGAGGACAGAACCATTTGCAGTCAACAGGATCATAGAATAATCACAGGGACATAAAAGCAGTGTGTTGATCTTGCAGGAGGCAGTGACCTATCAACTACGGTACTTAAAACAGGAAGCTCTGTAAAATATGAAAAAGGTAAGAGCGGTAACACACACAATATTCTATTGGCAGAGTTAACAATATTCAAGAGTATTATTATTATTATTATTTTTGAGGATGTACATTATTTAGAAAGGTTTTTTTTTTTTCATATTCGGTTATCTAGTTTTCCACCATGATGAGCTGCATTGAGTGGTCTGGCAGTCATCCATTCCTCCCACCTACATCGAGATTAATGGGGGATCACCAGTGTTAATTGTTGGCTGGGAGATCTTTCGGCTGGCACTTAATAGAGGTCCAAGCAGATAATGGAAAGGGCAGAATATTCCATTACAAAAATAAGAGATGTGAGGATTCTATCGAGCTGATGCCGGAAGATTGTTAACTTAAGCATAAAGTGCAAACATTCCGTCTTTATAATTTCGGGGAGAAAGCTTTGCTGGTTTTCATTTATTCTTGTTTTATGTGGCCCTCATAAAGAACTTGTAGGCCCTCAAGGGTTTCTCACCTAAAACTTGTACTAAAACCTTCTCCAGCCGAAAATATAAGTAACATTACTTCATATATTGGACAAAATGGAGCACAGCATCCAAACTATAAAGCAAAAGAATGTACAGTAGTTCTAAGCTGTATACTAAAAAACATTAAAGTAAAATACGATATCTATCCTTAAAGGGATTCTGTCACCAGGTTTTTGCTGAGACACCTGATTACAGCAATGTATCGCTTACTGGGCTGCTTGGTACGGTTTTGATAAAAATCAACTTTATTTTCAGCAGATCTAGCAGTTTTCTGACTGCTGAGCTCTGTATAACCCCGCCCACATCACTGATTGGCAGCTTTCTGTGTACGCTGTGCGTAGGCAGAGAGCTACCAATCAGTGTTGGGGGCGTGGTCATACCGAGCTCATAGATACCTGGCAGCAGGTTTACTAGTCCCCCAGTGAGAATCTCCTGCTTATAAAACAGTGATTTTATCAAAACTACAGCAAGCAGCCCAGTAAGTGATACATCAGTGGAATCAGAGTATTTGTCTATACGTTATGATCCTCTCAGTTTAGGAGGTAAAAACCTGGTGACAAATTTCCTTTAAGGGTATGTGCACATGAAGTCTTTAATTAAGATGATGGCGCACCCAACAAGGTTTTCATAGGCAGAGCCGCTTCACGGAAGAGATGGCATTTTTTTCCTGAAGTAGCTTTGCTGACAGATCAGCTGTCATTTCTACAGTCCCTCAGACAATGAATGAAGTGGAATCCGAGCATGTGCACGGCTGCTGAAGAACCCTGTTCTTAGGGTTTAAAAGTTGTCATTTTGGAATCCATGGAGGCAGGGTCGGCATCATAACCCTCTGTACCTGAGAAAGTGCCAGGGCCTTGAGGTAGCGGGGGGCCATCAGGGACATCGGCACTTCATGGAGTCTGGTGCCATCGTCCATGAGTGGGCCCCCTCTACTTGCTCCTGGCCCCGACACTTGCAATACTTACCTCTCTGTGTTCCTGCGCAGCTCCAGTGACTGTGACGTCTCCTGACTCTGTGACGTCTCAAGGCATTATATGGGGCCCATTCTGCTCCATACAGCATGGGCCTTATATATTGTTCCATACAGAATGGGCCCCATATAATGCTCCATACAGAATAATGGACCCCATATATTGTTCCATACAGAATGGACCCCATATATTGCTCCATACAGAATGGGCCTTATATATTGCTCCATACAGAATAGGCCCCATATAATGCTCCATACAGAATAATGGACCCCATATATTGATCCATACAGAATGGGCCCCATATAATACTCCATACAGAATGGGCCTTATACATTGTTCCATACAGAAAGGGCCTATACAGAATAATGGACCCCATATATTGTTCCATACAGAATGGACCCCATATATTGCTCCATACAGAATGGGCCTTATATATTGCTCCATACAGAATAGGCCCCATATAATGCTCCATACAGAATAATGGACCCCATATATTGTTCCATACAGAATAATGGACCCCATATATTGTTCCATACAGAATGGGCCCCATATATTGTTCCATACAGAATGGGCCCCATATAATGCTCCATACAGAATAATGGACCCCATATATTGTTCCATACAGAATGGGCCCCATATAATGCTCCATACAGAATAATGGACCCCATATATTGTTCCATACAGAATGGGCCCCACATAATGCTCCATACAGAATGGGCCTTATACATTGTTCCATACAGAAAGGGCCTATACAGAATAATGGACCCCATATATTGTTCCATACAGAATGGACCCCATATATTGCTCCATACAGAATGGGCCTTATATATTGCTCCATACAGAATAGGCCCCATATAATGCTCCATACAGAATAATGGACCCCATATATTGTTCCATACAGAATAATGGACCCCATATATTGTTCCATACAGAATGGGCCCCATATATTGTTCCATACAGAATGGGCCCCATATAATGCTCCATACAGAATAATGGACCCCATATATTGTTCCATACAGAATGGGCCCCATATAATGCTCCATACAGAATAATGGACCCCATATATTGTTCCATACAGAATGGGCCCCATATAATGCTCCATACAGAATAATGGACCCCATATATTGTTCCATACAGAATGGGCCCCATATAATGCTCCATACATAATGGGCCTTATATATTGCTCCATACAGAATGGGCCCCATATAATGCTCCATACAGAATAATGGACCCCGTATATTGTTCCATACAGAATGGGCCCCATATAATGCTCCATACAGAATGGACCCGATATAATGCTCCATACAGTATGGGCACATACTGTATATTCATCTGCTGTATCAGTGCATCATGAATTTTGGTATGTGTTAAAGGGGCCCAAGAACCAGGAAAACCTGGAGCCGGCCCTGTATGAGGGGTCTCAGTGGTGGAACTCACAGCAACCAGCTATTTATTTCATATCCTAGGGATAGGGGATAACAGTTTTTTGTTTTGTTTTTTCAGATAAGCCTACAAAGAAAACCTTTAAAAAAAAAGTTCATGCTAAATTGGACAGACGATATAATAGTGGCTGCACGGTGGAATAAAAAGTTGTTTTTTTTAATCTTGCCTCTCCATTGCAGAGATATTAGCAATGAAAGTATTTGACACCTAAAGAGTTAACTTTTTTTAAGTCCAAGTGGGTGTTATCAGACAGTTTTCACTAGGGAAGTGTCTTCTCCCTGTATGATGCTGACCAATCATAAGCAGACAGCAACACTGAAACACGCTCTCATCATAGCTAACATTTCTAAGCGTGTAAGATACAATGATGCAGCTCTGATCTCCTGTTCTGAGCTCCTCCATGAGTCAGTGTGGGAGAATGTGCAGCACATCTGAGTTTAACTGTGTCAAATTACAAAGCCCTCTATCAGCTCTCCTGTTTGCTGACTGTGTGAGATGTAATCACGCTTAGGTATGTTGTTCTCAAGCAACTTGTAATTGCTCTGCAGTGAGATTATGGCTGTCGTTATATATATCACACATGAGTAAGCTGCCTGCTCTGGACTACCACTGCTGGAGATATAATGAGACCTTGCTCAAATGTCACTGGGGAGTGAGTAAAAATTGAGCATAACAGAAATAACTGTGATTACTGATACATGTCCAGACAGGCAGTGTGGGGGAGCAGCAGTACATCAGAGCTGATAGTGCTATGAGAGGAGAGCTGATAGAAGTGTTTGTAATGTGACACAGCTTAACTCCGCTGTTCTTCCACTTACCTCACAGGGACCTTATGTGAAAGGTGTCAGTTTTGTGTGCTCTAATCTCAAAACACTTCCTAATCATGCAAACGTTTTTAGACCAGGAGGTCACAGCTGTATCATTACATCTCACACACTGAGAAACCTAAGCTATGGTGGAGGCATGTTCTTTTTCTGCTGTACTCCTGCCAGCTTATGATTTGGCAACTCATACAGGGAGGAGAAGTGCACGCCCCAAGTGAAAACTGTCTGATGACACCCACTTGGACTGAAAAATATTTTTTGACTCATTAACTACCAAATACTTTGGTTGCTAATATCACGGCAAAGGAGAGATGAAATAAAGGGAAAAAAATTACTATTCTGCTCTGCAGCCACTATTACATCGATGACCAGTTCAACATGAACTGGTCTATAATATTTGAAAAAGATATTGCTTTTATTAATAAGAAATAGCCAGCAATCTGAGATAGAGTACAGCACATGGCCATTTATCTCTACTTCATTCCCGAATCATTATGTGGCCATATGGAGCTGCTTTAAAGTATTTCTGATAAATCAAAAATCTGGCTGCCAACGAAGCAGAGGGTATCGACTCATCTGACATTTACTAGAACTACCAGATGGGAACTCCGACCCTGCTCACATCTAATTTGCTTATGGATAAGATACTAACAGTTAAGTCTCACCTGATGTGACGGATTCTCAATGCGCTTTATCCAGGTGAGCAATTCTTACGGAGTGGACAGATGGTGCAGCAGGCTGATAACTTAAACAACGGAGGCAGAAGAAGATAGAACTACATGAAGTGGAGTAGCAGAGTTGGAATCACAGCAACTGGTTAAAAAGAGTCACAGAAACTGGTGTAGCTGATAGATTTGCATATAAGATTCAAGGTAGCATAGTAGACATCATGGCCGGACTGGCCATCTGGCAATTCTGGCAAATGTCAGATGGGCCGGTGCCAGCGGTGGGACGCTCCTTCACTTGAGGGATGCACGAGTAATCCTCCCCCTGATATCCTATTTGTTCTTTCTAGATCCCTATACTGGATTTCTCTGACAGAGAAGCAGCAGTGAAGCCAAATTCGACAACCCGTGAAGAGCTGGCGGTAATGTTGCTTCCGACAATCATGAACAAGAGGGAGGATTAGTGCAGGGAAATCAATGCCCCCTGACTAGTCACCCATTGATTTACATAGCTCGAGCTCAGGTTTAAAGATAAAGGAGTTGTTCATTACAGCTCAATCTCAATACTGTATATTCCACTCCGGTGCCAGCGCTGTTCCAGCGGTGTTGGCACTGACTCTTCTTTGGATCATGTGACATTGTTATGTCACCTGATCCATGCGCCCAATCAGTGCTGGCTTCAGTATCCCTGCTTTCGGACAAATTCAGACATCTAAAGTGAGAGCTATGGCTAATAAACTAACAATGGTTTTCATCCTAAATGACTAAGTATCTATTGCAATAATCAAATAGCTTTTCTAATATACTTTAATTAACAGGTCACTATTATTCCCTAGAATCATAGAATCATAGACTGTTAGAGTTTCAAGGGTCCTCCAGGGTCGTTGTATCCATACCCCCTGCTCAATGCAGGATTCACTAAACCATCTCAGATAGACGTCTGTCCAGAATCAGTTTGAAGACCTCCATTGAAGGAGAACTCACCACCTCTCGTGGTAGCCTGTTCAACTCATTGATCACCTTCACTGTCAAAAAGTTTTTTCTAATTTCTAATTTGTATCTTCTCCTTTCAATTTCATTCCATTGCTTCTCGTGTTTCCATGTGCAAATAAGAATAAGGATGATCCCTCTATACTGTGACATCCCTTCAGATATTTGTAGACAGTTGTTATGTCTCCCCCTAATCTAACTGCTTTAGTTTGTTTTGCCCTTTTTTTTTTACCTATTTCCATTTTGATGACATTATGTTTGAAAACCACTAGAGCATGTTGGGATACTCAAAAGTGACATTATCAGCGGGCAGAGGCTGCGATCTCTGCCAACCGCCTGAAACGAAGCGTCATGGGTGACGTCCATTTCAGGGGCTGGGCTAGTCCCTGCTCTACTATGCATGCGTCAGTTGTCAATTCTCGCGGAGGCTCAATCTGTATTCTCAGTATTCTGAGTGCACAGTGACAGTGCACTCCCTCATCGGCTCTAATTGGAAATGTCAAGTCGGCAAGAGAGCGCACTGTCAGTGCACGATGTAAGGAGAGAGTGGGGAGATAAAAGAGCAGCTCTGCCCCCGATACTGAGGTCACTTTCACTGGAGGGAGGTGATCAATGCTCCTCATGTTTGGCCACCATGATGCACCGAGCACTAGTTCTTGGTTTGAAAAGTCTTTCTGTGCTGACTGAGTCCCTTTAACTTGCAGATCAACCCCAATAAATGCAGGAAAGCAGTGTTGTCTGACCTGACAGGTTTGCCTCTAAATTTCACAGTGTTATTTTGGCTTTACAGCAGTTTGTATTCTATAAATGTGATATACAAGTGGCCTTGTGTGCTCTCAAATGCCAGGGCTGAATTTGAGTCCTATTCTACCCCAGGTAGACATGGAGATGTAGCAGTGCTGACTCAGTGAGGAGGAACCAGCACAGCTATATCACAGTGCTGACACAGTGATATAGCAGATGAGGAACCAGAGAAGCAGAACTTAGTTGCCGAGAAGATTCAAGGTAGCAGAGCTGTAACAGTGATGTAGCAGACTAATTCAGCAATTTAAAAAAAAAACATACTGCCTCATATGTAAGCTGTTTGAAGACATAAATTGAGGTCAGAACCAAGAGGGAAAAAAGTATGATGTAATAGGAACCAATTAAAATACTTCAAGAATCCCAAAAACCCAATTCATTTCTAGTTTCAAAGTATAAAACTGCCCCAAGCACGTCTGTTACCGTCAGACAGTAAAGTGCAATGTGCTAAATAACCGCAGACCTTTAAAAGGCTATTAAATATAAATGATGTAGGAAACAATAAAATAATCCTGGCAGAGAAGCAGAATCTGGGTGGCCTTGACCAGGCTGGAGCTCCATAACATTGCTAGTAATTGTAGAGTTTTAAAATGCCTACAGGAAATGCAAATTAAACAGGAAAAACCACAAAAAGTTCGAAATGTTACATTCTATTAATAAAAACAACGCCGCTATGGGAAAAAGTTTTTTCAGCTTTTGAAAGTAGGCCAAGAAATTCAGCAGCTTAATCTGTTCCTTCCACTGAGTCTTTACAAAAAAGCAACCAAGAGAGCAGCCAAAAAAAGGTTCATATCGAGATTTTCCTTCAGTCCCGCGGGAAAGATTCACTTTTTCGAAATACACAAAATAAGGCAGATCCCCTTCCCATTGCGCTCAACACACACCCCGTCAGCCCACCCTAGCTTCCACCCTGGAGAATAAGACCTTGCATGATAAATAGGGTCAAGTCCTGTCCAACAAAAGGGATGTATGATGAGCATTTACTTAAAGGAAATCTGTCATCAGGTTCTTGCTATGTAATCTGAGAGCAGGATAATGTATGGACAGAGACCCGGATTACAGCAATGTATCACTTACCAGACTGCTTGCTGTAGCTTTGATAAAATCAATGCTTTATTAGAAGGAGATTATTATCACTAGATGAATAGTAAACCCACTGCCAGGTAGTCCTCCATATTTCTGAGCAGGGCCCCATCTCTTCTGCTCTTGTGGCACCAGCGGCAGGCTCCGGCTGGTCCAGTAACTGAACCTGTGTCCGAGGCGCAGGTTCAGTTAAACTCTATTGCTGTGCAGGCCCACACGGCAATAGTTAAAAGCCGCCAGCCAATCGGAGGTTGGCAGCTGACGTCAGCGCGCACGTCACCGGTGTATGACGTCATTGTCATTCAGCAGCGAGTACGCATTTGAAATGCCTGGGGTGGAACGTCGCCGCTGGAGTGCGGCCAGGTAAGGAGAAAGTTTTTGTTTTTTATTGAAAGCAGCAAGCCCCGGGGCAGGATGGAGACACAGGGGGCAGAATGGAGACACGGGGCAGGATGGAGACACAGGGGGCAGGATGGAGACACGGGGCAGGATGGAGACACAGGGGGCAGAATGGAGACACGGGGCAGGATGGAGACACAGGGGGCAGGATGGAGACACGGGGCAGGATGGAGACACGGGGCAGGATGGAGACACAGGGGGCAGGATGGAGACACGGGGCAGGATGGAGACACAGGGGGCAGGATGGAGACACGGGGCAGGATGGGAGACACAGGGGGCAGGATGGAGACACGGGGCAGGATGGAGACACAGGGGGCAGGATGGAGACACGGGGCAGGATGGAGACACAGGGGGCAGGATGGAGACATGGGGCAGGATGGAGACACAGGGGGCAGGATGGAGACACGGGGCAGGATGGAGACACAGGGGGCAGGATGGAGACACGGGGCAGGATGGAGACACAGGGGGCAGGATGGAGACACAGGGAGCAGGATGGAGACACAGGGGGCAGGATGGAGACATGGGGCAGGATGGAGACACAGGGGGCAGGATGGAGACACGGGGCAGGATGGAGACACAGGGGGCAGGATGGAGACATGGGGCAGGATGGAGACACAGGGGGCAGAATAGAGACACAGGGGGCAGGATGGAGACACAGGGGGCAGAATGGAGACACGGGGCAGGATGGAGACATAGGGGGCAGAATGGAGACATGGGGCAGGTTGGAGACATAGGGGGCAGGATGGAGACATAGGGGGCAGAATGGAGACACAGGGGGCAGGATGGAGACACAGGGGGCAGAATGGAGACACGGGGCAGGATGGAGACACAGGGGGCAGGATGGGAGACATGGGGGCAGAATGGAGACACAGGGAGCAGGATGGAAACATACGGGGCAGGATGGTGACACAGGGGGAAGAATGGAGACACTGGGCAGAATGGAGACACAGGGGGAAGAATGGAGACACATGGAACAGGATGGAAACATAAGGGGAAGAATAGAGACACAGGGGGCACAATGGAGACACAGGGGGCAGGATGGAGACACAGGGGGCAGGATGGAGACACAGGGAGCAGGATGGAAACATACGGGGAAGAATAGAGACACAGGGGGCACAATGGAGACACAGGGGGCAGGATGGAGACACAGGGGGCAGGATGGAGACACAGGGAGCAGGATGGAAACAGGGGGCAGAATGGAGACACAGGGGGCAGGATGGAGACACAGGGAGCAGGATGGAAACATACGGGGAAGAATAGAGACACAGGGGGCACAATGGAGACACAGGGGGCAGGATGGAGACACAGGGGGCAGGATGGAAACAGGGGGCAGAATGGAGACACAGGGGGAAGAATGGAGACACAGGGCAGGATGGAGACACAGGGGGCAGGATGGAGACACGGGGCAGGATGGAGACACAGGGGGCAGGATGGAGACACGGGGCAGGATGGAAACAGGGGGCAGAATGGAGACACAGGGGGAAGAATGGAGACACAGGGCAGGATGGAGACACAGGGGGCAGGATGGAGACACGGGGCAGGATGGAGACACAGGGGGCAGGATGGAGACACGGGGCAGGATGGAGACACAGGGGGCAGGATGGAAACATACGGGGAAGAATAGAGACACAGGGGGCACAATGGAGACACAGGGGGCAGGATGGAGACACAGGGGGCAGGATGGAGACACAGGGAGCAGGATGGAAACATACGGGGAAGAATAGAGACACAGGGGGCACAATGGAAACACAGGGGGCAGGAAGGAGACACAGGGGGCAGGATGGAGACACATGGGGCAGGATGGAAACGGGGCAGGATGGAGACACATGGGGCAGGATGGAAACAGGGGGCAGAATGGAGACACGGGGTAGAAAGGAGATACATGGCAGAATGGAGACACGGGGCAGGATGGAGACACAGGGCGCAGGATGGAGACACGGGGCAGGATGGAGACACAGGGGGCAGAATGGAGACACAGGGAGCAGGAGGGAGACACAGGGAGCAGGAGGGAGACACGGGGCAGGATGGAAACACAGGGGGCAGGATGGAGACATGGAGCAGGATGGAAACACAGGGAGCAGGAGGGAGACACGGGGCAGGATGGAGACATGGAGCAGGATGGAAACACAGGGAGCAGAATGGAGACATGGAGCAGGATGGAAACACAGGGAGCAGGATGGAGACAGATGGCGCAGGAATATGGGGCAGGATGGAGACAGATGGGGCAGGATGGAGATATATGGTGCAGGATCATGGGGCAGGATGGAGAGATGGGGCAGGATGGAGACACATGGTGTAGGATCATGGGTCAAGATGGATACGATGGAGACAGATGGGGCAGATGGGGCAGGATCATGGGACAGATGGGGAAGGATGGGACATCACATGGGGGCTGAATGGATACTCATGAGGGCAGGATGGGAGAACATATGACTGGAGCCAGGAATAAGACACACCTAGGGGACAGGATGGGGGATATTATTATCATAGGGGCTAATTAAGGGATATTATTACTGCAGTGATGTATTTTATTTTTTGAGGACACTGCTTTAAATGGGGGGGGGGGGGGTAGTCCTGTTACTGTGCAGAGTGACACTATGTAACCTTTTTTTCTTCATCTGGTGTAGTGTAGGAGTTGGGAAAAATTAAGTAATGTGTTCTGCAAGCAGAGCTCTAGATAACTGTGTTATTTCCTGTAGAGATGAGCCCTGGCTGGAAGAAGTGATGGTGGTCTGTGCTGGATGAAGATGAAAAGTGAAGATGAAGGACTTCACCTAGAGACGTCAGTGGTGAGTCAGTGTGTTACCTGTACCTGGACACTGTACACTGTATACTATATACAGAGCTCCTGTGTATAATGTCACCAGTAATCACTGTATTACCTGTACACTATATACTATATACAGAGCTCCTGTATATGTAACTGGTAATCACTGTATTACCTGTACCAGGACACTGCATACTACTATACTGTGTATAATGACACTTATGGTGATATTAATATTGTGTGTTTTTTTATTAATGATCAGTGTTGTAGTTTTCAGTCACTACGTGTTGGTTGGTGTCCGGCCATGGTGTGGCGGTATTTGTTCCTTGTATGTGCTGTTATTTGGTCACTATGTGGTGGGAATATGTGGTCTGGTCATGATGTGGTGGTACTTGTTTCTTGTATGTGGTATTATTGGCCACCATGTGGTGGTAATATGTGGTCTGGACATGTCGCAGTGGTATTTGTCCCTTGTATGTGATATTATCCAGTCTCTGTGATGCTAATATGTTATCTGGTCATGGTGCAATGGTATTTGTCTCTTGTATGTGATATTTTTGGTCATTTCAAATATTATTGAAAAATAAATAAAAATATACCTAAATTGTATTGCATATTTTAACAAATGTTCAATAGGTTAGAGCAGAGTGGGGCCCCACCAAAAAAGTCCACTTTGTCATGGTGGCAGCTTAAAAAATCTTTTGGCCAAAACAAAAGCTGCTGGCTATTTATGTGATCTGGTGATGGGAATTGTTAATGTGTGATTGGTGAGGAAGTGGTGAAGATGTTGAGTTTTTCTATGAGTGGGCTGTGGGACTGTGGAAGGCTCGAGGGGTGGAGTCTGGGCAGAGTCTCAAGGGGGTCCTGAAAATTTTGCCAGTATGTGGCCCTGAAATTCCTAGTAGACACCCTGTTTATGATCTATGTATAACCCCGCCCACACCACTGATTGGCTGCTTTCTGCATACTTACACAGAAATCTGCCAATCAGTAGTGTGGGCGGGGTTATACAGAGCTCAGCATTTAAAGCAGATAAATCAGTGATTTTATCAAAACTACAGTAAGCAGCACAATAAGTGATAATCTCTGGAATCAGGGTATCTGCCCCTACATTATGCTGCCTTCAGGTGGGGTAGCAAAATCCTGGTGACAGATTCCCTTTAATATCTTGCTAAAGAGAACCTGCCATCAGATTTTTAGTGGGTAAACCATGGGCACGGTACTTCAGCACTTATAAATAGCTTTCCAGACATGTTCTTATTAAAATTGCCAATCTACTAGCGAAAGACTTTTTATATCTGTGGGCAAAGTATGTAAATAGCAAGCCTGGAGTAATGGGGCCGGGGCTGTAACATGGCAGAGTCATGGATTCATGACTAGAGTTGAGCGACCTTGACCTTTTTAGAGTCGAGCCGGGTTTTGCGAAACCCGACTATGTCCAAAGTCGGGTCGAGTGAAATCGGCCGATTATGACGTAAAGTCGGGATCGACCGAAACACGAAACCCAATGCAAGTCAATGGGGCAGCATAGTCGGCAGTGAGTGGGGGCCAGGAAAACACCTAGAGTGGCCATTTTAATGTCAAAACCATCCATTCTTCTTAATGAAGCTTGTCAAGCGTAATTTACCTTATAATAATTGGAAGGCATTTGAAATTGGGGGTCATTTGGCTAAAGTTGTGGGGGGTAGGGCTGGTTCAAGTAATTAGTGGGCCCAGGAAATCTGGACCACGTCACGGCAGTGGAGCAGGGAGAGGTAAGTATTTCAACTTTGCAAGTGCTGTGAACCTGAGCAAGCAGGGGGGGCCCACTCGTTGGCATTGGCACTGGCACAGGGCCCCTCAAAGTACAGCGGTGTGTTTGCACGGCGGGGGCGCCTCCCACCGGCAGCAACACTTTTGCGTACTATGAGAGGCCCTGTGCCAGTGACGTCGCCAACTAGTATTCCTCCCCCCACCTGATGAAGGAACCTGCACTTTCATCTGCACCTTCCTCTTTGTCCCCGTGTAAGGTGGTATGGTATGCGGGAAGAGCAACCTGACTTTCAGCAGGGTCACAATGTTGTTGTGTAGCGTGCACGGGGAATGTTGCGTTATGGGTCAATGTACCAGCAGACTCATCTATCACTGGCTGGGCAATGGGCACGATGAAGTGGAAACACAGATATAGGCCCAAAGAAGAAAGTGGGCTAAATGCAGTTCAAAATTGGTAACACAGGAATAACCAGGGGGCATTGCAGTGGAGGACAACTGGAATGAGAGGCTGACACAGAGAGTAGGGCCAAATCAGTAAGTAGTCGAAATGCAGTTCAAAATTGGCAACCGTAGTAAACAGGCGGCACAGCTTTGTTCAGTGGAGGAGAACAGCAAGGAGTGGCAGACACCGATAGTAGGCCCCAAACCAACTAGTACGCCAAATGCAGTTGTTCCATTTAACCACAATTTAATGAGAGCCTGAAGATAGAAGCTCAGGAAAGGCAACCTGGGGAACACCTTGGAGTGTAACACACCATCTCTCTCCACCCCATACCCATTTTGTATGGCCTAATGCAGTGTACTTTTCTACAACTACTAAACGAGAGTCGGAAGACCGAAGCAATGGCAAGGAAACCTGGGGAACACCTTAGAGTGTAACACACCCTCTCTCTACACCCCATACCCAATTTGAAGGTCTAATGCAGTGTAGTTTCCAAGAACTACTAAACGAGAGCCGGAAGATTGAAGCTCAGGAAAGGCAACCTGGGGAACACCTTGGAGTGTAACACACCCTCTCGCTACACCCCATACCCAATTTGAAGGCCTAATGCAGCGTAGTTTCCAACAACTACTAAACGAGAGCCGGAAGATCGAAGCTCAGGAAAGGCAACCTGGGGAACACCTTGGAGTGTAACAAACCCTCTCTCTACACCCCATACCCAATTTGTAGGCCTAATGCAGCGTAGTTTCCGACAACTACTAAACGAGAGCATGAAGATCGAAGCTCAGGAAAGGCAACCTGGGGAACACCTTGGAGTGTAACACACCCTCTCTCTACACCCCATACCCAATTTGTAGGCCTAATGCAGCGTAGTTTCCGACAACTACTAAACGAGAGCCGGAATATCGAAGCTCAGGAAAGGCAACCTGGGGAACACCTTGGAGTGTAACACACCCTCTCTCTACACCCCATACCCAATTTGTAGGCCTAATGCAGCGTAGTTTCCGACAACTACTAAACGAGAGCCGGAATATCGAAGCTCAGGAAAGGCAACCTGGGGAACACCTTGGAGTGTAACACACCCTCTCTCTACACCCCATACCCAATTTGAAGGCCTAATGCAGTGTAGTTTCCAAGAACTACTAAACGAGAGCCGGAAGATCGAAGCTCAGGAAAGGCAACCTGGGGAACACCTTGGAGTGTAACACACCCTCTCGCTACACCCCATACCCAATTTGAAGGCCTAATGCAGCGTAGTTTCCAACAACTACTAAACGAGAGCCGGAAGATCGAAGCTCAGGAAAGGCAACCTGGGGAACACCTTGGAGTGTAACAAACCCTCTCTCTACACCCCATACCCAATTTGTAGGCCTAATGCAGCGTAGTTTCCGACAACTACTAAACGAGAGCATGAAGATCGAAGCTCAGGAAAGGCAACCTGGGGAACACCTTGGAGTGTAACACACCCTCTCTCTACACCCCATACCCAATTTGTAGGCCTAATGCAGCGTAGTTTCCGACAACTACTAAACGAGAGCCGGAATATCGAAGCTCAGGAAAGGCAACCTGGGGAACACCTTGGAGTGTAACACACCCTCTCTCTACGCCCCATACCCAATTTGTAGGCCTAATGCAGCGTAGTTTCCGACAACTACTAAACGAGAGCCGGAATATCGAAGCTCAGGAAAGGCAACCTGGGGAACACCTTGGAGTGTAACACACCCTCTCTCTACACCCCATACCCAATTTGAAGGCCTAATGCAGTGTAGTTTCCAAGAACTACTAAACGAGAGCCGGAAGATCGAAGCTCAGGAAAGGCAACCTGGGGAACACCTTGGAGTGTAACACACCCTCTCTCTACACCCCATACCCAATTTGAAGGCCTAATGCAGTGTAGTTTCCAAGAACTACTAAACGAGAGCCGGAAGATCGAAGCTCAGGAAAGGCAACCTGGGGAACACCTTGGAGTGTAACACACCCTCTCGCTACACCCCATACCCAATTTGAAGGCCTAATGCAGCGTAGTTTCCAACAACTACTAAACGAGAGCCGGAAGATCGAAGCTCAGGAAAGGCAACCTGGGGAACACCTTGGAGTGGAACACACCATCTCTCTACACCCCATACCCAATTTGAAGGCCTAATGCAGAGTAGTTTCCAAGAACTACTAAACGAGAGCCGGAAGATCGAAGCTCAGGAAAGGCAACCTGGGGAACACCTTGGAGTGTAACACAACGTCTCTCTACACGACGGAAGGGCTGATTCTTAGGAAGGAAGGCTGTTGGAAATAAGCATTGCGCGTCCGAGGGTGATTATATTCTTATTAGGTATATACTCACCCTCGGACGCGCCCTGCTTCTTTATTTGGAATGAATGTTTATTTGCAATGTGGTGTTGACTTTCTCTATTATTTTGGTAATTAATGATTTTATTATTTTCATTATTTTGCATCTTCTCGGCAATAATATAAAGAAGACGCGACAGGACAACACTCGGTGGATGCCATATGTGTGTTTTCAATTTAAAAAAACTTTCAGTTAACTACTTGCAGGAGAAAGTAATTGTAGCTGGTGGCCATTTTTAGTACTGTACCAGATTTTAGTTGTGTGTTTGTTTTTAATGTTAAAATGTCTGCATTTGATATCTCACCAGTATTTTCTTTTTTATAAGCAAAATACTTATTTTTATATTTTCTGATGTTGGTTCCAGGGGTACACGGCCAGCAGTGCCCTGGTCAGTGTAGTAGTAGTTGAAAGAATGGACCGCAGACAGGCATCGAAGGCCTAAAATAATAACACATGGCTGTAGGCAATTTTAAATTGGTTCCAGGGGTACACGGACAGCAGTGGTGTGGTCAGTGGAGGCCTAGTGGAAGGAGTGACCGCAGACAGGCATCGAAGGCCTAAAATAATAACACATGGCTGTAGGCAATTTTAAATTGGTTCCAGGGGTACACGGACAGCAGTGGTGTGGTCAGTGGAGGCCTAGTGGAAGGAGTGACCGCAGACAGGCATCGAAGGCCTAAAATAATAACACATGGCTGTAGGCAATTTTAAATTGGTTCCAGGGGTACACGGACAGCAGTGGTGTGGTCAGTGGAGGCCTAGTGGAAGGAGTGACCGCAGACAGGCATCGAAGGCCTAAAATAATAACACATGGCTGTAGGCAATTTTAAATTGGTTCCAGGGGTACACGGGCAGCAGTGACCTGGTCAGTGTAGTAGTAGTTGAAAAAATGGACCGCAGACAGGCATCGAATGCCTAAAATAATAACACATGGCTGTAGGCAATTTTAAATTGGTTCCAGGGGTACACGGACAGCAGTGGTGTGGTCAGTGGAGGCCTAGTGGAAGGAGTGACCGCAGACAGGCATCGAAGGCCTAAAATAATAACACATGGCTGTAGGCAATTTTAAATTGGTTCCAGGGGTACACGGGCAGCAGTGACCTGGTCAGTGTAGTAGTAGTTGAAAGAATGGACCGCAGACAGGCATCGAAGGCCTAAAATAAAAAAATTGGGCTGGCTGTAGGCAATTTTAAATTGGTTCCAGGGGTACACGGACAGCAGTGGTGTGGTCAGTGGAGGCCTAGTGGAAGGAGTGACCGCAGACAGGCATCGAAGGCCTAAAATAATAACACATGGCTGTAGGCAATTTTAAATTGGTTCCAGGGGTACACGGGCAGCAGTGACCTGGTCAGTGTAGTAGTAGTTGAAAAAATGGACCGCAGACAGGCATCGAATGCCTAAAATAATAACACATGGCTGTAGGCAATTTTAAATTGGTTCCAGGGGTACACGGACAGCAGTGGTGTGGTCAGTGGAGGCCTAGTGGAAGGAGTGACCGCAGACAGGCATCGAAGGCCTAAAATAATAACACATGGCTGTAGGCAATTTTAAATTGGTTCCAGGGGTACACGGACAGCAGTGGTGTGGTCAGTGGAGGCCTAGTGGAAGGAGTGACCGCAGACAGGCATCGAAGGCCTAAAATAATAACACATGGCTGTAGGCAATTTTAAATTGGTTCCCGGGGTACACGGGCAGCAGTGACCTGGTCAGTGTAGTAGTAGTTGAAAAAATGGACCGCAGACAGGCATCGAATGCCTAAAATAATAACACATGGCTGTAGGCAATTTTAAATTGGTTCCAGGGGTACACGGGCAGCAGTGACCTGGTCAGTGTAGTAGTAGTTGAAAGAATGGACCGCAGACAGGCATCGAAGGCCTAAAATAAAAAAATTGGGCTGGCTGTAGGCAATTTTAAATTGGTTCCAGGGGTACACGGACAGCAGTGGTGTGGTCAGTGGAGGCCTAGTGGAAGGAGTGACCGCAGACAGGCATCGAAGGCCTAAAATAATAACACATGGCTGTAGGCAATTTTAAATTGGTTCCAGGGGTACACGGGCAGCAGTGACCTGGTCAGTGTAGTAGTAGTTGAAAAAATGGACCGCAGACAGGCATCGAATGCCTAAAATAATAACACATGGCTGTAGGCAATTTTAAATTGGTTCCAGGGGTACACGGACAGCAGTGACCTGGTCAGTGTAGTAGTAGTTGAAAGAATGGACCGCAGACAGGCATCGAAGGCCTAAAATAAAAAAATTGGGCTGGCTGTAGGCAATTTTAAATTGGTTCCAGGGGTACACGGACAGCAGTGGTGTGGTCAGTGGAGGCCTAGTGGAAGGAGTGACCGCAGACAGGCATCGAAGGCCTAAAATAATAACACATGGCTGTAGGCAATTTTAAATTGGTTCCAGGGGTACACGGGCAGCAGTGACCTGGTCAGTGTAGTAGTAGTTGAAAAAATGGACCGCAGACAGGCATCGAATGCCTAAAATAATAACACATGGCTGTAGGCAATTTTAAATTGGTTCCAGGGGTACACGGACAGCAGTGGTGTGGTCAGTGGAGGCCTAGTGGAAGGAGTGACCGCAGACAGGCATCGAAGGCCTAAAATAATAACACATGGCTGTAGGCAATTTTAAATTGGTTCCAGGGGTACACGGACAGCAGTGGTGTGGTCAGTGGAGGCCTAGTGGAAGGAGTGACCGCAGACAGGCATCGAAGGCCTAAAATAATAACACATGGCTGTAGGCAATTTTAAATTGGTTCCCGGGGTACACGGGCAGCAGTGACCTGGTCAGTGTAGTAGTAGTTGAAAAAATGGACCGCAGACAGGCATCGAATGCCTAAAATAATAACACATGGCTGTAGGCAATTTTAAATTGGTTCCAGGGGTACACGGGCAGCAGTGACCTGGTCAGTGTAGTAGTAGTTGAAAGAATGGACCGCAGACAGGCATCGAAGGCCTAAAATAAAAAAATTGGGCTGGCTGTAGGCAATTTTAAATTGGTTCCAGGGGTACACGGGCAGCAGTGACCTGGTCAGTGTAGTAGTAGTTGAAAGAATGGACCGCAGACAGGCTTAGAAGGCCTAACATAACAAACTTGGGCTGGCTGTAGGCACTTTTAAATTGGTTCCAGGGGTACACGGGCAGCAGTGGTCTGGTCAGTGGAAGTCTAGTGGAAGGAGTGACCGCAGACAGGCTTCCAAGGCCTAACATAACAAACTTGGGCTGGCTGTAGGCACTTTTAAATTGGTTCCAGGGGTACACGGGCAGCAGTGGTCTGGTCAGTGGAAGTCTAGTGGAAGGAGTGACCGCAGACAGGCTTCCAAGGCCTAACATAACAAACTTGGGCTGGCTGTAGGCACTTTTAAATTGGTTCCAGGGGTACACGGGCAGCAGTGGTCTGGTCAGTGGAAGTCTAGTGGAAGGAGTGACCGCAGACAGGCTTCGAAGGCCTAACATAACAAAATTGGGCTGGCTGTAGGCACTTTAAATTGGTTCCAGGGGTACATGGGCAGCAGTGTATGGTCAGTGGAAGTCTAGTGGAAGGAGTGACGGCAGACAGTCTTCGAAGGCCTAACATAACAAAATTGGGCTGACTGTAGGCACATTTAAATTGGTTCCAGGGTAACACGGCCAGCAGTGGCCTGGTCAGTGTAGTAGTTGTAGAAAGAAGGGACCGCAGACAGGCTTCGAAGGCCTAACATAACAAAAATGTCAAAACAATGGTATTGTCAGTGCCAGGCATTGAAGGATGTCAGCGGCTAGACTACACATTGGTGAAGCTGTGAGAGATAATTTTGCTAGTGGTAGAGCACTGTTTGAGCTGGGGGGGGGAACTGTCTTGTGGCCGGCGGTACAGGCACAGGGCCCCTCATATTACAACGGTGTGTCTGACGTTGGGTGCGCACCACCACCGCCAGAGACACTTTATTGTACTATGAGGGACCCAGTGGCAGTGCCGTCGACCAAAAGCGGCCACACCCACCTCTTCAGACAAACAGCACTCTCAAGGGTCCAAGCGCAAAGTGGCGATAGCACGGCCCCGTGTGGGGAGTTTGGCCATTTCGTGAGGTGGAAACATGTCGTATGCTGGACAATCAGGTGAAGAAAATTACGAGATTGGAAAAGTCATTCAGAATAGTCCACAGGCAAGACCTTTTCATAGGAAAGCTAGGTGTCAGCCGGGCAGGGTGGGGCAAAAGATTTTGAAATCCAGTTGTGGTTCATTTTAATGAAGGTTAGATCATCTACATTTTGGGTAGCCAGACGAGTCCTTTTTTCTGTTAGTATTGAACCTGCAGCACTGAATACTCTTTCTGATAGGACACTAGCTGCCGGGCAAGCAAGCTCCTGCAATGCATATTCTGCCAATTCTGGCCAGGTGTCTAATTTGGATGCCCAGTAATCAAATGGGAATGACGGTTGAGGGAGAACGTCGATAAGGGATGAAAAATAGTTTGTAACCATACTGGACAAATGTTGTCTCCTGTCACTTTGAATTGATGCTGCAGTACCTGTCCTGTCTGCGGTCATAGAAAAATCACTCCACAACCTGGTCAGAAAACCCCTCTGTCCAACGGCACTTCTGATTTCTGCCCCTCTAACACCTCTGGTCTGCTGGCCCCTGGAGCTCGTGTGAGAACGATCACGGGCGCTGTGTGCAGGGAATGCCAGAAGCAAACGGTCAACAAGAGTTGATTGTTTTGTTGCTAATATTAGTTCCAAGTTCTCATGTGGCATAATATTTTGCAATTTGCCTTTATAGCGAGGATCAAGGAGGCAGGCCAACCAGTAATCGTCATCGTTCATCATTTTTGTAATGCGTGTGTCCCTTTTGAGGATACGCAAGGCATAATCCGCCATGTGGGCCAAAGTTCCCGTTGTCAAATCTGCGGTTGTGCTTGGTTGAGGGGCAGTTGCAGGCAAATCTACGTCACTTGTGTCCCTCAAAAAACCAGAACCCGGCCTTGCCACGCCACCAATTTCCCGTGCCCCCGGGAAAGCTTCCTCATTAAAAATATACTCATCCCCATCATCCTCCTCATCCTCCACCTCCTCTTCGCCCGGTACCTCGTCATGTACACTGCCCTGACCAGACAATCGCTGACTGTCATCAAGGCTTTCCTCTTCCTCTGGTGCAGACGCCTGATCCTTTATGTGCGTCAAACTTTGC
Organism: Ranitomeya imitator; assembly: GCF_032444005.1. Taxonomy (NCBI): domain Eukaryota; kingdom Metazoa; phylum Chordata; class Amphibia; order Anura; family Dendrobatidae; genus Ranitomeya; species Ranitomeya imitator. The sequence goes on from NC_091285.1 coordinate 39,463,191, forward strand.
ATCAGCAGACGCATTAGGGGGATGCTCATGCTTATTATGGCGTTGTCTGCACTAACCAGCCGTGTGCATTCCTCAAAACACTGAAGGACTTGACACATGTCTTGAATCTTCGACCACTGCACACCTGACAACTCCATGTCTGCCATCCTACTGCCTGCCCGTGTATGTGTATCCTCCCACAAAAACATAACAGCCCGCCTCTGTTCGCACAGTCTCTGAAGCATGTGCAGTGTTGAGTTCCACCTTGTTGCAACGTCTATGATTAGGCGATGCTGGGGAAGGTTCAAAGAACGCTGATAGGTCTGCATACGGCTGGAGTGTACAGGCGAACGGCGGATATGTGCGCAAAGTCCACGCACTTTGAGGAGCAGGTCGGATAACCCCGGATAACTTTTCAGGAAGCACTGCACCACCAGGTTTAAGGTGTGAGCCAGGCAAGGAATGTGTTTCAGTTGGGAAAGGGAGATGGCAGCCATGAAATTCCTTCCGTTATCACTCACTACCTTGCCTGCCTCAAGATCTACAGTGCCCAGCCACGACTGCGTTTCTTGCTGCAAGAACTCGGACAGAACTTCCGCGGTGTGTCTATTGTCGCCCAAACACTTCATAGCCAATACAGCCTGCTGACGTATGCCAGTAGCTGCCCCATAATGGGAGACCTGGTGTGCAACAGTGGCAGGTGCGGATGGAGTGTTTGTGCGACTGCGGTCTGTGGACGAGCTCTTGCTTCTGCAGGAGGACGAGGAGGAGGAGGAGGAGGGGGTGCGAACGGCTACAGACAACTGTTTACTAGACCGTGGGCTAGGCAGAACTGTCCCAAACTTGCTGTCCCCTGTGGACCCTGAATCCACCACATTTACCCAGTGTGCCGTGATGGACACGTAACGTCCCTGGCCATGCCTACTGGTCCATGCATCTGTTGTCAGGTGCACCTTTGTGCTCACAGATTGCCTGAGTGCATGGACGATGCGCTCTTTAACATGCTGGTGGAGGGCTGGGATGGCTTTTCTGGAAAAAAAGTGTCGACTGGGTAGCTCGTAGCGTGGTACAGCGTAGTCCATCAGGTCTTTGAAAGCTTCGCTTTCAACTAACCGGTAGGGCATCATCTCTAACGAGATTAGTCTAGCTATGTGGGCGTTCAAACCCTGTGTACGCGGATGCGAGGCTAAGTATTTCCTTTTTCTAACCATAGTCTCATGTAGGGTGAGCTGGACTGGAGAGCTGGAGATCGTGGAACTAGCGGGGGTGCCGGTGGACATGGCAGACTGAGAGACGGTGGGAGATGGTATTGTTGCCGCCGGTGCCCTAGATGCAGTGTTTCCTACTACGAAACTGGTGATTCCCTGACCCTGACTGCTTTGGCCTGGCAAAGATACCTGCACAGATACAGCAGGTGGTGCGCTAAATGGTGGTCCTACACTGCCGGAAGGGATGTTGCGTTGATGACTAGCTTCATTGGCCGAGGGTGCAACAACCTTAAGGGACGTTTGGTAGTTAGTCCAAGCTTTCAAATGCATGGTGGTTAAATGTCTATGCATGCAACTAGTATTGAGACTTTTCAGATTCTGACCTCTGCTTAAGGAAGTAGAACATTTTTGACAGATGACTTTGCGCTGATCAATTGGATGTTGTTTAAAAAAATGCCAGACTGCACTCTTTCTAGCATCGGATACCTTTTCAGGCATTGCAGACTGAGCTTTAACCGGATGGCCACGCTGTCCTCCACCAGGTTTTGGCTTTGCCACGCGTTTTGGGCAAGATACGGGCCCGGCAGATGGAACCTGTGGCGATGTTGATGCCTGCTGCGGCCCCTCCTCCTCCTCTGCTTCAGAACTGCTGCCGCCTGCACCCTGTTCCCCCAATGGCTGCCAATCGGGGTCAAGAACTGGGTCATCTAATAACTCTTCTTGTACCTCCTGCGCAACTTCGTCTGTGTCACCGTGTCGTTCGGTGGTATAGCGTTCGTGATGGGGCAACATAGTCTCATCAGGGTCTGATTCTTGATCAGCACCCTGCGAGGGCAATGTTGTGGTCTGAGTCAAAGGACCAGCATAGTAGTCTGGCTGTGGCTGTGCGTCAGTGCACTCCATGTCAGATTCAATTTGTAATGGGCATGGACTGTTAACTGCTTCACTTTCTAAGCCAGGGACGGTATGTGTAAAGAGCTCCATGGAGTAACCCGTTGTGTCGCCTGCTGCATTCTTCTCTGTTGTTGTTTTTGCTGAAGAGGACAAGGAAGTGACTTGTCCCTGACCGTGAACATCCACTAACGACGCGCTGCTTTTACTTTTACCAGTTTCACGAGATGAGGCAAAAGAGCTAGAGGCTGAGTCAGCAAGATAAGCCAAAACTTGCTCTTGCTGCTCCGGCTTTAAAAGCGGTTTTCCTAATCCCAGAAAAGGGAGCGTTCGAGGCCTTGTGTAGCCGGACGACGAACCTGGCTCCACAGCTCCAGACTTAGGTGCAATATTTTTTCCCCCACGACCACCTGATGCTCCACCACTACCACTACCCTCATTACCAGCTGACAATGAACGCCCCCGGCCACGACCTCTTCCACTAGACTTCCTCATTGTTTTAAAAACGTAACCAAACTAACGTTATTTGTTGCAGTCACACAACTTACACGGTGAGCTATAACTTCAGTATGATTTAGCTACCCCTTTACAGGTTGGTGAGACCACAGCGAAAATCAGGCCCAATGTTACACACTCTTTTTTTGGTGGCTGCAAATTAGAGAGATGCCCCACACGCAGGACTGTCACTGAAGCACAAATGTTAATATTAATGTCACACTATTATTTTTTTTTTATTTTTATTTTTTTCAGGAACACTTTAGAAACCCCCCAAAAAAAAAAAAATAGATTTTTGCAGGGAGAATTTAGAAAACAAATGTAACAAACTATATGCTTTCTATGGGCCACTGAGTGAGAGATGACGCACACAGGAATCAGGAGTGGCACACAAGCCCAGAGGCCAATATTTTTCTACCAATGATTGATGGAGTTATTTTCTCTGGTAGATTTTGGAACCCAAATCAAGGAAAAAAAATGTAGGCTTTCTATGGACCACAATTGGAGAGAGAGAGAGAGAGAGATGGCACACCCAGGAGTCAAGACTGGCACACAAGCAGAAAGGCCAATATTAATCTCCCACTGTTTTTTTTTTTTTTTTTTTTTCAGGGAGACTTTAGAAAAAAAAATAATAAAAAAAATATGATTTTATCAGGAAGAATTTAGAAACCAAATAAAATAAAATGATTTTTTCAGGGAGAATTTATAAAACAAATAAAAACAAAAATAGGCGTTCTATGGCCCACTGACTGAGAGATGACGCACACAGGAGTCAGGAGTGGCACACAAACCCAGAGGCCAATATTTTTCTACCAATGATTGATGTAGTTATTTTCTCTGGTAGATTTTAGAACCCAAATCAAGGAAAAAAAATATAGGCTTTCTATGGACCACAATTGGAGAGAGAGAGAGAGAGAGAGAGAGAGAGAGAGAGAGAGATGGCACACCCAGGAGTCAAGACTGGCACACAAGCAGAAAGGCCAATATTAATCTCCCACTGTTTTTTTTGGTTGTTTTTTTTTTTTTTTTTTCAGGGAGACTTTAGAAAAAAAAATAATAAAAAAAATATGATTTTATCAGGAAGAATTTAGAAACCAAATAAAATAAAATGATTTTTTCAGGGAGAATTTATAAAACAAATAAAACCAAAAATAGGCGTTCTATGGCCCACTGACTGAGAGATGACGCACCCAGGAGTCAAGACTGGCACACAAGCAGAAAGGCCAATATTAATCTCCCACTGTTTTTTTTTTTTTTTTTCAGGGAGACTTTAGAAAAAAAAATAATAAAAAAAATATGATTTTATCAGGAAGAATTTAGAAACCAAATAAAATAAAATGATTTTTTCAGGGAGAATTTAGAAAACAAATAAAACCAAAAATAGGCGTTCTATGGCCCACTGACTGAGAGATGACGCACACAGGAGTCAGGAGTGGCACACAAACCCAGAGGCCAATATTTTTCTACCAATGATTGATGTAGTTATTTTCTCTGGTAGATTTTAGAACCCAAATCAAGGAAAAAAAATATAGGCTTTCTATGGACCACAATTGGAGAGAGAGAGAGAGAGAGAGAGAGAGAGAGAGAGAGAGATGGCACACCCAGGAGTCAAGACTGGCACACAAGCAGAAAGGCCAATATTAATCTCCCACTGTTTTTTTGGTTGTTTTTTTTTTTTTTTTTTCAGGGAGACTTTAGAAATAAAAATAATAAAAAAAATATGATTTTATCAGGAAGAATTTAGAAACCAAATAAAATAAAATGATTTTTTCAGGGAGAATTTAGAAAACAAATAAAACCAAAAATAGGCGTTCTATGGCCCACTGACTGAGAGAGAGAGAGAGAGATGGAACGCTTAGTACTGGCACACAAGCCCAAAGGGCAATATTAATCTTTCTTTTTTTTTTTCCAGGGAGAATTTCTAAAACCCAAAAAAAAAATAAAATAGGCTTTCTATGGCCCACTATTTGTGAGAGAGATGGGACGCTCAGGACTGGCACAGATGGCACGCTCAGGACTGGCACAGAAGCCCAGAGGCCAATATTAATCTCCCTTTTTTTCTGGGAGAATTTATAAAACCAAAAAAATATTTAAATAGGCTTTCTATGGCCCACTATTTGTGAGAGAGATGGCACGCTCAGGACTGGCACAGATGGCACGCTCACAACTGGCACACAAGCCCAGAGGCCAATATTAATCTCCCTTTTTTCAGGGAAAATTTATAAAACAAAAAAAAAAATTAAATAGGCTTTCTATGGCCCACTATTTGTGAGAGAGATGGCACGCTCAGGGCTGGCACAGATGGCACGCTCAGGACTGGCACACAAGCCCAGAGGCCAATATTAATCTCCCTTTTTTTCAGGGAGAATTTATAAAACCCCCAAAAAAAATAAAATAGGCTTTCTATGGCCCACTATTTGTGAGAGAGATGGGACGCTCAGGACTGGCACAGATGGCACGCTCAGGACTGGCACAGAAGCCCAGAGGCCAATATTAATCTCCCTTTTTTTCTGGGAGAATTTATAAAACCAAAAAAATATTTAAATAGGCTTTCTATGGCCCACTATTTGTGAGAGAGATGGCACGCTCAGGACTGGCACAGATGGCACGCTCACAACTGGCACACAAGCCCAGAGGCCAATATTAATCTCCCTTTTTTCAGGGAGAATTTCTAAAACCCAAAAAAAAAATAAAATAGGCTTTCTATGGCCCACTATTTGTGAGAGAGATGGGACGCTCAGGACTGGCACAGATGGCACGCTCAGGACTGGCACAGAAGCCCAGAGGCCAATATTAATCTCCCTTTTTTTCTGGGAGAATTTATAAAACCAAAAAAATATTTAAATAGGCTTTCTATGGCCCACTATTTGTGAGAGAGATGGCACGCTCAGGACTGGCACAGATGGCACGCTCACAACTGGCACACAAGCCCAGAGGCCAATATTAATCTCCCTTTTTTCAGGGAGAATTTCTAAAACCCAAAAAAAAAATAAAATAGGCTTTCTATGGCCCACTATTTGTGAGAGAGATGGGACGCTCAGGACTGGCACAGATGGCACGCTCAGGACTGGCACAGAAGCCCAGAGGCCAATATTAATCTCCCTTTTTTTCTGGGAGAATTTATAAAACCAAAAAAATATTTAAATAGGCTTTCTATGGCCCACTATTTGTGAGAGAGATGGCACGCTCAGGACTGGCACAGATGGCACGCTCACAACTGGCACACAAGCCCAGAGGCCAATATTAATCTCCCTTTTTTCAGGGAAAATTGATAAAACAAAAAAAAAAATTAAATAGGCTTTCTATGGCCCACTATTTGTGAGAGAGATGGCACGCTCAGGGCTGGCACAGATGGCACGCTCAGGACTGGCACACAAGCCCAGAGGCCAATATTAATCTCCCTTTTTTTCTGGGAGAATTTATAAAACCAAAAAAATATTTAAATAGGCTTTCTATGGCCCACTATTTGTGAGAGAGATGGCACGCTCAGGACTGGCACAGATGGCACGCTCACAACTGGCACACAAGCCCAGAGGCCAATATTAATCTCCCTTTTTTCAGGGAAAATTTATAAAACAAAAAAAAAAATTAAATAGGCTTTCTATGGCCCACTATTTGTGAGAGAGATGGCACGCTCAGGGCTGGCACAGATGGCACGCTCAGGACTGGCACACAAGCCCAGAGGCCAATATTAATCTCCCTTTTTTTCAGGGAGAATTTATAAAACCAAAAAAAAAAATAAATAGGCTTTCTATGGCCCACTATTTGTGAGAGAGATGGCACGCCTAGGGCTGGCACAGATGGCACGCTCAGGACTGGCACACAAGCCCAGAGGCCAATATTAATCTCCCTTTTTTTCAGGGAGAATTTATAAAACCCCAAAAAAAATAAAATAGGCTTTCTATGGCCCACTATTTGTGAGAGAGATGGCACACTCAGGACTGGCACACAAGCCCAAAGGCCAATATTAATCTCCCACTGTATTTTTATCAGGGAGAATTTATACACCCCACAAAAAAAAATACAGAAAAATGAAAAGGCTTTCTATGGCCCACTATGTGAGAGAGATGGCACACACAGGGATGGCACTCTAGCAGAAATGCCAAATTGCCAATCTTAATCTCCCACCAAAAAAAAAAAAAAAAAAAAAACAGGGAATGTCCTACAATTACTATCTCCCTGCCTGCAGTAATCTCAGCCAGGTATGGCAGGCAGCTACTATCTCCCTGCCTGCAGTAATCTCAGCCAGGTATGGCAGGCAGCAATAAGGAGTGGACTGATGCACAAATGAAATAAAAAGTGTGGACAAACAAAAAAGATAGCTGTGCAGAAAGGAAGGAACAAGAGGATTTGTGCTTTGAAAAAAGCAGTTGGTTTGCACAGCGGCGTACACACAGCAATGCAGCTATCAGGGAGCCTTCTAGGGCAGCCCAATGAGCTACAGCGCTGAGGGGAAAAAAAAAAAAAAAAAAACTTCCACTGTCCCTGCACACCGAGGGTGGTGTTGGACAGTGCAAATCGCTGCAGCACAAGCGGTTTTGTGGTTAATGGACCCTGCCTAACGCTATCCCTGCTTCTGACAAAGCGGCAGCAACCTCTCCCTAAGCTCAGATCAGCAGCAGTAAGATGGCGGTCGGCGGGAACGCCTCTTTATAGCCCCTGTGACGTCGCAGACAGCAAGCCAATCACTGCAATGCCCTTCTCTAAGATGGTGGGGACCAGGACCTATGTCATCACGCTGCCCACACTCTGCGTTTACCTTCATTGGCTGAGAAATGGCGCTTTTCGCGTCATTGAAACGCGACTTTGGCGCGAAAGTCGCGTACCGCATGGCCGACCCCGCACAGGGGTCGGATCGGGTTTCATGAAACCCCGACTTAGCCAAAAGTCGGCGACTTTTGAAAATGTTCGACCCGTTTCGCTCAACCCTATTCATGACTGCTACCGTGCCCTTTCCTTTGAGAACCCCTGGGACTTTGACATCAGCACTGCTGGACCAAAATTATATGCATGCTCAGGTTTTTTTTCCTTTTACTAGTACAAGTGTAAAAACAGAGCGTAGTGTCAATGTCAAAGGTCCAAAGGGTTTCAAAGAGGAAGGCGTGTAAAAGCCATGACTCTACCCTGCCACTGTACTGCCCTCATGATTCCATGACTCTACTGTACCGCCCCCATGACTCAACCCTGCTACTGTACCACCCCCATGACCCTACTCTGCTACTGTACTGCCCCCATGACTCCATGACTCTACTGTACCACCCCCATGACTCTACTCTGATACTGTACTGCCCCCATGACTCCATGACTCTACTGTACCACCCCCATGACTCCACTCTGCTACTGTACTGCCCCCATGACTCCATGACTCTACTGTACCACCCCCATGACTCCACTCTGCTACTGTACTGCCCCATGACTCCATGACTCTACTGTACCACCCCCATGACTTTACCCTGCTACTGTACCACCCCCATGACCCTACTCTGCTACTGTACTGCCCCCATGACTCCATGACTCTACTGTACCACCCCCATGACTCTACTCTGATACTGTACTGCCCTCATGACTCCATGACTCTACTGTACCACCCCCATGACTCCACTCTGCTACTGTACTGCCCCCATGACTCCATGACTCTACTGTGCCACCCCCATGACTCCACTCTGCTACTGTACTGCCCCATGACTCCATGACTCTACTGTACCACCCCCATGACTTTACCCTGCTACTGTACCTCCTCCATGACTCTACTGTACCACCCCCATGACTCTACTCTGTTACTGTACTGCCCCCATGACTCCATGACTCTACTGTACCACCCCCATGACTTTACCCTGCTACTGTACCTCCTCCATGACTCTACTGTACCACCCCCATGACTCTACTCTGTTACTGTACTGCCCCCATGACTCCATAACTCTACTGTACCACCCCATGACTCTACCCTGCTACTGTACCTCTCCATGACTCTACTGTACCGCCCCCATGACTCTACTCTGATACTGTACTGCCCCCATGACTCCATGACTCTACTGTACCACCCCTATGACTCTACCCTGCTACTGTACCTCTCCATGACTCTACTGTACCGCCCCCATGACTCTACTCTGCTACTATAACGCCCCATGACTCCAAGCATGCTAGTTACATACCACATGTGCCTTTGTAATTTTCCTTTATTTTCCAGACTGGCAATTGTCCAATTGTAATAAGGGAATGTTTGGAAAGCTGTTTACAAGTATTACAGCACCATGCCATTGGTTTACGCATAAAAAATCTGATAACAGGTTCCATTTAACAAAATATTAGAAATAAGTCTCATGATGCATCCCTATGATACTTTTGAGTAAGGACCAAAAATGTAATGTTCTCCATTAGGTTTATTAAAGTAGTGATAAGATTTTATATTTTTTGGCATTATTTTAAATATAATTAATATTTCATTATTTTGGATTTGTTTGCTTTATGCTGGCAAGGTCCAAGTGTCCCCTCACTGTATATAATACTTTACTTATGGAGCACAAGATATAGACTAGTCTATAAGGAGTAGATTTCGTGCAACCTAAAGAAAAAAATTATAGAAACATAATTTATTAATATTCTCTTAAAAATATAAAGAAAAAGAATAAAGAATGGAAACACTTTTCCTACGCGTTTCACGCTCTTAGTCATACTTTATGGACTGGATGCCTCCGAAGAATTGAAGTGTGATACTCCCAAATAGGCACCGCTGTCCTGAAATAAAATGCCCCAGTTTCAGTAAAAACCAGTAATAACTAATATCTTTCAGGACAATTTAATCTTCTTGGTCTGATCACTCACCAATCATATACACTCTGGGGGGAATTTATCAAGGACTAAGTGCCAGTTTCATCATGTAAAAAAGTTTAAAATTTGGGGAAAGAAAAATTTGTACAAAAATTTTTTTTTTTTTTAGATCTTATGACATTCTTGCCTTTTGTAAAATGGGTGGGAAAGTGACCATGGTTCCCTAGGCAAATAATTCCAGGCCTGCTATATTAATTGCAAAAGAGAAAAGTCTCCATAAAAAAGTGTAATATTTAAAGATGCACCAAATTTGAAAAGAAAACATACAAATAAAGAGCCTTATGCTCCTAAATGGGTTCTTCCATGGAATATTATGTATAACAAAAGCAAATTCAAGCGTTAGGACATCACTTTTAATTGGAGAAAAAACCCTCATACAACTTATCGCAAGAGGCCTACCTGACAGTAATTTAGGTGTATACTAAGAAGTGGAAATTGAAGGATCCCATGGTCTTCACCCTTTGTAAAGAGTTTTCTACTGTGGTATTGGGTTTTCTTTGAAGTAGTCTTCATTAACAACAGCTGGAGATAATGGAAGCCTAAATGTGATCAGTTTAGTCACAGAAGAAAGTTTGTTATAGTTACATTTCACTCAATATGGTCGGTGGTCAAGCAAAAGTCAGGAAAGTCAGAGTTCCTTCAATATGAGAAACTGTCAGGTGGTCAGGGCAGGCAGCAGACAAAAGTAAAGGTCAGGAAACAAGCCAGGGTGATAACGGATGACAATTCGGAAAATAGATAAGACCCTAAAATAGTAAACAGCAGTGAGGGAGGATCCTGGGTGGGTAACTGGGGAATTAGTTGGGGAAGATGGTCCCTAGGAGAAGATAGTATCAGTGGCTAAATGGCTGTAGCATGGGAGCCGGAAGAGGGGTAGGGACAGGAGCCCACTGATGGACAGAGGTCCAGCAACAGTGACCGTGGAGTGGTAAAAAACTATGACAAGCTAATTTATGGCTCTGTGAAAGCCACAAACCTAGTCCCTTACATGCAATCTAGTAGATGGTAGGAAGCAGTCCATAACTAATGAGCCTCTATGCCGCTGCACATGTGGTATTATTATTATTTATTACTAGATGGCAGCCCGATTCTAAAGAATCGGGAGTCTAGAATCCATATATACTTTATTTATTCAAATGTAAGAATAATACAATTAATAAATAATAGTAAGAAAGAACAAAAAATGGCTGCACTCACCAGCTCTTGACAATTCTTGTTATTTAAGTAAAAATTCAAAAATCACACCAAAATGGCGGGCGGAGTGTGTCACAGTACGGCACGTTTCTGATTGGTCGCTCGCAGCAGGCGGCAACCAATCAGACACTGGACACTGTTGACGTCACTTATCTCCGGACATTAGCTCCGGACATTAGCTCCGGACATTAGCTCCGGACATTAGCTCCGGACATTATCTCCGCACATTAGCTCCGGACATTAGCTCTGGACATTAGCTCCGGACAAAGCCACGGAAGTTGGCACAAATTGCAGGAAGTAGTATTCTAGGCAATTAATCTCCGGACATTAGCTCCGGACATTAGATCCGGACATTAGCTCCGGACATTAGCTCCGGACAAAGCCACGGAAGTTGGCACAAATTGCAGGAAGTAGTATTCTAGGCAATTATATATTAGATTATAGCGCCATTTATTCCATGGCGCTTTACATGTGAGGAGGGGTATACATAATAAAAACAAGTACAATAATCTTAAACAATACAAGTCACAACTGGTACAGGAGGAGTGAGGACCCTGCCCGCGAGAGCTCACAATCTACAAGGGATGGGTGAGGATACAGTAGGCGAGGATAGAGCTGGTCGTGCAGCGGTTTGGTCGATCGGTCTTTACTGCAGGTTGTAGGCTTGTCGAAAAAGGTGGGTCTTCAGGTTCTTTTTGAAGGTTTCGATGGTAGGTGAGAGTCTGATATGTTGTGGTGGAGAGTTCCAGAGTAGGGGTGATGTGTGGGAGAAATCTTGTATGTGATTGTGGGAAGAGGAGATAAGAGGGGAGTAGAGAAGGAGATCTTGTGAGGATCGGAGGTTGCGTGTAGGTAAGTACCGGGAGACGAGGTCACAGCTGTACGGAGGAGACAGGTTGTGGATGGCTTTGTATGTCCACTCCTGAACCATAAAAACTGTAGATGAGATCCTGGTTGGGTTTTAGAGTCAATTTACATTGACGATCTTTCCACTTACAACTATAATCTCCTCATACTGTCCAGTGCACAGTTATCGCCCTTTCCGAGGTGATATTTGAGACATATATATGAGACATATATGAGACATATTGGTGAGCGAAAGTATAGAAAACGTTCATGGCTATTGTCTTTTATATATTTTCCCTGGATTATGTTACATTACATAACAGCTGCATGTGCGTGTCAATGTCACGGAGAAAATAAAATGGCACGAAGCTTTCCTCGGTTCAGCTTTAAAAGAACAGTGGTAGGCCTTTTTTGGAAGGAGAAGGCTCAGCCGAACTGTTAAATGAGAGGGTTGGGGACTTTTGCCAAGTCATTTAGGCTGCTAATTAAGCTCTTTTTAGGTCATTATACACTTAAGGCAGCAGCAGGTGCAAAAACGGAAACACTTAGGCTTCTCTTCTGTGCTTATATTTAAACCATGCTCCCTCCAGCTTGGGTTTTGTCCCCCCAGTCCACCTCCACCCATTTTCAATCCATCTTGGCTTTTTGAAGTTTCCCATTCCATAGCTTCGCTCCGGCCCGGGGCTAGCTCATTATTAGCGGGGTGAGATAGCCGTCTTTCACGTGTAAAGAAGCCTCATTCTTGTCCTGGGGAGAAATGCCATTATCGTTACTGAGAACCAAAAATACGCCTTCTCTTATTTCGTGTTTGGAAAGGTTTTTTTTTTTTAAGTCCCAGGAAACCTTCGATGCGGGATGAATCACTGTTTGTATGAATATTTCCACTATTTATAAGAGAATCGGATCTCCATGGAAGTGCCCCTTGGAGACGGATAGGAATACGCGCCTGTCTGAACTCCTTTACCGAGAGTTAACTCTTTCAGAGATAAACTTCAGGACATTTGTTTTCACGACACACGGGGCTGATGTTCCGACTCGTAATTGTTATTATAGGCAGCGGTCGGATAGGAAAGAATACGTCAAGTTTTGGCAAATTATGCTGTATACATTCCGAGTCGCTAATACAAATATATAGATAAAGAATTCCAATAAACGAAAAATTCTCCGGTCTTGGTCAAGCAAATTCCGTAACAAATTGTAGAAGAACGCAGTTTACGGGTGGACGGACTTGAAGGCAGACGAATGTGATCACGATGGAATCATTCTGTCTCTTCCATGCACATAATGTATAAGGCCGGAAATAATAAAATGACATCCCAGAACTACCTCCTGCAGTATTTTAGCATTTGACAGATGGGCCAAAATCCAGAAAATATGTTCAACAGCTTGCAAAAAATGTAAGTAGAAAATGTTGAACAGAGGCCCCATGATGAACGGTCTGATTCATCATGACTGTGCCGCAAGCCAAGCTCTTCGTCTGCTGGTCGCTTAACCTCGCAGTGACCTTAGATGTCTTTCTGCTGATTTAAAAAAAGGGCAAAACTGTGAATTTCTGCTTCACCAGAATTCAGACCAATGTAGCAAAACACAAAAAAATATATATGGATTTTGAGGCTTTTTTTTAATGATTTTTAAAGGGGAGTGTCTTACGAATGCAAACCCTTTTTTTTTTTTTTTTTAGAAAAGAGGGCCATTTTACATAGGCAGATAATCTAGCTAAAACTAATCACAGCCGATCAATAAGATACCATGAATATTGGCAGTTAAAGGGACTGTGCGGGACTTTAACGTTTACAGTCATCAATGTCTGATCGGTGGATGTGGGACACCCTGCACTCCCGCTGATCAGCTGATCCAGGTGGCGGCTGGAACTCCTCAGTAGATTAAATAGTGGACGTGACCAGGTACAGCACATCTACCCGATATTGATTTGAATAGGATGTGCAGTCCCATCCGCGGCCACTATACAGTCGATGGAGCTGTGCAGCTCTGTAACTGACATTGGGACAGCTGATCGGTGGGGGTGCCGGGTGTCGCACCCCATCATCAGACATTGATGACCGATCGTAAGGATAGGGCATCAATGTTAAAGTTCCAGACAATCCATTTAATAAAGGATTATTCCAGTTGGATCAAGTTATCACCTATCCATTGGATAAGTGATAACTTTCAGATCAGTGGAGGGTCAACCTCTGAAACCCCCAGTGATCGCCATAACGGGGCACTTTAATCACTGACAGAATGGATCGTTAGTACTGTAGGTTGGCTTTTTCCGACAGTTTTATAGAGAGTTAAAGAGAACCTGTCACCTCAAATTGGCAGGATATATAAATGCCTTTTTTCCGGCCTGATGGGCGGCATTTCTCCTTCATTTCTCCACCCCATCTGTCCCTGTTGTCCGCAATATGTTCGAGAATTAGAGTACTTGTCCTCCATAGTTCACGCGTGCTCAATGCATTCTTCGCTCGCGCACGCGCAGTATGCTTTGCGCATGCGCCCGCACACTATGTTCTGGAAGTATTTCGCTGTGGTCTGGGACATAGTGCACGGGCGCATCCGCAGTAATGCTTTTCGGCTTTGCCTACAGTTGGGCAAAGCATACTGCGCATGCGCGAGCGAAGATTGCATTGCGCACACGCGAACTATGGAGGACAAGTACTCTAATTATTGAACATATTGCGGACAACAGGGACGGATGAGGTGGAGAAATGAAGATGAAACACCGCCCATCGGACTGGAAAAAGTGCATTTACATATCCCGCCAATTTGAGGTGACAGGTTCCCTTTATTGAAGCATGCTCAATATTGCTAGGTTCTATCAGGAATAAAAGTGTCCCATTCTGGTGATCAGTCTCGCATTTGGACTCCCACTGATGTGAAAGTTATGACCTATCCTGTGAATGGGTGATAACTTATTCCAACCATAGTACCCCATTAAACTTTCATTCACAAACGCCAGTCATTGTAAATGTCCAAGCTGTGCGGGGGCGAACGATCATTAGACCATTAGTTTATTCCCAAACAGTATGGATAATTTTCGTAAATCAGCACCAGGTGAGATGTTGCACACAAATGATAATTTTTAGGCCCACATAAAAGATGCAGTCAATGGCAATCAAGTGTTTGCTTAATTTATTGGTTGATCACTGGGCATGCTAACAGAGGGCAATCAAGAATATGTTCTCTTATGATCATTGGTTTGTGTAAAAGGGTCTTAAAGGGCTGTTCCAGAGAAAAAAAATTAAAGTCTTAATCCTTTGCAGATCTCATTCTGGTACTTACCTAATATCTGCTAGTCTGCCAACTATTTCCCAGGACTCCTGGACTGAAAGGAGGTGGTGTTTATAAATACCTCACCCAAAAGTAGTCATTCCACCACAGGCCAGGGGTCTCACCAGAAGGTTAGAGGCCGGATTATGGCTGGTTCTGTCCTTCACACATTCCCAGAGATGCACTCTCATCCAATCACAGTGACCTTCCACAACCAGTGATTGGATAGGAGGTCATTTCTGGTGTGTTGAAGACTGGATCAGACGAGAAGCACTGGGATTTGAGGCTGGTACACACTCTAAGCAATCGCCTTTATTTTCTTGAAGCCACTCTTTAAACTAGCTTGGTGATCATCAGCCGTGGGTCTGCCTTGACTATACCCAAGCATTCAGTTGTATGACCACTTTATGTCGTCTTCTGGTATCCCCAACAATGAGTAAAACTGAGAGACTGAAGCCCATGCTGATTTTCCACTTCAAAGCAGATGTCTCGTGGCCAGGACTACATCCACGTGCGATGAGTGACCATGGCTAGGGTTGAGCGAAACGGGTCGAACATTTTCAAAAGTCGCCGACTTTTGACAAAGTCGGGTTTCATTAAACCCGATCCGACCCCTGTGCGGGGTCGGCCATGCGGTACGCGACTTTCGCGCCAAAGTCGCGTTTCAATGACGCGAAAAGCGCCATTTCTCAGCCAATGAAGGTAAACGCAGAGTGTGGGCAGCGTGATGACATAGGTCCTGGTCCCCACCATCTTAGAGAAGGGCATTGCAGTGATTGGCTTGCTGTCCGCGGCGTCACAGGGGCTATAAAGGGGCGTTCCCGCCGACCGCCATGTTACTGCTGCTGATCTGAGCCTAGGGAGAGGTTGCTGCCGCTTCGTCAGAAGCAGGGATAGCGTTAGGCAGGGTCCATTAACCACCAAACCGCTTGTGCTGTAGCGATTTCCACTGCCCAACACCACCTTCGGTGTGCAGGGACAGTGGAAGCTACATTTTTTTTTTTTTCCCCTCAGCGCTGTAGCTCATTGGGCTGCCCTAGAAGGCTCCCTGATAGCTGCATTGCTGTGTGTACGCCGCTGTGCAAACCAACTGCTTTTTTCAAAGCACAAATCCTCTTGTTCCTTCCTTTCTGCACAGCTATCTTGTTTGTTTGTCCACACTTTTTATTTAATTTGTGCATCAGTCCACTCCTTATTGCTGCCTGCCATACCTGGCTGAGATTACTGCAGGGAGATAGTAATTGAAGGACAGTTCCTTTTTTTTTTTTTTTTGTGGGAGATTAAGATTGACATTTCTGCTAGAGTGCCATCCCTGTCTGTGTCATCTCTCACTCAGTGGGCCATAGAAAGCCTATTTATTTTTTTGCTTGATTTGGGTTCTAAAATCTACCTGAAAAAATCACTACATCAATCAGTGGGAGAAAAATATTGGCCTCAGGGCTTGTGTGCCACTCCTTACTCCTGTGTGTGCCATCTCTCAGTGGGCCATATAAAGCCTATTTATTTTTTTGCTTGATTTGGGTTCCAAAATCTACCTGAAAAAATCAATAAATCAATCAGTGGGAGATTAATATTGGCCTTTGGGCTTGTGTGCCAGTCCTAAGCGTGCCATCTCTCTCTCTCAGATAGTGGGCCATAGAAAGCCTATTTATTATTTTTTTTATTGGGTTTATAAATTTTCCCTGGAAAAAAAAAAAAAAGTGGGAGATTAATATTGGCCTCTGGGCTTGTGTGCCAGTCCTGAGCGTGCCATCTCTCTCACAAATAGTGGGCCATAGAAAGCCTATTTATTTTTTTGGTTGATTTGGGTTCTAAATTCTACCTGAAAAAATCAATAAATCAATCAGTGGGAGATAAATATTGGCCTCTGGGCTTGTGTGCCACTCCTGACTCCTGTGTGCGTCCTCTCTCACTCAGTGGGCCCTACAAAGCCTATTTTTTGTTTTATTTGTTTTCTAAATTCTCCCTGAAAAAATCATTTTATTTTATTTGGTTTCTAAATTATTCCTGAAAAAAATCATTTTTTTTGTATTTTTTTTTCTAAAGTCTCCCTGAAAAAAAAAAACAAAACAAATCAGTGGGAGAATAATATTGCCCTTTCTGCTTGTGTGCCAGTCTTGACTCCTGGGTGTGCCATCTCTCTCTCTCCAATTGTGGGCCATAGAAAGCCTATTAATTTTTTTGCTTAATTTGGGTTCCAAAATCTACCTGAAAAAATCACTAAATCAATCAGTGGGAGATAAATATTGGCCTCTGGGCTTGTGTGCCACTCCTGACTCCTGTGTGCGTCCTCTCTCACTCAGTGGGCCCTACAAAGCCTATTTTTGTTTTATTTGTTTTCTAAATTCTCCCTGAAAAAATCATTTTATTTTATTTGGTTTCTAAATTATTCCTGAAAAAAATCATTTTTTTTGTATTTTTTGTTTCTAAAGTCTCCCTGAAAAAAAAAAAAAAAAAAACAAATCAATGGGAGAATAATATTGCCCTTTCTGCTTGTGTGCCAGTCTTGACTCCTGGGTGTGCCATCTCTCTCTCTCCAATTGTGGGCCATAGAAAGCCTATTAATTTTTTTGCTTGATTTGGGTTCCAAAATCTACCTGAAAAAATCACTAAATCAATCAGTGGGAGATAAATATTGGCCTCTGGGCTTGTGTGCCACTCCTGACTCCTGTGTGCGTCCTCTCTCACTCAGTGGGCCCTACAAAGCCTATTTTTTTTTCATTTGTTTTCTAAATTCTCCCTGAAACAATCATTTTATTTTATTTTGTTTCTAAATTCTTCCTGAAAAATTCATTTTTTTTTTTTTTCTAAAGTCTCCCTGAAAAAAAAAAAAAAATCAAATCAGTGGGAGATTAATATTGCCCTTTCAGCTTGTGTGCCAGTCTTGACTCCTGGGTGTGCCATCTCTCTCTCTCCAATTGTGGGCCATAGAAAGCCTATTTATTTTTTTGCTTGATTTGGGTTCCAAAATCTACCTGAAAAAATCAATAAATCAATCAGTGGGAGATTAATATTGGCCTTTGGGCTTGTGTGCCAGTCCTAAGCGTGCCATCTCTCTCTCTCAGATAGTGGGCCATAGAAAGTCTATTTATTATTTTTTTTATTGGGTTTATAAATTTTCCCTGGAAAAAAAAAAAAAAGTGGGAGATTAATATTGGCCTCTGGGCTTGTGTGCCAGTCCTGAGCGTGCCATGTCTCTCACAAATAGTGGGCCATAGAAAGCCTATTTATTTTTTTGGTTGATTTGGGTTCTAAATTCTACCTGAAAAAATCAATAAATCAATCAGTGGGAGATAAATATTGGCCTCTGGGCTTGTGTGCCACTCCTGACTCCTGTGTGCGTCCTCTCTCACTCAGTGGGCCCTAGAAAACCTATTTTTTGTTTTATTTGTTTTCTAAATTCTCCCAGAAAAAATCATTTTATTTTATTTGGTTTCTAAATTATTCCTGAAAAAAATCATTTTTTTTGTTTGTTTTTTTTTCTAAAGTCTCCCTGAAAAAAAAAAAAAAAAATCAAATCAGTGGGAGATTAATATTGCCCTTTCTGCTTGTGTGCCAGTCTTGACTCCTGGGTGTGCCATCTCTCTCTCTCCAATTGTGGGCCATAGAAAGCCTATTAATTTTTTTGCTTGATTTGGGTTCCAAAATCTACCTGAAAAAATCACTAAATCAATTAGTGGGAGATAAATATTGGCCTCTGGGCTTGTGTGCCACTCCTGACTCCTGTGTGCGTCCTCTCTCACTCAGTGGGCCCTACAAAGCCTATTTTTTGTTTTATTTGTTTTCTAAATTCTCCCTGAAAAAATCATTTTATTTTATTTGGTTTCTAAATTATTCCTGAAAAAAATCATTTTTTTTGTATTTTTTTTTCTAAAGTCTCCCTGAAAAGAAAAAAACAAAACAAATCAGTGGGAGATTAATATTGCCCTTTCTGCTTGTGTGCCAGTCTTGACTCCTGGGTGTGCCATCTCTCTCTCTCCAATTGTGGGCCATAGAAAGCCTATTAATTTTTTTGCTTGATTTGGGTTCCAAAATCTACCTGAAAAAATCACTAAATCAATCAGTGGGAGATAAATATTGGCCTCTGGGCTTGTGTGCCACTCCTGACTCCTGTGTGCGTCCTCTCTCACTCACTGGGCCCTAGAAAGGCTATTTTATGTTTTATTTGTTTTCTAAATTCTCCCTGAAAAAATCATTTCATTTTATTTGGTTTATAAATTCTTCCTTAAAAAATCATTTTTTTTTTTTTCTAAAGTCTCCTTTTTAAAAAAAAAAAAAACACAAATCAGTGGGAGATTAATATTTACATTTGCGCTTCAGTGACAGTCCTGCGTGTGTGGCATCTCTCTCATTTGTTGCCACCAACAACAGAGTGTGTAACATTGTGCCTGATTTTCGTTGTGGTCTCACCCACCTGTAAAGGGGTAGCTAAATCATACTGAAGTTATAGCTCACCGTGTAAGTTGTGTGACAGCAACAAATACCGTTAGTTTGGTAACGTTTTTAAAATAATGAGGAAGTCTGGTGGAAGAGGTCGTGGCCGGGGGCGTTCATTGTCAGCTGGTAATGAGGGTAGTGGTAGTGGTGGAGCATCAGGTGGTCGTGGGAAAAAAAATATTGCACCTAAGTCTGGAGCTGTGGAGCCAGGTTCGTCGTCTGGCTACACAAGGCCTCGAACGCTCCCTTTTCTGGGAGTAGGAAAACCGCTTTTAAAGCCGGAGCAGCAAGAGCAAGTTTTGGCTTATCTTGCTGACTCAGCCTCTAGCTCTTTTGCCTCCTCTCGTGAAACTGGTAAAAGTAAAAGCAGCGCGTCGTTAGTGGATGTTCACGGTCAGGGACAAGTCGCTTCCTTGTCCTCTTCAGCAAAAACAACAACAGAGAAGAATGCAGCAGGCGACACAACGGGTTACTCCATGGAGCTCTTTACACATACCGTCCCTGGCTTAGAAAGTGAAGCAGTTAACAGTCCATGCCCATTACAAGTTGAATCTGACATGGAGTGCACTGATGCACAGCCACAGCCAGACTACTATGCTGGTCCTTTGACTCAGACCACAACATTGCCCTCGCAGGGTGCTGATCAAGAATCAGACCCTGATGAGACTATGTTGCCCCATCACGAACGCTATACCACCGACCGCCACGGTGACACAGACGAAGTTGCACACGAGCTACAAGAAGAGGTAATAGATGACCCAGTTCTTGACCCCGATTGGCAGCCATTGGGGGAACAGGGTGCAGGCGGCAGCAGTTCTGAAGCGGAGGAGGAGGGGCCGCAGCAGGCATCAACATCGCAACAGGTTCCATCTGCCGGGCCCGTATCTTGCCCAAAACGCGTGGCAAAGTCAAAACCTGTTGGAGGACAGCGTGGCCATCCGGTTAAAGCTCAGTCTGCAATGCCTGAAAAGGTATCCGATGCTAGAAAGAGTGCAGTCTGGCATTTTTTTAAACAACATCCAATTGATCAGCGCAAAGTCATCTGTCAAAAATGTTCAACTACCTTAAGCAGAGGGCAGAATCTGAAAAGTCTCAATACAAGTTGCATGCATAGACATTTAACCACCATGCATTTGCAAGCTTGGACTAACTACCAAACGTCCCTTAAGGTTGTAGCACCCTCGGCCAATGAAGCTAGTCATCAACGCAACATCCCTTCCGGCAGTGTAGGGCCACCATTTTCTGCACCACCTGCAGTATCTGTGCAGGTTTCTTTGCCAGGCCAAAGAAGTCAGGGTCAGGGAATCACCAGTTTCGTAGTAGGAAACACTGCATCTAGGGCACCGGCGGCAACAATACCATCTCCCACCGTCTCTCAGTCTGCCATGTCCACCGGCACCCCCGCTAGTTCCACGATCTCCAGCTCTCCAGTCCAGCTCACCCTACATGAGACTATGGTTAGAAAAAGGAAGTACTTAGCCTCGCATCCGCGTACACAGGGTTTGAACGCCCACATAGCTAGACTAATCTCGTTAGAGATGATGCCCTACCGGTTAGTTGAAAGCGAAGCTTTCAAAGCCCTGATGGACTACGCTGTACCACGCTACGAGCTACCCAGTCAACACTTTTTTTCCAGAAAAGCCATCCCAGCCCTCCACCAGCATGTTAAAGAGCACATCGTCCATGCACTCAGGCAATCTGTGAGCACAAAGGTGCACCTGACAACAGATGCATGGACCAGTAGGCATGGCCAGGGACGTTACGTGTCCATCACGGCACACTGGGTAAATGTGGTGGATGCAGGGTCCACAGGGGACAGCAAGTTTGGGACAGTTCTGCCTAGCCCACGGTCTAGGAAACAGTTGGCTGTAGCCATTCGCACCCCCTCCTCCTCCTCCTCGTCCTCCTGCAGAAGCGAGACCTCGTCCACAGACCGCAGTCGCACAACCACTCCATCCGCAGCTGCCACTGTTGCACACCAGGTCTCCCATTATGGGGCAGCTACTGGCAAACGTCAGCAGGCTGTATTGGCTATGAAGTGTTTGGGCGACAACAGACACACCGCTGAAGTTCTGTCCGAGTTCTTGCAGAAAGAAACGCAGTCGTGGCTGGGCACTGTAGATCTTGAGGCAGGCAAGGTAGTGAGTGATAACGGAAGGAATTTCATGGCTGCCATCTCCATTTCCCAACTGAAACACATTCCTTGCCTGGCTCACACCTTAAACCTGGTGGTGCAGTGCTTCCTGAAAAGTTATCCGGGGTTATCCGACCTGCTCCTCAAAGTGCGTGGACTTTGCTCACATATCCGCCGTTCGCCCGTACACTCCAGCCGTATGCAGACCTATCAGCGTTCTTTGAATCTTCCCCAGCATCGCCTAATCATAGACGTTGCAACAAGGTGGAACTCAACACTGCACATGCTTCAGAGACTGTGTGAACAGAGGCGGGCTGTTATGTTTTTGTGGGAGGATACACATACACGGGCAGGCAGTAGGATGGCAGACATGGAGTTGTCAGGTGTGCAGTGGTCGAAGATTCAAGACATGTGTCAAGTCCTTCAGTGTTTTGAGGAATGCACACGGCTGGTTAGTGCAGACAACGCCATAATAAGCATGAGCATCCCCCTAATGCGTCTGCTGATGCAAAGTTTGACGCACATAAAGGATCAGGCGTCTGCAGCTGAGGAAGAGGAAAGCCTTGATGACAGTCAGCCATTGTCTGGCCAGGGCAGTGTACAGGACGAGGTAGCGGGCGAAGAGGAGGAGGAGGACGAGGAGGATGATGGGGATGATTATATTTTTAATGAGGAAGCTTTTCCGGGGCCAGTGGAAATTGTTGGCGCGGCAAGGCCGGGTTCTGGTTTTTGGAGGGACACAAGTGACGTGGATTTGCCTGAAACTGCCCCTCAACCAAGCACAACCACAGATTTGAGAACTGGAACTTTGGCCCACATGGCGGATTATGCCTTACGTATCCTCAAAAGGGACACACGCATAACAAAAATGATGAACGATGACGATTACTGGTTGGCCTGCCTCCTTGATCCTCGCTATAAAGGCAAATTGCAAAATATAATGCCACATGAGAACTTGGAACTAATATTAGCAACCAAACAATCAACTCTTGTTGACCGTTTGCTTCTGGCATTCCCTGCACACAGCGCCCGTGATCGTTCTAACACGAGCTGCAGGGGCCAGCAGACCAGAGGTGTTAGAGGGGCAGAAATCAGAAGTGTCGTTGGCCAGAGGGGTTTTCTGACCAGGTTGTGGAGTGATTTTGCTATGACAGCAGACAGGACAGGTACTGCAGCATCAATTCAAAGTGACAGGAGACAACATTTGTCCAGTATGGTTATTAACTATTTTTCATCCCTTATCGACGTTCTCCCTCAACCGTCATTCCCATTTGATTACTGGGCATCAAAATTAGACACCTGGCCAGAATTGGCAGAATATGCATTGCAGGAGCTTGCTTGCCCGGCAGCTAGTGTCCTATCAGAAAGAGTATTCAGTGCTGCAGGTTCAATACTAACAGAAAAAAGGACTCGTCTGGCTACCCAAAATGTAGATGATCTAACCTTCATTAAAATGAACCACAACTGGATTTCGAAATCTTTTGCCCCACATTGCCCGGCTGACACCTAGCTTTCCTATGTAAAGGTCTTGCCTGTGGACTATTCTGAACGACTTTTCCAATCTCGTAATTTGCAGCACCTGATTGTCCAGCATCCGACATGTTAACACCTCCCTAAATGGCCATAGTCCCCACACGGGGCCGTGGTATCGCCACTTGGCGCCAGCACCCGTGAGAGTACTGTTTGTCTGAAGAGGTGGGTGTGCCCGCTTTTGGTCGACGGCACTGCCACTAGGTCCCTCATAGTACAATAAAGTGTCTGGCGGTGGTGGTGCGCACCCAACGTCAGACACACCGTTGTAATATGAAGGGCCCTGGGCCTGTACCGCCGGCCACAAGACAGTCCCCCCCCCAGGTCAAACAGTGCTCTACCACTTGCAAAATTTTCTCTCACAGCTCCACCAATGTTTAGTCTATGCGCTGACATCCTTCAATGCCTGGCACTGTCAATACCATTGTATTGACATTTTTCTTATGTTAGGCCTTCGAAGCCTGTCTGCGGTCACTCCTTCCACTAGGCCTCCACTGACCTGTCTACTGCTGCCCGGGTTCCCCTGGAACCAATTTTAAATTGCCTACAGCCAGCCCAATTTATTATGTTAGGGCTTCGAAGCCTGTCTGCGGTCCCTCCTTCCACTAGGCCTCCACTGACCTGTCTACTGCTGCCCGGGTTCCCCTGGAACCAATTTTAAATTGCCTACAGCCAGCCCAAATTATTATGTTAGGGCTTCGAAGCCTGTCTGCGGTCCCTCCTTCCACTAGGCCTCCACTGACCTGTCTACTGCTGCCCGGGTTCCCCTGGAACCAATTTTGCATTGCCTACAGCCAGCCCAATTTATTATGTTAGGGCTTCGAAGCCTGTCTGCGGTCCCTCCTTCCACTAGGCCTCCACTGACCTGTCTACTGCCGCCCGTGTTCCCCTGGAACCAATTGTAAATTGCCTACAGCCAGGCCAATTTATTATGTTAGGGCTTCGAAGCCTGTCTGCGGTCCCTCCTTCCACTAGGCCTCCACTGACCTGTCTACTGCTGCCCCTGTTCCCCTGGAACCAATTTTAAATTGCCTACAGCCAGCCCAATTTATTATGTTAGGGCTTCGAAGCCTGTCTGCGGTCCCTCCTTCCACTAGGCCTCCACTGACCTGTCTACTGCTGCCCGGGTTCCCCTGGAACCAATTTTAAATTGCCTACAGCCAGCCCAATTTATTATGTTAGGGCTTCGAAGCCTGTCTGCGGTCCCTCCTTCCACTAGGCCTCCACTGACCTGTCTACTGCCGCCCGTGTTCCCCTGGAACCAATTGTAAATTGCCTACAGCCAGGCCAATTTATTATGTTAGGGCTTCGAAGCCTGTCTGCGGTCCCTCCTTCCACTAGGCCTCCACTGACCTGTCTACTGCTGCCCGTGTTCCCCTGGAACCAATTGTAAATTGCCTACAGCCAGGCCAATTTATTATGTTAGGGCTTCGAAGCCTGTCTGCGGTCCCTCCTTCCACTAGGCCTCCACTGACCTGTCTACTGCTGCCCGTGTTCCCCTGGAACCAATTTTAAATTGCCTACAGCCAGCCCAATTTATTATGTTAGGGCTTCGAAGCCTGTCTGCGGTCCCTCCTTCCACTAGGCCTCCATTGACCTGTCTACTGCTGCCCGGGTTCCCCTGGAACCAATTTTAAATTGCCTACAGCCAGCCCAATTTATTATGTTAGGGCTTCGAAGCCTGTCTGCGGTCCCTCCTTCCACTAGGCCTCCACTGACCTGTCTACTGCCGCCCGTGTTCCCCTGGAACCAATTGTAAATTGCCTACAGCCAGGACAATTTATTATGTTAGGGCTTCGAAGCCTGTCTGCGGTCCCTCCTTCCACTAGGCCTCCACTGACCTGTCTACTGCCGCCCGTGTTCCCCTGGAACCAATTGTAAATTGCCTACAGCCAGGCCAATTTATTATGTTAGGGCTTCGAAGCCTGTCTGCGGTCCCTCCTTCCACTAGGCCTCCACTGACCTGTCTACTGCCGCCCGTGTTCCCCTGGAACCAATTGTAAATTGCCTACAGCCAGGCCAATTTATTATGTTAGGGCTTCGAAGCCTGTCTGCGGTCCCTCCTTCCACTAGGCCTCCACTGACCTGTCTACTGCCGCCCGGGTTCCCCTGGAACCAATTGTAAATTGCCTACAGCCAGGCCAATTTATTATGTTAGGGCTTCGAAGCCTGTCTGCGGTCCCTCCTTCCACTAGGCCTCCACTGACCTGTCTACTGCTGCCCGGGTTCCCCTGGAACCAATTTTAAATTGCCTACAGCCAGCCCAATTTATTATGTTAGGGCTTCGAAGCCTGTCTGCGGTCCCTCCTTCCACTAGGCCTCCACTGACCTGTCTACTGCTGCCCGGGTTCCCCTGGAACCAATTTTAAATTGCCTACAGCCAACCCAATTTATTATGTTAGGGCTTCGAAGCCTGTCTGCGGTGCCTCCTTCCACTAGGCCTCCACTGACCTGTCTACTGCTGCCCGTGTTCCCCTGGAACCAATTTTACATTGCCTACAGCCAGCCCAATTTATTATGTTAGGGCTTCGAAGCCTGTCTGCGGTCCCTCCTTCCACTAGGCCTCCACTGACCTGTCTACTGCCGCCCGTGTTCCCCTGGAACCAATTGTAAATTGCCTACAGCCAGGCCAATTTATTATGTTAGGGCTTCGAAGCCTGTCTGCGGTCCCTCCTTCCACTAGGCCTCCACTGACCTGTCTACTGCCGCCCGGGTTCCCCTGGAACCAATTGTAAATTGCCTACAGCCAGGCCAATTTATTATGTTAGGGCTTCGAAGCCTGTCTGCGGTCCCTCCTTCCACTAGTCCTCCACTGACCTGTCTACTGCTGCCCGT
Source organism: Ranitomeya imitator (assembly GCF_032444005.1). Lineage (NCBI taxonomy): Eukaryota > Metazoa > Chordata > Amphibia > Anura > Dendrobatidae > Ranitomeya > Ranitomeya imitator. Next base: position 39,488,838 of record NC_091285.1, read on the forward strand.
GTTCCCCTGGAACCAATTTTAAATTGCCTACAGCCAGCCCAATTTATTATGTAAGGGCTTCGAAGCCTGTCTGCGGTCCCTCCTTCCACTAGGCCTCCACTGACCTGTCTACTGCCGCCCGTGTTCCCCTGGAACCAATTGTAAATTGCCTACAGCCAGGCCAATTTATTATGTTAGGGCTTCGAAGCCTGTCTGCGGTCCCTCCTTCCACTAGGCCTCCACTGACCTGTCTACTGCTGCCCGTGTTCCCCTGGAACCAATTTTAAATTGCCTACAGCCAGCCCAATTTATTATGTTAGGGCTTCGAAGCCTGTCTGCGGTCCCTCCTTCCACTAGGCCTCCACTGACCTGTCTACTGCTGCCCGGGTTCCCCTGGAACCAATTTTAAATTGCCTACAGCCAGCCCAATTTATTATGTTAGGGCTTCGAAGCCTGTCTGCGGTCCCTCCTTCCACTAGGCCTCCATTGACCTGTCTACTGCTGCCCGGGTTCCCCTGGAACCAATTTTAAATTGCCTACAGCCAGCCCAATTTATTATGTTAGGTCTTCGAAGCCTGTCTGCGGTCCCTCCTTCCACTAGGCCTCCACTGACCTGTCTACTGCCGCCCGTGTTCCCCTGGAACCAATTGTAAATTGCCTACAGCCAGGCCAATTTATTATGTTAGGGCTTCGAAGCCTGTCTGCGGTCCCTCCTTCCACTAGGCCTCCACTGACCTGTCTACTGCCGCCCGTGTTCCCCTGGAACCAATTGTAAATTGCCTACAGCCAGGCTAATTTATTATGTTAGGGCTTCGAAGCCTGTCTGCGGTCCCTCCTTCCACTAGGCCTCCACTGACCTGTCTACTGCTGCCCGTGTACCCCTTGAACCAACATCAGAAAATATAAAAATAAGTATTTTGCTTATAAAAAAGAAAATACTGGAGAGATATCAAATGCAGACATTTTAACATTAAAAACAAACACATACAACAAAAATCTGGTACAGTACTAAAAATGGCCACCAGCTACTATAACTTTCTCCTGCAAGTAGTTAACTGAAAGTTTTTTTCAATTTAAAACACAGATATGGCATCCACCGAGTGTTGTCCTGTCGCGTCTTCTTTATATTATTGCCAAGAAGATGCAAAACAATGAAAATAATAAAATCATTATTTACCAAAAAAATAGAGTAAGTCAAAACCACATTGCAAATAAACATTCATTACAAATAAAGAAGCAGGGCGCGTCCGAGGGTGAGTATATACCTAATAAGAATATAATCACCCTCGGACGCGCCCTGCTTCTTTCCGACAGCCTTCCTTCCTAAGAATCAGCCCTTCCGTGATGTAGAGAGAGGGTGTGTTACACTCCAAGGTGTTCCCCAGGTTGCCTTTCCTGAGCTTCGATCTTCATGCTCTCGTTTAGTAGTTGTCGGAAAGTAGGCTGCATTAGGCCTACAAAATGGGTATGGGGTGGAGAGAGATGGTGTGTTACACTCCAAGGTGTTCCCCAGGTTGCCTTGCCATTGCTTCGGTCTTCCGACTCTCGTTTAGTAGTTGTAGAAAACTACACTGCATTAGGCCTACAAAATGGGTATGGGGTGGAGAGAGATGGTGTGTTCCACTCCAAGGTGTTCCCCAGGTTGCCTTGCCATTGCTTCGGTCTTCCGACTCTCGTTTAGTAGTTGTAGAAAACTACACTGCATTAGGCCTACAAAATGGGTATGGGGTGGAGAGAGATGGTGTGTTCCACTCCAAGGTGTTCCCCAGGTTGCCTTTCCTGAGCTTCGATCTTCATGCTCTCGTTTAGTAGTTGTCGGAAAGTAGGCTGCATTAGGCCTACAAAATGGGTATGGGGTGGAGAGAGATGGTGTGTTACACTCCAAGGTGTTCCCCAGGTTGCCTTGCCATTGCTTCGGTCTTCCGACTCTCATTTAGTAGTTGTAGAAAACTACACTGCATTAGGCCTACAAAATGGGTATCGGGTGGAGAGAGATGGTGTGTTACACTCCAAGGTGTTCCCCAGGTTGCCTTGCCATTGCTTCGGTCTTCTGACTCTCGTTTAGTAGTTGTAGAAAACTACACAGCATTAGGCCTACAAAATGGGTATGGGGTGGAGAGAGATGGTGTGTTCCACTCCAAGGTGTTCTCCAGGTTGCCTTTCCTGAGCTTCGATCTTCATGCTCTCGTTTAGTAGTTGTCGGAAAGTAGGCTGCATTAGGCCTGCAAAATGGGTATGGGGTGGAGAGAGATGGTGTGTTACACTCCAAGGTGTTCCCCAGGTTGCCTTGCCATTGCTTCGGTCTTCCGACTCTCGTTTAGTAGTTGTAGAAAACTACACTGCATTAGGCCTACAAAATGGGTATCGGGTGGAGAGAGATGGTGTGTTACACTCCAAGGTGTTCCCCAGGTTGCCTTGCCATTGCTTCGGTCTTCTGACTCTCGTTTAGTAGTTGTAGAAAACTACACTGCATTAGGCCTACAAAATGGGTATTGGGTGGAGAGAGATGGTGTGTTACACTCCAAGGTGTTCCCCAGGTTGCCTTGCCATTGCTTCGGTCTTCCGACTCTCGTTTAGTAGTTGTAGAAAACTACACAGCATTAGGCCTACAAAATGGGTATGGGGTGGAGAGAGATGGTGTGTTACACTCCAAGGTGTTCTCCAGGTTTCCTCGCCATTGCTTCGATCTTCCGACTCTCGTTTAGTAGTTGTAGAAAACTACACAGCATTAGGCCTACAAAATGGGTATCGGGTGGAGAGAGATGGTGTGTTACACTCCAAGGTGTTTCCCAGGTTGCCTTGCCATTGCTTCGGTCTTCCGACTCTCGTTTAGTAGTTGTAGAAAACTACACAGCATTAGGCCTACAAAATGGGTATGGGGTGGAGAGAGATGGTGTGTTCCACTCCAAGGTGTTCTCCAGGTTGCCTTTCCTGAGCTTCTATCTTCAGGCTCTCGTTAAATTGTGGTTAAATGGAACAACTGCATTTGGCGTACTAGTTGGTTTGGGGCCTACTAACAGTGTCTGCCGCTCCTTGCTGTTCTCCTGGTTTCCTGTCCTGAAATTCCGTTTTCAGGCGCTCGTTAAGTAGTTGTTAATGTTAGACTGCATTTGGCCTACTAGTTGGGTTGGGGCCTACTATCGGTGTCTGCCACTCCTTGCTGTTCTCCTCCACTGAACAAAGCTGTGCCGCCTGTTTACTACGGTTGCCAATTTTGAACTGCATTTTGACTACTTACTGATTTGGGCCTACTCTCTGTGTCAGCCTCTCATTCCAGTTGTCCTCCACTGCAATGCCCCCTGGTTATTCCTGTGTTACCAATTTTGAACTGCATTTAGCCCACTTTATTATTTGGGCCTATATCTGTGTTTCCTCCTCATCCTGCCCATTGCCCAGCCAGTGATAGATGAGTCTGCTGGTACATTGACCCATAACGCAACATTCCCCGTGCACGCTACACAACAACATTGTGACCCTGCTGAAAGTCAGGTTGCTCTTCCCGCATACCATACCACCTTACACGGGGACAAAGAGGAAGGTGCAGATGAAAGTGCAGGTTCCTTCATCAGGTGGGGGGAGGAATACTAGTTGGCGACGTCACTGGCACAGGGCCTCTCATAGTACGCAAAAGTGTTGCTGCCGGTGGGAGGCGCCCCCGCCGTGCAAACACACCGCTGTACTTTGAGGGGCCCTGTGCCAGTGCCAATGCCAACGAGTGGGCCCCCCCTGCTTGCTCAGGATCACAGCACTTGCAAAGTTGAAATACTTACCTCTCCCTGCTCCACTGCCGTGACGTGGTCCAGATTTCCTGGGCCCACTAATTACTTGAACCAGCCCTACCCACCACAACTTTAGCCAAATGACCCCCAATTTCAAATGCCTTCCAATTATTATAAGGTAAATTACGCTTGACAAGCTTCATTAAGAAGAATGGATGGTTTTGACATTAAAATGGGCACTCTAGGTGTTTTCCTGGCCCCCACTCACTGCCGACTATGCTACCCCATTGACTTGCATTGGGTTTCGTGTTTCGGTCGATCCCGACTTTACGTCATAATCGGCCGATTTCACTCGACCCGACTTTTGAGATAGTCGGGTTTCGCGAAACCCGGCTCGACTCTAAAAAGGTCAAGGTCGCTCAACTCTAACCATGGCCACATTATTTTTCAGGTGGAACTGAGATGTTACTGTCAACATGAGTGTGGTTTCAACCACACAATGGAAACCTGTCCAGGAGAAGAATATCAGCCAGGATGAAATGATGCAGAGACAAGATCGTTCCAAAACTCAGCTCTGAGTTGTTTGTTCATGACACAATCAGGACAGACTTTTCAGGGCCTACTTATCTGTAATAAAGAGTCAAAGGTACTTCCATAATCATCCCTCTACCCTCAATACCCATGGCATGTCCACCATTGGCATGAGCCTCGAATGATAATTAAACCATGGCCATATTGCCATTTCTTTGCCATATACAAGTATTTTCAACTCTATTAAGAAAATCATTAATAACATCTTGCTGACTTTCTTGCAAAGTTCATTGACGACTGCCATATTTCTTCTTGTCTTCTATGACTTGAGAGTCCATTTCAGCCTCCAGGGGCAATACAAGGATAGATGTACATGGAAAATATCAGCTGAGAGGAATGCAGAGAATTCTGTAGCAAGTTGGGGCAGGAAGCTGATAATGTAAGTGTGTGTGAATGAGTTACCATTAACCCTTTTTATGCAAAGAGTAGTTAATAACTGTCTCTGCCCAAAGCAAAGCCCAAGATCTCTAAGTATTGGGGGATTATAATTTCCATGAGTTTTCCATTTAGTGGCCAAAAAGAAATTAAAAATGACAATGTTTTGTATAAGATTTTGGACAATTCCGAGGGTGTTCATTACTTTCATTGAATTAATGTGTGTCCTCACGAAAGTCACATTGGATAAGCCCTGACCATAAATCAAGGCAATGGTTTCCAACTTGAAGCTTTTGGCAGCATGTCCATCATCATACTCATATCAGTTTGAGTAAATTTAACACATTTTTTCCTTAATTTTTTTTCTAATACAGAAAAATCTACAATTTGAATCAGATCCAGATGGAGCTAGGGTTGGACTGGAATGCCAAAATGCCAGAGATTCCTTTGATGGTCTCGGGCTCCGACACAATAATGGGTCTTCAGAATTAATTCTTCTGGTGGAACCAAATAAGAACAGTCCACTACTGAATATGTTAGCGCCAGTGATGGCTTAAAGGAAGGACACCTGTTTGGATGTCCGGTTGATATGTGACCAGGGTAAGACTACGGTCTCAAAACTATTCCTGTTACATTTAATGCATGCACAGAAAAGCTCCCAGCAGACACCGAATGTATCCACAGACCGCCATTCACCCAGTGGAGACCATTTTTGGCCTTTGTCCAATGGCGGTATACTTTTTCTCAGTGCAAAGACTGTGGTCACAGTTCAAAAATATACACTGCAGTATTTTTTACATTGGTGCCTATGGACAGCATTTGCCAGTGTATGCAGGGGCGGCCATATCATTGATGCAACCTGTGCAGCTATAGGGGCTCAAAGAATAAAAGGGCCCATTCCACCTACCTACTTCCACCTTCTGTCTGTGTCTACCCCTGACTGTAAAGTGTACCCTAAGGATGAAGCAATACCAGCAAGCAAAAAAGAAAAGGGCACACAGCAACAAGTGACAGCAAAAAGTACAGCCAAGAAGCAACGAAGAGTGGTGGTGGTGGGAGACTCACTACTGAGAGGCACAGAAGCAGCCATCTGCAGACCGGACATAACTGCAAGAGAAGTATGCTGCCTTCCAGGTGCGATGATCAAGGATGTGACCGATAGGATACCAAAGCTCTTTAGCTCCAAGGACGTCCACCCATTTCTTCTGATACATGTTGGCACCAATGACACGGCAAGGAAGGACCTACCGACAATCTGCAAAGACTTTGAAGAGTTGGGGAAGAAAGTAAAGGAACTGGATGCACAGGTAGTTTTTTCTTCTATCCTTCCAGTAGACGGGCATGGCACCAGGAGATGGAACAGGATCCTTGATGCAAACAACTGGCTAAGACTATGGTGCAGACAACAAGGATTCGGATTCCTGGACCACGGTGTGAATTACTTGTACGATGGACTCCTCGCCAGAGACGGACTACACCTCAACAAACCTGGGAAACACACATTCGCCAGAAGACTCGCTACACTCATCAGGAGGGCGTTAAACTAGAAGAAGAGGGGACGGGAAGAAAAACATTAGACTTGAACAAAGAAGATCCAGGAAAACATACTCAGAAGGGAGGTAAGAACATTTCTAAAACAATCCACAGTGAGGAGATTGGAACAAAACAAAATACTCTAAACTGCATGCTCGCAAACGCCAGAAGCCTGACAAACAAGATGGAAGAACTAGAAGCAGAAATATCTACAGGTAACTTTGACATAGTGGGAATAACCGAGACATGGTTAGATGAAAGCTATGACTGGGCAGTTAACTTACAGGGTTACAGTCTGTTTAGAAAGGATCGTAAAAATCGGAGAGGAGGAGGGGTTTGTCTCTATGTAAAGTCTTGTCTAAAGTCCACTTTAAGGGAGGATATTAGCGAAGGAAATGAGGATGTCGAGTCCATATGGGTCGAAATTCATGGAGGGAAAAATGGTAACAAAATTCTCATTGGGGTCTGTTACAAACCCCCAAATATAACAGAAACCATGGAAAGTCTACTTCTAAAGCAGATAGATGAAGCTGCAACCCATAATGAGGTCCTGGTTATGGGGGACTTTAACTACCCGGATATTAACTGGGAAACAGAAACCTGTGAAACCCATAAAGGCAACAGGTTTCTGCTAATAACCAAGAAAAATTATCTTTCACAATTGGTGCAGAATCCAACCAGAGGAGCAGCACTTTTAGACCTAATACTATCTAATAGACCTGACAGAATAACAAATCTGCAGGTGGTCGGGCATCTAGGAAATAGCGACCACAATATTGTACAGTTTCACCTGTCTTTCACTAGGGGGACTTGTCAGGGAGTCACAAAAACACTGAACTTTAGGAAGGCAAAGTTTGAACAGCTTAGAGATGCCCTTAATCTGGTAGACTGGGACAATATCCTCAGAAATAAGAATACAGATAATAAATGGGAAATGTTTAAGAACATCCTAAATAGGCAGTGTAAGCGGTTTATACCTTGTGGGAATAAAAGGACTAGAAATAGGAAAAACCCAATGTGGCTAAACAAAGAAGTAAGACAGGCAATTAACAGTAAAAAGAAAGCATTTGCACTACTAAAGAAGGATGGCACCATTGAAGCTCTAAAAAACTACAGGGAGAAAAATACTTTATCTAAAAAACTAATTAAAGCTGCCAAAAAGGAAACAGAGAAGCACATTGCTAAGGAGAGTAAAACTAATCCCAAACTGTTCTTCAACTATATCAATAGTAAAAGAATAAAAACGGAAAATGTAGGCCCCTTAAAAAATAGTGAGGAAAGAATGGTTGTAGATGACGAGGAAAAAGCTAACATATTAAACACCTTCTTCTCCACGGTATTCACGGTGGAAAATGAAATGCTAGGTGAAATCCCAAGAAACAATGAAAACCCTATATTAAGGGTCACCAATCTAACCCAAGAAGAGGTGCGAAACCGGCTAAATAAGATTAAAATAGATAAATCTCCGGGTCCGGATGGCATACACCCACGAGTACTAAGAGAACTAAGTAATGTAATAGATAAACCATTATTTCTTATTTTTAGGGACTCTATAGCGACAGGGTCTGTTCCGCAGGATTGGCGCATAGCAAATGTGGTGCCAATATTCAAAAAGGGCTCTAAAAGTGAACCTGGAAATTATAGGCCAGTAAGTCTAACCTCTATTGTTGGTAAAATATTTGAAGGGTTTCTGAGGGATGTTATTCTGGATTATCTCAATGAGAATAACTGTTTAACTCCATATCAGCATGGGTTTATGAGAAATCGCTCCTGTCAAACCAATCTACCGTATATACTCGAGTATAAGCCGACCCGAGTATAAGCCGACCCCCCTAATTTTGCCACAAAAAACTGGGAAAACTTATTGACTCGAGTATAAGCCTAGGGTGGAAATGCAGCATTTACCGGTGAATTTCAAAAATAAAAATAGATCATTATTTCCCCATAGATGTGCCATATAGTGCTCTACACCGTTCATTATTTCCCCATAGCTGTGCCCCATATAGTGCTCTGCACCGTTCATTGTGCCCCATAGCTGTGCCATATACGGTGCTCTGCACCGTTCATTGTGACCCATTGCTGTGCCATATACAGTGCTCTGCACCGTTCATTGTGCCCCATTGCTGTGCCATATACGGTGCTCTGCACCGTTCATTGTGCCCCATTGCTGTGCCATATACGGTGCTCTGCACCGTTCATTGTGCCCCATTGCTGTGCCATATACGGTGCTCTGCACCGTTCATTGTGCCCCATTGCTGTGCCATATACAGTGCTCTGCACCGTTCATTGTGCCCCATTGCTGTGCCATATACGGTGCTCTGCACCGTTCATTGTGCCCCATATCTGTGCCATATACGGTGCTCTGCTCCGTTCATTGTGCCCCATTGCTGTGCCATATACGGTGCTTTGCACCGTTCATTGTGCCCCATTGCTGTGCCATATACGGTGCTCTGCACCGTTCATTGTGCCCCATAGAAATCTCTGCCGCCGCTGCTGCAATAAAAAAAAAAAACACATACTCACCTCCCTTGATTGCAGCTCCCGGCGTCTAGTTCCGGCGCCTCCATCTTCCCGGCGTCTCTGCTCTGACTGATCAGGCAGAGGGCGCCGCGCACACTGTATGCGTCATCGCGCCCTCTGCCTGATCAGTCAGAGCGCAGACGCCGGGAAGATGGAGGCGCCGGCCGGGAAGATGGAGCGACGCTCGGCGGCTGGAACGAGGACAGGTGAATATGCTATACTTACCTAGTCCTGGCGATCCTCGCGCTGTCCCTCTGCCTGGTCTTCGGTGCCGCAGCTCTTCCTGTCAGCGGTCACCGGCACCGCTGATTAGAGGAATGAATAGGCGGCTCCGCTCCTATGGGAGGTGGAGCCGCTTATTCATATCTCTAATGAGCGGTCCCACGTGACCGCTGAAGAGGGGAAGAAGCTGCAGCACAGAAGCCCGTGGGACGGCAGGGACAGCGCGAGGATCGCTGGGACTAGGTAAGTATACCTCAGCGCCCTCACCCCCTCACCCGCCGACCCTGCCACCCACATTGACTCGAGTATAAGCCGAGAGGGGCACTTTCAGCCCAAAAATTTGGGCTGAAAATCTCGGCTTATACTCGAGTATATACGGTAATCAGTTTTTATGAAGAGGTAAGCTATAGGCTGGACCACGGTGAGTCATTGGACGTGGTATATCTCGATTTTTCCAAAGCGTTTGATACCGTGCCGCACAAGAGGTTGGTACACAAAATGAGAATGCTTGGTCTGGGGGAAAATGTGTGTAAATGGGTTAGTAACTGGCTTAGTGATAGAAAGCAGAGGGTGGTTATAAATGGTATAGTCTCTAACTGGGTCGCTGTGACCAGTGGGGTACCGCAGGGGTCAGTATTGGGACCTGTTCTCTTCAACATATTCATTAATGATCTGGTAGAAGGTTTACACAGTAAAATATCGATATTTGCAGATGATACAAAACTATGTAAATCAGTTAATACAAGAGAAGATAGTATTCTGCTACAGATGGATCTGGATAAGTTGGAAACTTGGGCTGAAAGGTGGCAGATGAGGTTTAACAATGATAAATGTAAGGTTATACACATGGGAAGAAGGAATCAATATCACCATTACACACTGAACGGGAAACCACTGGGTAAATCTGACAGGGAGAAGGACTTGGGGATCCTAGTTAATGATAAACTTACCTGGAGCAGCCAGTGCCAGGCAGCAGCTGCCAAGGCAAACAGGATCATGGGGTGCATTAAAAGTGGTCTGGATACACATGATGAGAGCATTATACTGCCTCTGTACAAATCCCTAGTTAGACCGCACATGGAGTACTGTGTCCAGTTTTGGTCACCGGTGCTCAGGAAGGATATAATGGAACTAGAGAGAGTACAAAGGAGGGCAACAAAATTAATAAAGGGGATGGGAGAACTACAATACCCAGATAGATTAGCGAAATTAGGATTATTTAGTCTAGAAAAAAGACGACTGAGGGGCGATCTAATAACCATGTATAAGTATATAAGGGGACAATACAAATATCTCGCTGAGGATCTGTTTATACCAAGGAAGGTGACGGGCACAAGGGGGCATTCTTTGCGTCTGGAGGAGAGAAGGTTTTTCCACCAACATAGAAGAGGATTCTTTACTGTTAGGGCAGTGAGAATCTGGAATTGCTTTCCTGAGGAGATGGTGATGGCGAACTCAGTCGAGGGGTTCAAGAGAGGCCTGGATGTCTTCCTGGAGCAGAACAATATTGTATCATACAATTAGGTTCTGTAGAAGGACGTAGATCTGGGGATTTATTATGATGGAATATAGGCTGAACTGGATGGACAAATGTCTTTTTTCGGCCTTACTAACTATGTTACTATGTTACTATGTTACTATGTTACCCGGGGGAATTCTCTTAACAAAAGGTTTAGATGTGATGTGAACAAAGCCTAAGCCACATACTGTATGTGACCCTGCTACTGTGCAGGGGTCACCACCAAATGTTTTGCCTAGAAGCCTTCAATACCTTAATTCAGGCCTCTTGGGTGCTAAATAAGTAATGAGAAATAAATAATAAATCCCATACCCTTATGCGAAGTATCTGGATTGTATGACTGGACTCATACGACAGAAATAATGGGAGGAACTGTTAGTTTACTCTATTACATACTGTTAGCAAAGTAAAAACTAAAGTCAAAAAGTTATGGAATGATGTCCCACCTTGTCAGCAGAAGGAACGGAACGGCGTCTTTACCCGACTCAGAAATTAAAAAAATAAGATTTTGTGGGTTATGGTCAAGACAACAGAGAAATTTACCAATTAGATTAGTAAAACATGGCTGCTTCCTTCCAAGAAAAACAGCACCAATTCAGCCCACAGATTCTAGATGAGATTGTAGATCAGAAGCATATCCATCTTTTGTGTTAAATCTTTTCCAAATTTTTTGGAAAAGGCCTTATTACACTTCCCAGATTGATGGGCAGCAGCAATTGCTCCTCTAAGATCATTGTTGTTGTCTTTCCTGCTTAGCATTTTGTTAACACCCTCTCTACCAGCAAACTGCCCAAACTTCTGCTTTTATAAAGGTGGTCACACTTGCTGATGAACAAGCAATCAAGGGCATTTGAAAGGCAGCACGTGCTTACTTTGAAAGCAGTAAACATGTAGGGGGCAGTGTATATTTTTTATATATATTTATTGGACCCAGTGTAAAAATGTTGATATATTCAAAGGTCCACTACATGTATTTTGGTCCTTTAAAAAAATAATATATATATATATATATATATATATATATTCAGTATATATATATATATTTATATATATATATATATATATATATATATATATATATATATATACTGCTTAAAAAAATAAAGGGAACCCTAAAATACCACATCCTAGATATCTCTGAATGAAATATTCCAGTTGCAAATTTTTATTCATTGCATAGTGGAATGTGATCAGAACAAAACATAACAATTATCAATGTAAATTAAAAGGAATATCCCATGGTGGTCTGGATTTGGAATGATACTCAAAATCAAAGTGGAAAATCAAATTACAGGCTGATACAACTTCAGTGGAAATGCCTCATGGCAAAAAAAGATGCTCAGTATTTTTTGTGGCCTCCATGTGCCTGTATGACCTCCCTACTGTACAACGCCTGGGCATGCTCCTGATGAGGCGGCGGATGGTCTCCTGAGGGATCTCCTCCCAGACTTGGACTAAAACTTCCGCCAACTCCTGGACAGTCAGTAGTGCAACGTGAAGTTGGTGGATGGAGCCAGACATTATGTCCCAGATGTGCTCAATCGGATTCAGGTCTGGGGAACGGGCAGGCCAGTCCACAGCTTCAATGCCTTCATCTTGCAGGAACTGCTGACACACTCCAACCACATGAGGTCTGGCATTGTCCTGAATTAGGAGGAACCCAGGGCCAACCGCACCAGCATATGGTCTCACAAGGGGTCTGAGGATCTCATCTCGGTACCTAATGGCAATCAGGCTACCTCTGGTGAGCACATGGAGTGCTGTGCGGCCCTCCAAAGAAATGCCACCCCACACCATTACTGACCCACTGCCAAACCAGTCATGCTGAAGGATGTTGCAGGCAGCAGATCGCTCTCCACGGCGTCTCCAGACTCTGTCACGTCTGTTCACATGTTCTCAGTGTGAGCCTGCTTTCATTTGATAAGAGCACGGGGCGCCAGAGGCGAATTTGACAATCCTGGTGTTCTGTGGCAAATGCCAAGCATCCTGCACGGTGTTGGGATGTGAGCACAACCCCCATCTGTGGATGTCGGGCACTCAGACCATCCTCATGGAGTCAGTTTCTAACCATTTGTTCAGACACGTACATTTGTGGCCTGCTGGAGGTCATTTTGCAGGGCTCTGGCAGTGCTCCTCCTGTTCCTCCTTGCACAAAGGCAGAGGTAGCGGTCCTGCTGCTGGGTTGTTGCCCTCCTATGGCCCCCTCTATGTCTCCTGGTGTACTGGCCTGTCTCCTGGTGGTGCCTCCAGCCTCTAGGTACCGAGATGAGATCCTCAGACCCCTTGTGAGACCATATGCTGGTGTGGTTGGCCCTGAGTTCCCCCTAATGCAGGACAATGCCAGACCTCATGTGGCTAGAGTGTGTCAGCAATTCCTGCAAGATGAAGACATTGAAGGTATGGACTGGCCCGCCTGTTCCCCAGACCTGAATCCGATTGAGCACATCTGGGACATTATGTCTCGCTCCATCCACCAACGTCACGTTGCACCATAGACTGTCCAGGAGTTGGCGGATGCTTTAATGCAGATCTGGGAGGAGGCAGATCCCTCAGGAGACTATCCACAGCCTCATCAGGAGCATGCCCAGGCATTGTACAGTAGGGAGGTCATACAGGCACATGGAGGCCACATACAATACTGAGCATATTTTCCTTATCATGAGGCATGTCCACTGAAGTTGGATCAGCCTGTAACTTGATTTTCCACTTTGATTTTGAATATCATTCCAAATCCAGACATCCACAGGATATTCATTTTGATTTACAATGATAATTGTTATGTTTTATTGTTCTTATCACATTGCACTATGCAATGAATAAAAATTTGCAACTGGAATATTTCATTCGGAGATATCTAGGATGTGGTATTTTAGTGTTCCGTTTATTTTTTTGAGCAGTGTATATATTTGGTAGGAGTGTCACAAGGTAAATTATTTTTCACCAAAAGTGCCCCAAGGCCAAAAAGATTGGAAAACAGTAATATAGACAGTCATCGCATCCCAGTAAGTGTTAGCCACAATATCTACCTAAGAGTGCCAGACACAGTACTACCATGAAGATCCTCATAAGCCGGTCATAATAAGCCTCTCCAGGTGACTCCACCGATATACTTCACTGTGTTGAACAAGTGTTGGCTAAAGGAAGGATGTCTAAGATGGTGAATGAACCAGCACAGAGTGTCGTTGTGAGCTAGTTTAGTCAATACAACAGCACCTTTTTATCTTTTTTTCAATAGATTATGAGATATTGTATTTTTCACATTTGAAAACTAATTAGACTGGTCCGGACATGTCAAATAGTTCATTTACGGGAAAAAAAAAAATCTGTAGTGTAATCACTGTACATGAAAGGTCAGATCCGAGATCTTCCCTAAAAAAACATCTAGTGCACATCCTCTTCTTCTCCACTTGATGCCACAGGTGCAGCTCTCAAATTCCCAAAAGAGCATTGTGCCCCATTGATTGGACTTAAAAGCTCAAACTTCAAAAGTCTAACAAAGGAGCGGCCATCAAAAGACACAGAGGACACCTGCCACATTCTTCAGGCTATGTATGTGCAAAAGATGGATCCAGTTCATCCCCTTCATTCGAGGACGTAAGAGACAGTATGCTCTAACTATAGAAGTATCTAAGGAAATATTAAAAGAACTTGGACAAATGAGTTATTGACAAATGTTTATAGTCAAAAATCCAGGATTTTAAAGCTAGGCCAGGTGAGTGCAGACTATGGCTGGCATTTTACGTAAGAGCTGACTGATGAGCGTAGGTTCACCTCCGGTGGTGCTTCACTTATATATCCGGACAACAGTTAGCACTATTTCTGCATGTCACATATATATAACAGGAACGTCTCCACTATAGAGTCACATGGAACTTACATTATTATGGGCTTCCATGCTGGCTTATAAGTAGTCATGAGTGTGCCAAATACGTACATAGCAGCTTCCACTCTGATACCTACAAGTAGCGCAACGTATGGAAATGTCTCTATAGCCCTTCAAGCTGTTTGGATGGCAAGTATCACACCTCTTTCACCTCAATTGGATGAGCACAGGGTAATGTGGCATCTATGGGAATCTTTGTGTTCAACTTTATCCCACTACCTGAGGTTTTGTTTTTGTTTTACGGTACTCCCCGGGTTTAGGGTACTCCCTGAGTTGTCCAGCCTTAGGGTACAAGTCTTCAGTCACTCTATGTACACTGAGCACTGTCAGGATCCTCCTGTACCAGCATCAGGAGCAGCAGGTGCGTAACTGCGAGAATGTGATTTGCATCCATGCGGTCACGTGCCAACTAGACTTGCATGGCCCCACTCAATGCAAGTGAATTGAATGAGGCCAGACATGTTTAGTAGGAATGTGGCCAGATGTATGCAAATCATCACAACACACATGGACTGACTGGAGACTTGTACCCCAAGGCCACACAACCTTTTAAAGAACAGTATTTATTCTAATGGGGAAGAACTCTTTATTGTCTAACCAACAATAGGTATATTTTTCCCTAATCCCAAGGTTTTTCTTTACATATTATTTGTAGTCAAAAATATACTGTATATCAAGAAATACTTTTGACAAATATCTCCCAGATATATACAGTACCGAAAGCACCCTGCAGCTTGTACTGAGCAATGTGAAATTTCAGCATCAGCAGGGAGGAGGGACACTGAGGAGATGTCAATAAGCGCTAGGTGGGTGGAGGTTGAGTTTAAATAGCTAATGACATGGAATTTCAATGTAAGTACACCAGCCTTGTAATGTATAAGAGATCTAGCTATTAATGTATGCAGTGTGTCTTGTGAAATCTGGTGACAAATCCACTTTGATTTGTAAAGTCAATGGTACATCAGAATTGTGACCATAGATCTTGAGGAATACAATCCCTTACAACATAGGATCTACAGATCACTGTGTATAAATGCCATTGCTCAGTGATTTGCCAATTTTAATCCAAAGAGCAAGGGGCCGATTCATCAAAGCTTCTACCCCAGAAAATTATCTCAATGGCTTTGAAATGTCGCAACAATTTTTGGCATCGCTGAGTTGTGCAAAACTTTTGCAATTTTTGCCATTTTCATATGTTTAAAACAGCTCCGCCCAAATGGGCAAAGTGGCCATGTCTGCGCATCCTCTTCATCAAAAGTGCCAGCAGGTACACTACTCTAGTCCTGGACTGGATAGCATTTCTGTTGTGGTGCATGGAGATACACACTAGTGAGAAGATGCCGAGAATTCATTAAATGGCATGTGCCTCTTAATGATTTTGGCGCCTTACACTCTAGCCAGACTGGTTTAAAGCAAGCGTGCGCATCATCACTCTTAATGGGGTGTTTTGAAACTAAATGTTATTTTAATCCTAAATCTCTATCTGTTTAATGTCATAAACTAATCTTTTTTTATACATACAGTACAGACCAAAAGTTTGGACACACCTTCTCATTTAAAGATTTTTCCGTATTTTCATGACTATGAAAATTGTATATTCACACTGAAGCCATCAAAACTATGAATTAACACATGTGAAATTATATACTTAACCAAAAAGTGTGAAACAACTGAAATTACCGTATGTCTTATTTTCTAGGTTCTTCAAAGTAGCCACCTTTTGCTTTGATGACTGCTTTGTACACTCTTGGCATTCTCTTGATGTGCTTCAAGAGGTGGTTTTCACTTCACAGGTGTGCTCTGTCAGGTTTAATAAGTGGGATTTCTTGCCTTGTAAATGGGGTTGGGATCATCAGTTGTGTTGTGCAGAAGTCTGGTGGACACAGAGCTAATAGTCCTACTGAATAGACTGTTAGAATTTGTATTATGGCAAGAAAAAAGCAGCTAAGTAAAGAAAACGAGTGGCCATCATTTCTTTAAGAAATGAAGCTCAGTCAGTCCAAAAAATTGGGAAAACTTTGAAAGTGTCCCCAAGTTCAGTTGCAAAAACCATGAAGCACTACAAAGAACCTGGCTCACATGTGGACCGCCCCAGGAAAGGAAGACCAAGAGTCACCTCTGCTTCTGAAGATAAGTTTATCAGAGTCACCAGCCTCAGAAATCGCAGGTTAACAGCAGCTCAGATTAGAGACCAGGTCAATGCCACACAGAGTTCTAGCAGCAGACACATCTCTACAACAACTGTTAAGAGGAGACTTTGTGCAGCCGGCCTTCATGGTAAAATAGCTGCTAGGAAACCACTGCTAAGGACAGGCAACAAGCAGAAGAGACTTGTTTGGGCTAAAGAACACAAGGAATGGACAATAGACCAGTTTAAATCTGCTTTGGTCTGATGAGTCCAAATTTGAGATCTTTGGTTCCAACCACCGTGTCTTTGTGCGACGCAGAAAAGGTGAACGGATGGACTCTACATGCCTGGTTCCCACCGTGAAGCATGGAGGAGGAGGTGTGATGGTGTGGGGGTGCTTTGCTGGTGACGCTGTTGGGGATTTATTCAAAATTGAAGGCATATTGAACCAGCATGGCTATCACAGCATCTTGCAGCGGCATGCTATTCCATCCGGTTTGCTTTTAGCTGAACCATCATTTATTTTTCAACAGGAATTTGACCCCAAACACACCTCAAGGCTGTGTAAGGGCTATCTGACCAAGAAGGAGAGTGATGGGGTGCTATGCCAGATGACCTGATGGTTTGGGGTGAGCTGGACCGCAGAGTGAAGACAAAAGGGCCAACAAGTGCTAAGCATCTCTGGGAACGCCTTCAAGATTGTTGGAAGACCATTTCCGGTGACTACCTCTTGAAGCTCATCAAGAGAATGCCAACAGTGTGCAAAGCAGTCATCAAAGCAAAAGGTGGCTACTTTGAAGAACCTATAATATAAGACATATTTTCAGTTGTTTCACACTTTTCTGTTAAGTATATAATTCCACATGTGTTAATTCATAGTTTTGATGCTTTCAGTGTGAATGTACATAGTCATGAAAATACAGAAAAATCTTTAAATGAGAAGGTGTGTCCAAACTTTTGGTCTGTACTGTATATATACATTAAATAAAAATTCCCAATCCTTCCCTCACTACGCTATCTACCGTAACTCCTTTATTTTTTCTACTATTTCCTCTTTTATGACACTTCGTTTAAGAATCCCAATGCACCCTGGGACAGTCAAACGAGTCATCATCAAGGGGCAGAGGAGTCAGTCACTGCTGGGGCCTCTGCTCCCTACCTAAAACTAAGCATCATCAGTGACCTCCGTCTCAGGGGTTGGGCTAGTCCCACTTCTACTGAGCATGCATCAGTTGTCAATTCCGACGAATGCTCAGTAAGATCTTGTTACTATGCATTGTTCTTCTCAGTGTACAGTGACAGTGCGCTCTCTCGCCAGCTCTGATCAGAAGTGATGAGGTAACAACAGAGCGCACTGTCATTGCAGGAGTAGAAAAAAAAGCAGATAGAATAGTGATGGAAGACATTTTGTATTAAAGTATACTAGAAAAATACTACATTAAAGCATTAAATAGATAGAGATTTAGGTAATTACATAAAAAAGTAGTATTTGCACAAGCAAAAAAAAAATCAGCAAGTCTTGCCCATTATTAAAACACGTAAAGACTTCCTTCGCTCATGCACTGCTTATGGCTAGATGAAAGCTCTTTAGGCCAATGATTCTGGCAGGTTTTCTTGGGGGATTTTTTTTTATTTATCTCAACAGATTTTCATTGTTGAAAAATTTCTATTTGTCCTCATTCGTTATATTTCAGAACGTAATCCTGAAATGTTTGCAGTTGACATTTTAAGCAAAAAGTAACTTTATATAATCTGTGCTCTATTTCAGCCTGTCAGCAAAATGAATTACTGTATTACTAAAAGGCGTTGTCTAGTAATCAAATAACAGAGCACTGGATTACAAATACGCTCCGCTCCGGTAGAATGCAGCCTCGAATTACGGTTATGTGGAGACAAGAGCTCGCCTAATTCAGACTTCAACTTTTCTCTCGTATGAGAAAAATGAACCGATTATTCTGATCAGACTTTGACCAGAGTGTGGTCTGAGTGTCATCCGTTTTTCTCGTGTGACTGTCCGTGAAAATTGGACCGCAGTTGGATGTCATCTGTATGCGGCCCAATTTTTTTAAGGAACCATAGACTTGCATTGCCGACTTTCATCCAACCATTTTGACATGTCTCCTCGATTTTCCACATACAGCTTGGGCCCCATCATGTGAATTGCCCCATTGACTATCACAAATACGAGTGCTCGTACGCAAAAATCGGATGTCTGAATGAGCCCTTATTGAAGGGTATATGTAACCAAAGATCCTCCCTGTATACCAAGTCCTTGAAACCAAGGTATAAAAAGGGGAATCCCTCTAAATCATTTATCTCCTATTCTGAGGATCATGCCAACGATCTTTAAGGATTCTAGGGCTGGGATTCCATGGACTCCAAGAAGAGGTACCCTAAAGTCTCCCATGTGAATGATCATACACGTGCACTAATCCATTGACACTGGTGATTTTAGCCCCTTAATCAATTTTTCAGAGGCAAGGAGTTGAATTTTTGTACCCTATGTCCAAGAGCCATATTTTTTGTTTATTTTTCTATCCCATATTAGAACTTGTTTATTTTTTGTGGGATGAGTTTTAAAGACACCATTCATTTTATCATACAGTGTACCGAGAATGAGAAAAAAATAATCCAAGTGGGGTAAAATGGCAAAAATGGAGAAAAAAATGCAATTCTGCCATTGTTTTTTGTGTTAGATTTTTACGATGTTCATTGTAAGATAAAAATGATCTGAAGATATGATCCTCCTGGGTAGGGTTATACCGATACTAAAATTTGTATTATTTTTTATTATTATTATTTTCGGCAAAAGAGTGCCGATTAGTGACGAGCGAGCATGCTTGGATAAGGTGTTATCTGACCATGATCGAGTGCTAATAGAGTGTCTCCGGCGTGCTTGAAAAATATGTTCCGAGTCCCCGCGGCTGCGTGTCTTGCGGCTGCTCGACAGCAACAACACATGCAGGGATAGCTTAACAAACATTGAATCCCTGCATGTGTTGCGGCTGTCAAATAGCCATGAGAGATGTAGCCATAGCAATTCGAACATAGTATTCCAGCATTCCGTAGAGTAGACATTCGGTTGGCAAATGAGCATGCTCGGGTAACACCTCATGCGAGCACGCTCACTAATCACTAGTGCTGAACACTCCTTAATATCTCCCAAAGAGCCAAAAATGGTGCCTAAACCTCTGGGTTGTAGGATCCCATCATGCATAGTGGTATCCCACCACCCTCCACCAACCCTCTTGCAGTTAAAGCGAGATCTCTCGAATACATAGGCCAATTAGTTTTTCACATACGGGAACGATCCATGTTCTTCAAGGATTGAAAACTGTAGGACTGTTCACATGTCCATAATTTTTTAAAGACTAACAAAATCATTGAGACAGGTCCTATTTTGCTCCGAGTATCAGATCAAACTCGGCAATGAAAATCTATGGGTGTGTGAAAATATCGGACATCACTCAGATGACATCCATGTGTTGTCCATTTTCATGGACTAATAGGAGAAGGTGGAATTTTTTTTATCATCAGGGGTGATGTATGACGCCGTCATCTGATGCAGGACCTGGTGGTCGGTGCACGCATGTGCCGCAAGTGCCGCATTTATTGGCTGTGACCTAGCATGTGACTAATTACACGCACGCCGCCCAATCGTATTTTAAGGTCGTTGTGCCTCTATTTCCTCGCTTCCCCTTGAGAGAGCACAATACAAGAAGCGAAACGCGCGTCGGGGGTCTCTTTCTTTGGGTCCAGTCCGGTGTCCTGTTGCCCTCCAGATTGGTAAGCGCTGCTGTTATACCTTATGTACCATTGGGGTTTTTGTTATGTATATTATCAGCGGCTCACTGCCTTTATGTATATGGATATACTGGGTCATGCACACCGGGGGATGCCTGCTCGTCTTAACCATTCTTATGCACTTTAAATCTTTTTGTATGTACTTAATGCATGATTTATTGACTTTTGTATATGAAATAAAATTACTCTTTTTAACCCACACACTCCCTTATTCTCCTTGTGTAGCATGGTTAGGAGATGGTGGTTTGTTGTTGTTGTTTGAAAAGTCGTTTGGTATATTTATCTGAGACTGTTGGTAGGTTTTGAGTATGTGATAATTCCCCTCTTTCTCCTACTTTGGTTTTACCCCATCCTCCATTCCCTGGTGCTTAGCTCTGTTGCTTGTGTGAGTATATTTGTATGATTGGAATTTTCCTTTATCCCTGTTTTTATTACCTTGTTAGTCTGGTTGGTGTATTACGGTACACTACTACTTTCCTCTTCCCTGGGTGGAGGAAGGGTACATGGCCCCAGCACATTCACCATCAGAAGTCAGAAGTAATCCGGGGAACAGGGCGAGCTCGGGGGCCCCTAATGTTAGGAACAGGGAAGGAGCCCCTGGCCCCGGGACCATGGACTCGGATCGCCCGGATACACTCCGTATATGAGGTATTTCTTGATAAAGGCTAAAATAAGCCGAAACGTTGAATTGTATACCTTATTCACTGAATTGCTTGGATACCGAGAGTTGGACGCACTACTAGTACATAATTTGGAAATGCAATAATAAATCATCTCATTTATCTGGAACTTGAAGTGTGCCGGAGTTATTTTTCACATTTATATACTTTTTTCTCCTGAGCACTTCCCTTAGTAGTGAGCACCCCATATATATTTCTTGATTTTTTTGTCCTAATAGAGTGTGATACTGAAAATAATATTGCCAAAAATAAAAGAATTTATACAATAAGTCCCTTTAAGTAAATAAAGTCAAATGAGCGCTTCAACCAAAATAAGTGTTTTTGAGATCTGCTACATAACAGTTGGTATACAGATTTGCATTTGGTTCCGTTCCAATTTCGCCAGCTTCTCAGGGGCCTAAATATTATAATTTGGTCTGAAAGTGGATTCAAAGCATGGTGGTCAGAATAAAAGAAAAGTACAAGAAGAACAGGACTTTGAGATCACTGTGACTACCGTCATTATGAATATTATTACCGCTACTTCTTAGTTCTGCTTTACTGTTATCGTAAAACCTCCCGTTATCTTATGCCAGCTCATTCGGAATGTTAGAATAAACTTTGCATATACTAAAATTTCCTTAAAATTTAGTTACAATACAGTTATTTATTTCACACACTATTAAAGAGGTTGTCTACTTTAAATAAAATTATGTTTGAGTCCATTTTTTTCTTGAAATTAAAGGTTTTGTTTCTTTCTCAAAGTGGACAATCCCTTTAAGGGGAATAAATGTAATCTTGCCTTCCTATCTTGGTTTCTGTAAAAATAAGAAATTGTGCCATACTCACCAGCTGCCACCGCCATGTGTCCATCTCATGCCTTTCCGTGGTCTGTGCAGGCAGCGGCAGTGATGACGTCTATGGTCTATGGCAAGACCACTGCACAGAGGCTGCAGAGGTGGCAATGCCACCTGGGCAGCTTCAACTTGTGATTGGCTGTGGGCTACTTAAACCGCTGTCATTGGCTGTTTCTCTGGTGGCGCAATGTTCAAGTCACCTGACCGCTGCAGTTAATCACAGATCACAGCGGTCCTGCCTGTGACAGCTGAACCTCCAGTGCTGGCGCAGATTATGGAGTGGTCAGCGCCTGTTCTACAGAGGTGACACCTGATGATTATAGCGCATGTTTTAATTTTTCACAAAATCCAAACCCTTTGACTAATTTTGGACAAAGCAAAACTGTGAATACTAGGAGGACACTTTGTGCATGAAATTAAAGAGTTTATCCAGGACTATTATTTTTTTACTATGGGTCTAAGAACTAAAAGGCAGGGAGTTGCTATCTGCCTGCCTGTTCTGCTTGGCACTGATCTCTGCCGGCACAGAACCGTCACAGTCCGCCCATGCCGGCGATAGCGACTTCTGCTGATGTGACATCGACAGAGCAGCGGCTTCTCTTTCACTCTGCTCTCTTAACAGGGCGTCATGCTGATTGACAGTCAGCTTCCTGCTGCCTAAATGCAGAGAGCCGGCAGTCAATCAGCATGACATTGCCCCATCAACAGAGCAGCCCGAAAGAAGAAGGGCTGCTCTATGGTGGGCGGTCATTTCTCATAAGTATACAAATTGCATACTCCCAGCCACATTGCGACTAGACTGTGTCCTGGGGTCATGGGTTGAAATCCCACCGAGGAAACATTTGTGAGGAGTTTGTATGCTCTCCTCGCTTTTGCATGGGCTTTCTCAAGTTTCTCCAGATTCCTCCCACATTCCAAAGACATACTGATAGGGAATCTAGATTGTGAGCCCCATTGGGGACAGTGATGACAATGTCTGTGAAGCGCTGCGGAATATGTTGGTGCTATATAAGCAAGGAAAATAGGTTAAAGTAATGGAATCTAAATAATGTCAGCTTGCTCGGTAGTTATAGTGAAGTAGGTCACCTCAATAATTTGGGAGCTTTGCTGATGTGTTACTGTACATTCCAGAATCTGGGCGCAACGCAGGAGAAAGCGGAAAAAGAATTTGTTTGTTATTTTTATGGTGGAGGAAATGGATAAAGCTTACAGTGAAATTTGAGAAATTCTGTTTTTCTTGTGAGATATGATGAGAAATGGGAATTAAAATAAAATCAGAAAAAGGTGTGTAAGTAAATATGGGAGGAAACACAAGAGCAGCTGTAATGTTAAGGTCACCAACAGAACGTATTTATTATATGACCCGATTAAACATTTTGGACAATTTAAAGGTACAAAGTTCTAATTATTCTTTTGTTCTGTGACTAAGAACTGACATAGACCGTGCGGAAAAAATAATTGGGACACAGGTCTTAGTTACTGAATTCATGTTTCAGATTCAGCCTCATTGCACCACTGTATACCATCCGGCCCCTAGCATATAAAATCCGTCTCCTCGCCAAGCCGTCTGCCTTTAGCAACATAAGACTGAATGGCTGGTGGTCAAGATTAGTACGAGGGGTAGGCACATGCCTAGAGCGCTACCTTCTGCTTACGCGAGGAAGGCACATTTCCGAGAAAAAAAATCTCTGACATTGCTGAACGCCTGCGGAAGTTCTGGCAGTCAGACATTTAAGCCCAGGCCATGTGACTCCTTCATCATGTGATTGATCACATGATCTCAACATCGGACAGGTCCAGGTGGAGATAAAGTGGAGATACGGTGGACCACTCCCACCCACTCTAAGGAGGTCCACTAAAACCAGCCCACATAACTTTCAATAAACAGACATCACATGTAGTGTGATGAAGGAAACTATTCTGGTTTTATATCACTGACGCTATCATGTGCAGTGACACGTATCTCCCCTCCATCACTTCACCAGTGACTCTGTCACTCATTCCCCCCTTTGCCCAAAGCTGGCGGTTTGGGCACCTTCACTGGCTAAGCAGGGGACTCTGGACAGGGCATCTACATTCCCATGCAACCTCCCTTGCCTGTGCTCTACATGGAAAGTAAAGTCCTAGAGCGCCAGAAACCACCTAGTTACCCAGGCATTCTTCTCCTTCTTTTCCCTCATCCATCTCTGGGGTACATGATCAGATATTAGCCTGAACCTTCTTCCTAACAGGTAATATCTTGGGGTGTCGATTGCCCACTTGATGGCCAAGCATTCTTTCTTTCTTCACGATGGCGTAATTCTTCTCACAGGAGGAGAGTTTCCTACTCAGGTATAGGACTGGGTGTCCTTCACCATCTATTACCTGGGACAGCACAGCTCCTAAACCGACTTCGGAGGCGTCCGTCTGGAGCACAAACTCTTTTGTGAAGTCTGGTGTGACCAAGACTGGATGTCTGCACAGAACAAGCTTTAACTCCTGGAATGCCATCTCCGCTTCAGAGTACCATTTGACCATCGTCGACTTTGTGCTCTTGAGAAGATCAGTCAGGGGAGCAGCTATCATGGTGAAGTTCGGGATAAATCAGCGATAATTTTCCATAATTCCGTGAAAAGCTCTAACCTTCTTTTTCAAGACCAACTGTGGCCACTTTTGGATTGTCTCCACTTCGTCTACTTGCGGCTTTATCTCGCCCCTTCCAATGATGTAACCCAAGTACTTCGCCTCCTCTTTCACGAGGGCACACTTCTTTGGGTTTATGGTAAACCCCGCTTTCCTTAGTGCATCGTGTACTGCCTGGACCTTCTGCAGGTGACTTCCCGAATCCAGGCTGAAGATCACAATGTCGTCCAATTAAGCAGTGGCGTACTTCTTGTGTGGGACTTGTATCCGGTCAATAGCCCTCTGGAAGGTAGCTGGGGCTCCTTGTAGTCTGCATGGCATCCAGGTATATTGAAATCACCCGTCAGGTGTAGAGAAGGCCGTCTTCTCTTTGGCACTTGGAGACCCCTTCGTTAGGTCCAGGGTGGTGATGTACCTGGCTGACCGTAGCCTCTCAATAAGTTCATCGACCAGGGGCATCAGGCTGATCCTAGCCTCTCAATAAGCTCATCGACTCGGGGCATCAGATATGAGTCGATCTGGACTCTCCATTTGGCTTCGGCACCAGGACAATAGGGCTGAACGATGACACCCAGGCTCAACATTCTCTTCATATCCTGGGAGATCACCTCGCAACGAGCTTCAGGAATCCGATAAGGCCATCAGGTCTATAACAACACATAATTAAAAACTGAGTAGCTGAAAAAAATTGAATTAAAATGCACATTAACAATAAAGATTTGATTTTAGGTCTAGTTCCTCTTTAATTCCAACATATCGCTGAAATATGAGATTTACCATTCAAACAAAAAGGCAATTAAAAGGCCGAAGCAACAAGAGCGTAATAGCCTATAAAAACGGGAGATGCTGGTGAGATGTTCTATACTAATACATATTTAAAGCTTCATTTGAGATGCAAATTGACAACATAAGTAATGATAGTCATTTTCACATGCACTCTTCTGGTCCCATAACCCTTCTATAAAACACCAGGAAGTCTAAGACACAAGCGACCTCCCGCAGCACACAGCACTGGAAGGCACATTATGTTGTGTCACATTGCAGCTGTTCATGGTCTTGATATGAGTGTAATTCTTCTAAATGATTATTAATGAAACCATTTTGTTCCACATTTCTCTAAAACAGGCACACATAGTTCCGATTATTGCATTGGTTCCTTTTTTTTTCTTTAGTTTTTGGTGTTTTTTATTTGTGACTTCTTCTTCTTCTTGTTTTGCACTTTTTTAACGCTTATTTTATATGTGTTCACCGGGGTTTTTTTTACGTTCACCATTATCGTAAGTCTTAGGTTTTTCCAGAAATTTTACACTGATTCATCAATTGTGACTTTTTAAAAAGTCGCAATTTTTTTGCGCGAATTACCTCCAGTCCTCCCCTGTGAGTAATTTTATGTAGGTCTGTAATTATTGTGCACATTTTGCGATATTTTAACAAAACATTTTATTTTATTTCGAGAAAAAAAAAACGGAATAACTATTGAGGACAAAAAAAATTAATTTTGGACAAAAGTCATGCACCATATGCACCAGAATTTAGTGTACAAAAGATGAATACCATGAGTCAAAAAGAAAAAAGTTACTTAAAAAAAATGTCAGTGATAAATCAGGCCCAGAGTGTGACTGTAATGATTTTTAACAGAAGTTTAATGCCGATCTGGTATTTGATTTAGCAGCACAAACTTAGTGAATTATTAAAGATCTCTTGGACTTGAAGAGGGTGGTGTACTTTACTTTGAACATCCGGTCCAGCTAACACGTGAGAGCTCATGAGTCTAAGTATATTCAATATCTTCTTTAAAACTTATTGAAAAGGTGACATTTTAATTAAAAAAGGCGCAAAAAATCACCCCCTAAAAAATGTTTGCATTTGCCAGTTTGCGCCATTTTGATGAATTTGGAGCAAAATCTGCTAGCACAAAAAGAAAGACAAAATAATAAAAAATTGTTTAAAAAGATGCAAATGTTGAATTGGGATATAAGATTCTTTTTAGAAACTTTTTAAAACTTTAGTGATGTGCAAAAAATAGCTACTACACATCAGACACCTGGTGCATGGCACGCAGGACAAATGTTTTGCAGCACCTCCAAAATTCTGATGCATTCAGCTTTTGTAAAACTCCCCCATTGCAGTGAATCACTGGCATCAGTGGTGACAGCAGTTGATCACAAAGACTGAAAGAGTGCAGTGAAGAGGGGGTACATTAAAGTAAAAAACTCTTTTTAAGAGAACCCTGTGATATCGGATAACATTATTAACCTGAAGTTATAGAGTTAATGTAGGTTTAGAAGGTGTCCGGCCACCATACTTAAAGTGCAGAACCCAGGAGAAAATTAACTTTATTCCTCATGCGAGCCGCCGGCTTTCAGTCATGCAGGAGAGAGAGTGGCAGCTGTAAGCACAACCCGACACTGACTGACAGCAGACTCTGCACTGGTACACTGTAGCACAAGCTGTCAGTCAAGTGCCGGGGCGAACTCACAGCCACCAATCACAATGCTGTGACCAGTGACTATAGCCATGCCGGCTGCATCACTGAAAGCCGGCGGCTCCCGGTAGGAATAAAGTTAATTTTCTCCCGGTAACAGCACTTTCGGTATGGCGGCCAGGCACCATTCTAACACTGTTAACTTGCAGGTTCATAGCGTTATGTGACCTGACAGGTTCTACTTTTTCCACAAGATAGAGGAAAAGGATTTCAGGACTATAAATATCATAAATTACGGAGAAGACTCCAAAATATGAATATCTTACCAAAGACAAAGAAGTCAATAAATCTTCAAAAATTTCAATAAAGGATATAATATTTTATTAATCCGCAATTATGAACAATAATGAAAGAAGCCATGCTATTTAGCAATTCCACATAATGAAACTTTTCTCCATGCTTTATAGTTAAATGACATTCACAGATGGAGCTCACAAAGAGGAAGACAACAAAGGGTCCATAGAGTTTAGTAATCAAATAATAGATTAGTCATATGGTCATGCAGCATAGGCGTGTACATGAGAGAGTAGAATATATCATCACCAAAAAGTGTAAGTCATTGTGTGCAGCCCACACACTAAGAAAGTATCACATAAATGATTAGTGTAGTAATATTAGTGTGGCTGTCACTCAAACACATAAAAAGAAATTAAAAAGGAGATTGTCATGTACAAGCAAAAAAAAATACAAATTTGCAAAGCCTAATTATTGTATAACACACATTTGTATGTGATCATATAAAACTAGCGAATTGTAACGGCAAACATGGTTAAAACTGACCAAACACATAGTGAAAATCATTGCATCTTACCCATGTCCTGAGTGTACACCCTCGTACCCCAACGCACGTTTTGCAATCGCTTCTTCAGGGGTTAGGCTATTCCAAAGTGAATATGTCACGATTCCTCTGCTCAGTGATTGATTGCTATGCTGTCCGATAGAAGCTGTGTCTTGCTGAAGTGTCAGTGTTTTGATTGACAGCTTTGCTGTCCAATCCTGTCATGGGCTTGCTGAGCTGTCGGTGCTTTGATTGGCAGCTCAGCTGTTTAATCTGTGACTGGGAGGTGCGGGACTTTCTCCAGGTGTTCGGTGTTCTGGAGATTGCCCAAGCTATTTAACTGAGCCATCTGCCCCTGATCCTTGCCAGACGTAGTTTGTGCTTACTCATGAGTGTTTGCCTGATTCTGTTGTTCTGAGTTCTGATCTTCTGCTGCCAGACTCTTTGGACCATCTTCTGACTATGTCTTTGTGTTTCGTTGGTGTTGTATCTCTTGCTATTGACCCTGGACTGTGACCTGACTTACGCCTTTGTCTTTTCCTTTGGTTATCTACATGCTCTCTTGGTATTGACCCCGGAACATCGGACTTTTCTGCCTCACGGTCTTTCTGTGAGTAGTGACTAGCGTCACAGAATGTTGGATGTGTATGTATTACTCACGCCAGGTGAATCTAACGAAATCACTTGATGTGGCACATACATGCCGATATCCGCACCATCACTGTGATGCGCCCGGCCCATCTGATGACGCGCCCAGGTCAGAGGGTGCACTTCCTGTAACGTTTCAGCATGCGCATCACATGGTGATCCGCGGTAGTTCGCGGCATACAGACTCAGAGCGCATGCGCACAGCCAACTTCATTTTGTTGGAGCTCAAGGGGGCTGCCGTATCTATGCAGAGTATATATGAGGAAAAGTGCATAAGTGCAAAGAAAAAGGGGCGTTACTACAGAGAAAAAGATAATCATTTCATAGGTGACATGAAACTGGAAAAGCAAAAAATGCGAAAGAGAAGAAAATGTGGACCATAAAATAGAAACATTACGATTTGGATAATGCCATATAAAACAATATAGCAATCCCACAAATACCTGTAAAAAGTGCTAAAAGAAATTGTTATAATAATAAAGAAGACGTGATGCACGCGGTGAGTCGTCGCAGGTAGTGCACCCTCTGATCGGCGCATGTTATCAAACTGTATGTACCCATGGCTTCTTTTATTATTATTTGTAATGACTGATTAATAAAATTTAATATCGTTAATCTAATTTTTTTGAGATTTATTGACTTCTTTGTCATTGGTAGGATATTTCTTTCCATAATATTTATTTTATCTGGTGTTATTTGCCAATCCACAAAACTAGATTGTGGTAGAATGGGCATAGTCATGGCTAAGCTGCTGCGCTTTGGCGTAAGGATGATTTTTCACACAAGGGTGCAATATAGAGTAAAAGCTGTTTATTGTTCTACGCGTTTCGGGCCTGTATCAACCACTTTTTCAAGAAAACGGTGTAATCGGTATACTGTAATAGTTAAGACTATGCTGATTCTACCAGAATCTACTCTGCTCAGGATCGCTTATCCTTTTGTGGCAACTGTGTGAACGAGACGGTCTACCACCAAAAGCTAAAAACCTCTTCCCAATGAGAAACAGTTAGGCTGCATGTGTTGTCCTATTGAATAAAACTAACAGCATTTGTGATAGCCAGAATTATTTTATTAACCTGCACTGTTCTGACTAACTAGGCCAATGGTTTCCCAGCTCGGTGTCACCTCTAGGCCTAGAAGGTTCACGTTACACCTCAGCGTGCTCCCATTATTACCAGTACAGCCTCATTTTTTCCTATGGAATGAAGCATCAGAAGACTTGTCTGAGCAGGATCCTACATATATAATTCTGCGCTAGTCGGTTAGTTACGGTATATGCCTGAACTAAAGGACCAGTTTGATTTGTAATTATAGCATTTCAGTCAGTGCGCTACAAGGTCACCATTACTGCACACGTTACATGCCACAGACACCAGTTACTGGGTATAACTAGAGACTGTGTCACCAGAACATGTGTATACTGTACTTATTACAGTACTTACGACAATGCAAAATGCCCTAGGACTTGGAACAATTCCCGGTAGACAACATGGGAGAGGGGTGACGGAGCATGAAGTAGGTAAGACAATGTCAGTGTGCTATTGTAAAGTTTGTAAGAGACCATCTGCTGAAAAAGACAACCTTGGATAGATTTGGCTGTAGCAACCTTGTCTAGCAGATCCTAGAGAAACCCTTATACTAGAACCCGGACTTACAACATGGCCCCCTGAATTGCGCCCACTAAGTAGCTGTTGGCTGTAGGAATGAGCCTGAGGCAAGAGTAGTAAAACTACCTGGGTCAGTAACTGGAAGTACAGAACCACGGACAAAATCAAAAGTCAGGAAGGACAGAAGAGACAATATCAGGATCAAGCCAGGGTAGAATCAAGATATCAGCATACATAGATGTATGAGGAAGCAAAACAACTCTGAACAAGATTGCGTGGAGGTTAAATAGGGTGTGGTCCTGCCCCATAGACCACAGCAGGGAGCTGATTACACCTGATGAAAAGCCAGACAGAACACATGCACATCCTTCTTGTCTGGGCAGCACACATCAAAATTATTAGCTGGACAACACCTACGAAATCCAGTAATATTGGCAAAACTGCCACCTCCATTACCACCCAAGGAGTGATTACATTGGCACCTGGTGCCAAAGGCGGACGTTGCTGGAGCAGGTACAGTTAGGCTACTTTCACACTTGCGTCGTTTGGCCTCCGTCGCAATGCGTCGTTTTGGGAAAAAAATGCATCCTGCAAATGTGCCCGCAGGATGCGTTTTTTTTCTCATGGACTTGTATTGCCGACGGATCGCGACGTATGGCCATACGTCGCGTCCGTCGTGCACTGGATGTGTCGTGTTTTGGTGAACCGTCGTCACGAAAAAACATTCAAGGGAACTCTTTTTTGTACGTCGGATCCTGCATTTCCTATCGCGCATGCGCGGACGGAACTCCGCCCGCTCCTCCCCGGGACTTTTGAATGGGCAGCGGATGCGTTGAAAAACTGCATCCGCTGCCCACGTTGTGCCGAATTTTCACAACGTCCGTCGGTACGTCGCACCGACGCTACGTGACGGCCCCGTACCGACGGAAGTGTGAAAGAAGCCTTAGGAATATAAGAGTTATACTTTTTACTACCAGTACGACTGGTATACAAGATATAGGTAGGATCATGTATTCTATCAATATGCTGTGGTAACTGGATGTTTTGGAACTTCTGTCAAAAACAGCGACAGCTGGGCCCCTTAAAACAAAAAATGCCGTCAGAGTGACTCCTTTACACAGTAATAATACTACCTTGTGGCCCCTTCAAAAGTAATAATGACATCTTTGTGCCACCGTCCTACAAAAAAAAAAAGTTTACACTCACTTTGAGAAAATTAGTCCTCTTTTCTCCTGCACACCATGTGGACCGACACCGACTATCGTGACACCTGCGCTGAGGCACTGACGTCTCTTTAGGCTGTAGGCCTACAGCAGTGTGCAGCCTACAGGACAGGGAGGAGTGGCACCTATGGCTTTTTGCTCTTTCACAGAATGAAACCGTATTGGTTTTTTGTTGATGCTGATCCAATTTAAAATGGTGCTCGACCAGAGATCTGGATACCTGGTCAGAAATCCGTGGCATGTACACGGCCCCTGACCTCCGTCTCTAGCGATATCGCTGCAACTTTTTTTTTACTTTTGAAATTTTGCCAAAGGCAACTGTTCCTGTGGTCCTCCCACTGCTCCCGCCAATCTGATATTGATGGCCTTATCCTAACAAGTCATCAGTATTCTAAAACTAGACAGCTCTCTTACATTAAGGGAAATAAACTGCAAAATCAGACAATTCCCATGAACAAAAGTTCTGTTTTTGTTTGCTTTGTTTTGTTTTTTTTTTTGGGGGGGAAGAGCATAACAGAGTTTTTTGTTATCCTGGACAACCCCTTTAAGAATATCTTAAGTTAGACTCATGCTTTTCGGATTACTGAGCCTTCCTTGTACTTTTACCTGTGACTTTCATTTTAATTAATAAATGGTACCAACATCACAATGAATTACAGCCTTGTAAGGCAATCCCTGGAGTCTGAGCGCACAAGACAGCCTCCCATCCATGCTGATGAGAACCATAAAGTGTCGCTCCAGCTCACAGCCACAAAACACTAATGCACAACGTGTAAAACTGTCAAAGCTCCGAGGTATATTTATATGTTCAACCTCCTGAGCACTAAATACAGACAAGGAGGGACAGAGATGGATGGATGGATGGATGGACGGACGGACGGACAGGCAGACAGACAGACAGACAGACAGACAGACAGACAGATAGATAGATAGATAGATAGATAGATAGATAGATAGATAGATAGATAGATGATGGTTGGATTGATGGATAGATAATAGATGGATTAATTGATGGATGTATGATGGTTGCATAGATGGGTGATGGATGGGTTAATTGATGGATGAATGATGGTTGGATAGATGGATGAATGATGGATGGATTAATTGATGGATGGATGATGGTTGCATAGATGGATGATCTATGGATTAATTGACGGATGGATGGATGGATGGATGATGGATGGATTAATTGATGGATGGATAATGGTTGGATAGAAGGATGGTTGATAGTTAGATGATGGATGGATAGGTGGATGGATAGACAAAAGATACATAGACAGATTTATACATAGGTTTAAGAATAGATAGATAATTAAAAGACAACTAGACTAATAGGTATTTAGAAGATCATGTATGCTAAGGCCTCTTTCACACTTCAGTTGTTTGGCGTCAGTCTAAAACCGCCATTTTCCTCAAATAACGGATCCGTCTTTTTTTTTTGACGGATCCGTTATTTTCCCATAGACTTGCATTAGCGACGGATTGTGACGGATGGTCGTCCATTCCATCCGCCATGTGACGGATCCGTCAAAATTTGGCGGACGTCATCTAGAAATAGACGGACAGTATAACGTTTTTTGTCAACGCCGAAATGGCGGATCGCGACGGATCAGTCGCGTCCGTCATTCCATAGAATGGCCGCCTATGGGCGACGGATCCGTCGCGACCGACATTTCGGCGGATCCGTCGCCCCAATCCGCTTTTTCAATTGCGCATGCTCAAAAAGTAGATACTTTTCCCAGACAACCCCCAAGTAACGGATCCGTCAAAAAAACGGATCCGTTAGAACCGTTTTCTCAACAATTCTGACGGATCCGTCGATCCGTCACTATGTCGGAAGTGACTGACGCCAAACAACTGAAGTGTGAAAGAAGCCTAAGCTAAAATAATGTAGTTGCATAAATATGCATACCCTTAAACTAATACTTTATTGAAGTACTCTTTGCATTTTTTACAGCATTCAGTCTTTTGGGGGTAGGCAACTACCAGCATGACACTTCTAGAATTGGCAATCTTTGCCCACTCTTCCTTACAGTAGCTCTAAATCTGTCAGATTGCGAGGGCATCTCCTGTTTACAGAGCCCTACTCAGGCAACCCACACATTTTCAGTCGGATTTAGTTCTGGGCTCTGGCTCAGCCATTCCAAAACTTTGATCTTCTTTTGTTGATTTGGTGGCATGCTTAGTCTTTGCCATACTGAAAGGTGAGATTCTTCTTCATCTTAAGCTTTTTATTTAAAGATATGAAGGGTTTGTTTTTTTTGCAAAATGTATAGATATGTAGAACTGTTCATAAACTCCTCCTCTTTGAATAATGTCCCAGTTCCAGCTGCTGAAAAAAAGCACAAAAGCATAATGCTTTCACCACCATGCTTCACTGTGAGAATGGTGTTCTTTTGGTGATGCATAGTTTTGGCTTTGCACCACACATACCTTTTGGAATCATGGCCAAAACATTCAACCGACAATGAAAAAAAATGTCATTTTTAATGCACATTTAAAAAAATAAATAAATAACCATCATAAATCAACAACTAACACTCACATATTTGTTGTCACTGTAATCGTAACAACCTGCAAATAATAGTGATAAGATTATTTATTATAAAATGACGCAAAAAAATAGTGTGATTGATATTTTCCTATTAAAGTCCCAAAAAGTGATAAAACTATAATGCTGAGGCCGTGTTCACACATAGCGCAAATGCTGCGTTCTTTCTGCTGCTTTTCTTCTGCAGTTGTCCGCAGCACGCGACGCAATAACACTCTTCTCCGATTATTGCGTATTTGCTGTGTTTCTTTTATGTGTTTTCCCACTTATTTTATGCGATTTTGGTGCAGATATGAAGCAGAGTTTTTAACATTTTTTTAATATTACAGAAAAGCTTTGATTCTGCATTTAAAAATGCAGCTGCGCTTTTTTTTTTCATGTGTTTTTTTTTTCAGAAGAATGCTGAAAAAGAGAATGAACAGCACCACCAAAAATCATACATTAATCTAATGCCTCTTGCCAAAAATATATATAACTGCACATGAGGCTCTTAGTTTAACATTCTGATCAGACTGTATGAAGTCGACTGCTATGTCAAGGCGAACCTCTTAGTGGGTCCCTATCGCCGTAAAGGAGCGGTGCCATGCGCTGACCACCGCCACAGCAGAGTCTGTAGTTCCCCTGGTTCTTTCCAAATTGCAGTTCAAACCAGCAGAACAGAGGCCATTTAACATAACACAGGTCTCTGCCATGGGTAACTCTGACTAAAAATCCTGCTCAAACCAGTTTAATCCAGAGTTTTCGATCAGTTACAGGGGAAACAGTGGCCTCCTGTGGCCGGTGATTAGTACTGCAGGCAACAGTACTCTCAATGTATTCTCCATGTACTGTACAGTGCTAACAACTAGAACAGCAGCTGCAAATTACATGCAAAGGGTTAATGGTAGGTGACGATCAGCAGCATATTCCCCATCACCTCATAAGGACTTGGGACAAAACTCTATGTGTTACTCTTCATGACTGTCGAGCCATGACAACGTGTGGTGCACTCACTGTCACGATTCTCTGATATTCCTGGTGCAAATCAGCAGTCATTAAACCGGATGTGTGCGATTAGCATACTTGATGCCTTCTCTCAATAGTAGACAATTAAGAGAAACAGACCACCCCAGGAATAGCCGGAAATTGTGACAACACACAAAGAGTAAGTGCAGCCTTTTCTTCCAAGCCCTGACAACCCCTTTAGCAAGCTACACACATACACTGTATTGACAAAATTATAGAGACACCTACACATTACACCTACAGGAGACAAGTAGACAAGCAGAGCAGGAATATGAGATGACACAGAGCCAGGAGTGACAAACACAGGAAGTGTAGATGTAAATTCAAAACTTGCAGCAATCAAATGGTTAACGGCAGAGTTGTAAGCTATCAGCAAAGAATGGTTAGCCACAGGCAATAGTGATGATGAAGAGGCAGTTTGGATACTGGCAGAAAATATTACACTCTGTTGCATCAGTGTAAAAGTATGAACAGTACCAGAATTGGAGAGAAGAGTTTCTTACTCTTAAGGCCCCGTCACACTTAGCGACGCTAAAGCGATCCCGACAACGATACGACCTGTCAGGGATCGTTGCTGCGTCACTATGTGGTCGCTGGTGAGATGTCAAACAGTGAGATCTTCCCAACGACGCAGCAGCGATGCGGCGACCTGTAGAGACCTGTACAACGATGTCGTTGGTCGTTGTGACCCTGTCACATGGCAGCTATTATGACGATTCAGACCTCGATGAGGGACGTCCTGTGTGACGTTGTAGTCACACAGGCGTGCATTTGCGTTGCCTTTTCCGCGCCCATTCAGTTCCGATTGGTGGTCGCTACTGCGGTCTTATTGGTGGCGGCCTTGCCTTATGAGGCGACACAATAGCCCTTCCGTCCTTTGTTCCTGACCGCGTGGTGGTTTGCAGATCGTTGTAGAGTTCTCCGGCCTGCGACTCCTCTTCGATTTATCTATTCTTCAACGGTTCTTCTGACACCTAGGATGGAAGCGCTACTATGTCGCCTTCTGTTGAAGGCATGATCGCCAATCAGAACGCAGTAGTGACCACCAATCGGAGCAGAGGGGTGCGGAAAAGGCAATGCAAATGCACGCCTATGTGTCGGTGTCTGAGTCGTCAACGAGGTCGTTGGTAAGGTGTCAAACACAGCGATGTGTGCTACCCAGCGGGACCTCAACGATCAAAAAAAGGTCCAGGCCATTCCGACACGACCAGCGATCTCACAGCAGGGGCTTGGTCGCTGCTACGTGTCAAACATAGCGAGATCGCTACTGAGGTCGCTGTTGCGTCACAAAACTTGTGACTCAGCAGCGATCTCGCTAGCGACCTCGCTTAGTGTGAAGGTGCCTTTACAGTAGACAAATGATTAACTGCCAGTCTAAGCCAGAAAGTAAATGCAGATAGATGATAAAAAAGCAGGAGTTCATTGAAGAGCTGAATAACCAGCTGAAAAGAATGGATTGTGATGGTTTTGAAGAGGTTCTCTCGAATACTTGAAAAATCCGTCACTGACTGGAGCAAACGAAGGTGACCATAGAAGGAAGCAGCCCGGCACCGGTGCTACGACAGGTAAGTAGCAAAAGTCCAGTGAGGACGTGCTTTACACCACTCCATCCAATGCTTCGTGATGTAAGGATTGCATGCAACTCAACTATGGAAACTTGTGCCATGAAGGTCCAATTGGGGGAACAGGTTTTGCTCTCATATTAATTCCAGATGAGGTTTGGACTCTGCAGTTAAGGAGTCAACAGAGCATTGGTGACTTTAATGCACTGTGATCCTCAGCTCATTTACGCTGCTCTTTACATGGTCTTCAATTTGTGGCTACGTTTCTGCAGTTCCTTCCACTTCTCAATAATATCACTCACAGGTGGTGGTGGAATATTTAGGAAAAAGTAAATATCATGAACTAACATATTACACTAGTGACTCTTATTACAGAATCGGTATCACGGAGGTCTTTACCACCAGCCATTCTGTCACATGTGCTATAAACCAGGGGTGTCAAACTGCATTCCTCGAGGGCCTCAGACCATGCGTGTTTTCAAGATTTCCTTTGCATTACACAAGGTGCTGGAATCATTCTGTGCAGTTGATTAAATTATCACCTGTGCAATACAAGGAAATCCTGAAAACATGACCTGTTTGCGGCCCTCGTGGAATGCAGTTTGACACCCCTGCTATAAACAGTCTCCATAGCCCCTACAAACAATATGTTGCCACGGCTCCTCACACAGTATGCTGAAATGTATAGCCCCCATATACAGTATGATACCCATACAGTCCCCCAACACAGTGTGAACCCATAATGTCCCCTCAAAAATTATGATACCAGACACAGTAAGATGGCCAACACAGTCCCTAACACAGTATGATTCCCCTCAACCACAGTATGATCCATGATAGCAAACCAACACAGTAAGATGGCTACAACAGCTCCAAACATAGTATGATCCCATACAGAATGATGACTTCCACACAGTATGATACCCTTCAGCTCCTGTTGACGCGCCCACAGGGCCGTGGGGTACTCGGTACCGGGTCCTGCGCTTCACAGGAGGATGTCACGGTGGCGACCCGGTCCGTGGCCCTTGGGGATCAACGTTAAAGGGAAAGGTCTTTGAAGGGAATAAAGTTTGTGTTCGTGGTATTCGGTCAGTGGGGACCGACGCTGCTTTAAAGGGCTCTCTGGGGTGATGTTATGGCAGCTAGGTGGTATAACGTCCCACAGGTGAAGTGTATCCCCAGGGCTCACGGTGTGTAGATGGAAGATGGTGAGGAGTGCTGTAGAGAATGAGGACACAGGTTTGTCTCTTTACCTTGGTTTACTGAAGACTTCAGCATCCGCTGTCCAGAGCACCAGATCGCAGGGCAGGCAGGGTCAGGCCGGCTTGAAGGCAAGTTAGGAGTCCCCTTACCCAGGTGGAAATCAAAAGCCGTCCTCCGGCGCCGTGGTGTTGTAGTCCCTTCTGCTTAAAGCTTCACATAAGGTCCTCACAGATGTTATCTCTCTCTCTGTCCCCAGGGTAGGATAGGACATAACCTGTATGACTGGTGGCTTGAGGCTGTTTAAAGGGACTCTAGCATGCCCCGGCCTCTGAAGGGTGCCACCGTGCCTCCTGGGTGTTAGGTCGGACAGGTAACTTGGAGTTCAGCTGTCCTGCCGGTCTCTGATGTAAGCCATAGAGGTCCTTACACCCTTGGTGTTCCGGCTACTGGTCTCTGCACCTCAGAAGGAGGCAGCCTGCTCGGGGCTGGTCTCCCCCTGGTATTCTCTCCTGTGCTTTGCTCTCCTGCATGCTCTCTGCAATGTATTCGGCTTTCTGTATGTCTCTTTCCAGGAGCTGGAGCACTGCGACTCCACAGCTCCATAAAACCTTCTGCTGCCTCAGACTGATCCAGTCCATCTCCTGACTGGACCTTCCTGGAACTGACTAACTTTCCCTACAAACTACCAGTTATATATAAATGGGGAGTCACCTAGCAAGTAGGATCAAAAGCTCCCCCTGGTGGCCTGGAGTGTGAATGTGTTGCATGTTTGTGGTACCTGGTTGCAGTTATCCCTTCTTGCCTACAAGCGTAACATCACTCTCCCCATGAGGAAAGCAATGCTACTGTGATGACCAGGACCCTGGGACGCCACACCTACACTATATGCAGAATGATGACCTTCGCAGAATGATCATCCATAGCCTCCAACACAATATGATGGCCACCACAGCCTCCAAAAAGAATGATGGCCCTCACCTTCCCTTATACACAGCATGATGGTCTCTACATTGCCCCATGCAGTTTTATCGTCATAGTATAATCCCACAAAACCCCCTAACACAATATGATGGCCCACACAGCATCCCCAACACAGTATGAGCCCCACAGTCTGCAAACACATTAT
Source organism: Ranitomeya imitator (assembly GCF_032444005.1). Lineage (NCBI taxonomy): Eukaryota > Metazoa > Chordata > Amphibia > Anura > Dendrobatidae > Ranitomeya > Ranitomeya imitator. Next base: position 39,527,437 of record NC_091285.1, read on the forward strand.
ATTGACCCCCACAACCTCAAAATCAGAATGATGACCCCTACAGTATGACCTCCCAAAGCACCCAAATGCAGAATGATGACAACCCTCACAGACCCAAACACAGAATGATGACCCCTATAGTTCCCCAAACATGAGGACCAATGAGGACAGCCACAGGTCACTAACACATGATGACCCCAACAGTATGATCTCCACAGACCCCAAACACATAATGATAGTCCCATAACCCCGCCACAAGTGAATGACAAAAAACCAAATAATCACTACTCACCTCGCCCCCGTTCCTCCTGCACGCTACTCCAATCTTTGCTCTGCAGACTGAGGCTCCACAATAGGAGTGATCTAGTGATGTCATCACGCTTGCTGCGCCGAGACACTACGTCGTACAGGCTGAATGGTCGAAGCAGGATCCAATGGCTCCCACCTCCACCGTTATCTGCAGCCTAAGGATACCGGTGAAATTGAGACGTAAGACAGAGGTGGGGAGGACTCCGCTTACAAACCTCTTGCTGTCCAGGTCTATGGGCCAGATAGGAATCACCAAAGGTCTTAATCCTTTTTTTATGGATCCAGCCATATGGGTCCAAATGTAGGACATCCGTTTTTAATTTTTTTTAATTGATGGACGTAAAAAACAGACATATGGATGGAATGCTGAGCACCATACAGATGAAAGATCAGGTGTGTTTTTCTCGATAAAAGGTAGATGATTTTATATACACTCGTCTGGCCAAACTCTGAACAAACTCCTGGCAGATGATGTCCTTTGGATTTGCCCAAATGTCAGTATTTCACATATTTGTAAGCCCGACCCAGGAGCGGAACAAACAGAGAAATCATCTAAAGGAAACATTTGCACTTACTGCACTTTTGACAGATTCCTGGTTTAGGTTTACAGTCAGATACTAATGTAAAAATACTCATCTAATTACTGCTGTGTGAACATGACCTTAGGCTCCTTTCACACTTTATTTTTCGGTGTATCCATCAGTGTTTTTTATCAGATTTTCATTTTTTTTTGTCTGTGAGTCCATTTTTAGCATCAGTGTGGCATCTATTTTTCTTCTGTTCAAAAAAAAAAAAAAGATGAAGGTTTCTAAGCTTTTCCCGGCAATAGACAGTAAAAACCAGACAGCACTGGTATGCAATATGGATGGCATCCTCGTGCTGTTTGGTTTTTTTTCACGGACAAATTGTTTTAATCAAGCAATTTTTATCTGCAAATTAGACAAAAATCAGAAATGAATAGGGTTATATTAGTCGATGCTAAATTCACAAAAAAAAAGACACGTGAACAACAGATCTGGGCAAACTACAACCCACAGGGTCACAATTTTCATTGTTCCTATCCAGCCCACAAAAAGAGATAGCACAAGGTGTGGAAACAGTGGCTTGTAAAACGCACACCGTGACCAGCCTCCTTGCCCCCATTTAACCGGTCAATGTAATGGTGGAGGAGGACGGAGAGAGCCATAGACTCACTTCTCCACCAATCAGCCTGGGTGACCGAGTGTCTCAGCGCAGTCATTAGATCACGCCTGGTGTGGAGCCTCAGACTAGGGAGGTGCGCCAGGGGAACGGGGGCGAGGAGAGTGGTGTTTCTTTTTTTTTGCCATTCACATGTGGGACCAATATGATGGGGGGCTGCGGGAGACCATACTGAGGGAGTAATCATTCTGTGTTGGGGGGTGGTGTGGTATCATACTGGGTTGAGGATCTGCGGGTGCCATCATACTATGAGTGGGCCTTTGAGGGGTATTCAAACTGTGTTGTGGGCTGTGGGGTGATCAAACTGTATGGGGGTACTATGGGGGGCCATCATACTGTGTGTGGGTATCATGAAGGCCATCACACTGTGTGAGGGTGATCATACCATGTTGGGGGCTTTGGTGGATAATACTGTATGAGGAACGTGGGGCCATTCATTCAGTGTATAAGGGGCTGTGGTGACCATCGTTCTGTGTTGGAGGGATCATACTGTGGGGGTCATCCTTCTGTGTGGGATCATACGCTTTTCAAACCCCCATTTTTCTTAGGCCTGGAAAATCTGTGTGAACATACTCACCTTATACAGCTTGTACCTGACCAGTTTGAGGGTCCGCTGCTTTACCCTTTTAAGTAAGGCATTTATTTAAAGTGTCACATGACCCTAATTGACAGTGAACAGAACACGCAAACTATCCTTTATCCTGATAAATATTTCGTCATTCCGATTTTTATCTTTTTCACTTCGCCTCCGTAATCATCGGGTTAATGCAAATTTTCGATTTTTCGACGTTTTTTAGATACATCTGATAATTTGCCAATTTTAGCAATTTTTATTATCTCCGTGCAACCTAAAACTTGTTTCGAAATGATCCGATTCGGTGGCTATCTTCCTCCCAGGCATGTAGGGTGGTGCAAATAATGAAGGGCGCAATTCTACCTACAAGGTCAGAGGTCAGTGGATCCTGGTAGGGGCAGATGGGCGCTTGGTGTCAGGTAGAGGGTGTGCTGATCAGGGGGTGGACTCTCAGCTCTGCAGCACTGCATGGGTTAATGTGAATCAGCCTTTGTGAAGGGTTTGCTAACCTCCCCCTCCTCCCTGCCTCTCCTCCTCCCCCTTCCCTCCCTCTTTCTAGCTGTGTTGCAGGAGCTGGATTCCCCCTTTGCAGCCTGAGAAACCTTCTCCTAGCACTGGGAAGGGATCAGGGATCAGGCCCAGGAGATCCACAACCATGGATGGTGCAGGTAAGGTGGCACCAAGATGTGTCAATCAGGGCTGGGAGGACCAGAAGGACCAGGCTGGCAGTGCATGTCTGTGTATGTGTACTATGTGGAGGTATATGGCAGTGCAGCAGATCTGATAGATTACAGTACATGAATGTGACACCATGGAGGGGAAGGTATCTGTTTTCCATGCCACCAGTGGGGAGACGCCTCCACGTGTGGCACCAGTTGTTTCTCTGTGTCTTGATGGGACTGGGCAGGTGAGGGGCACATAGGCCAAGTCCTGGTGATAAAGTTATGGCCGCAGGCTGGAGATAGGGGCTGTGCATGGGATAAGAGGACTGGAGGATAATTCGTGGGGCCGTTAAGGGAAGGCAGCCCTGATTGGGAAGTTTAGGGCGAGGGGCTCCGCGCCGTAATTATTTCCATGACATCAACCATAGTGGTCAATAACGTCCCCCTTGGAAGTTCACCCTTTTTAGGATGTGGGTATGCTCCCGGCAGGAGGCAGGAATGAATGAAGCGATTGGATTGTTTCCCTAGGATACACAGCGGAGGTGTCCCCTCTTTTTTTTTTTCTTTTTCATAGTATTTTTGGGATCAGCGGCGTTAAATCATATTTATACAACCAGGCGTCATATCACATTGCAGCGGTCGGATCTGCCATCACATTTCCACCGATGTCGGTTCATTATCTGTCTCATCTGTCCAGAAATCAAAGTATTCCTGTATCCATGTAATTCCATCACTTCTATCATAACTGAACATATACGGTAAATTAAATTCCTAGAAATTCTACACACGTGACATTCTGGTGACAACCACTATAGACATTTCTGTGCCCATATGGTTGTCACCTGTGAGCGGCACCCTAATCTCCTCGGTTATTAAGAGTTATATTCATTAACATTATATTTTGGGGGGCTAATTTGTGAGGCTCCGTGTGACAACCCCTATGGTGTTGGCACCCAGCACTTGCCACTCACATTAGATTGGAAATGTCTCAAAAGGTAAGGACTTTTCTCGGCAGGATGTATTGCACTTTGTTTGAATTGTCTCTTCAAGGGGTTTTCTAAACACTAACATTTATGGCATAACCACAAAACACATAGTTGAGGGGTAGCAGAGGTAGGGCCTCCAAATAAAAGACCTTATGGCTACACCCCTTGTAAAGGGTTAATCCGGCGCCGCTCGCTTCCTGCATCGGTATGTGAAAGGGGACGATGGGGTCACAATTCCCGATGCAGAAGTGAGCAGAGATGGAATACCCCTTTAAGTTGGCCGTTACCATTGGATCTGGGATCATTTTTATTTTACAGAAATCTAATATATGTGGTGACAGCCCGGTTATCCTCGTATGTCAATAGACATGGGACATGTTGGTACTTTACCTATCCAAAGGACAATGGACTGGCAGCCACTGTCGCAGTAGACGGTCGTTGACCTAAGGATTGTTTGATCAAGCTGGATATCATGATCTGTACTGGACAGTGTGTGTCAAACGTGTGAAACTGCCTTAAGTCTAGAAGGATAGTGAAGATGTAGTATCGAAACGGCATATGAGACTTCTCTGTGACCTCTAGAAAGAGAGAACCCAATCCTGGAGGGTCCCATACCCATGGCTGTCCCCATGAATATCACAATCACCATGGCTATCCCCATCCACATGGCTGTTCTCATCCCATCCCTAAGGCTATCACTATCCTCATGGCTTGTCTATTCACCATTTCTAGTCCCATCCTAGTGGCTGTCGCTATTTCCATGGCTATCCCAATGGATATCACAATCTCCATGGCTATCCCCATGGCTGTTCCCATCTCTATGGTTATCACTATCCTCATGGCTTGTCAAATCCCCATGTCTAGTCCCATTATAATGGGTCACTATTTCCATGGCTATCCCAATGGATATCACTATCTCCATGGCTGTTCCCATCCCTATGGCTATCACTATCCTCATGGCGTGTCTAATCCGCATTTCTAGTCCCATCCTACTGGCTGTCGCTATTTCCATGGCTATCCCCATCCTCATGATTAGGCTATCTCTATCTCCATGGCTAGCTCTATCCCCATGGCTATCCTTATCCCTATGGCTAGTCCCATCCCCATGGTTAGACCCATCAACATGCCTAACCCTATCCGATGGCTATCTCTATCTCCATGACTATCTACCTGGCTATCCCCAGACCCACGAATGTAGCAATCCACATCCCCAAGGCTAACCCCAACCCAATAACGGCAAGAATATGTGTAGGATTCCGCTTTACAGAAGAACATCATTTCAAACATAGCAGTGAGTTTAGGGATTTACTTGGGTGGCAAAAACTCAGCACCATTATGGCCCAGTTTCATCCTCTTGGGTCACCGATTCGGCGCTAGCTTTCTAGATAGTTAATAGTAGAAATTCGCAATTTCCAGGTCACTAAAAAAGTAAAATTGTCTCCAGGACTTTCTAAATGGCCCATAAACTCTCTAGGATTTGTCCACCCCGATGTAATCTATGCAATTCATTACCGCATAAAGCAGGGATTAGAAGGCGATGGACTTGCAAATTTTCTTCTAACCTATGTGAAAAGACCGGTAATATAAGAAAACCTCGCCCCGGGGGCTAGTCTTTGAGAATGTATTTTGGTGACAGTAAGGTTGGCCTCTACTTGTACAGTGCTTACTCCTGTAGTTCTGGTTTTCAAAATTCCTAGGCATTACCTATGTAAATTTGACTCATTTTTTTTCCTTTTTCTTCGAAATAACACAATTTACCAGCTATAGCACGAGACTTTTTCAGAAAGTTATAGTCAATTTTCAGTGAAAAATTAATACAATTATTGCTTGTCTTTTCCGTATCTCTTGAGGATTGGTGGAGTTACCATATGCATGCGACCTACTTTTCATCTCTTAGAATAAGATTTTTATCGAAAATCAAAAACATGTGTATGATAACCCTACAACTATCAGGCTGCCGATAAGGGGTCTTGCTTCTATCCTGGGTGGACATTGAGAACCTATGAGGACCCTTGGGTAACATGTTTTTTTTTCTTTTGACATATAGCAAAGCCTATAGGCAAGGCGTGTTTAAAAAAAAAAAACATCAATGCCACATTTTTTAACCAAAAAAAACACGCAATAATAACACAACCCAAAATGTTTTTTTATGTATCGTAACATAGCGACTTTAGCCCCCTGACAAAAAAAAAACACAAAAATGGGTTCACTTCGCCTCAAAAACATAGTGTGAAACCTTTATCTTCTACCTGTTCTCTTTATGCCCTCATCACTTTCATGCATTGGAACTTTTCTTCAGATTTTTTTTTAAGACGGTTTCTAATGTTTTTAACAGAGATGTTGTCATTTAGGAGCTAGTGTTACAAATCTAGGTCTAGCTGACCCATTAGATATGATGCTCCCATGTTGGCTTCAGGCATGGTCATGGATCCATGTTGTTTGTCCATAATTGAGATTAATGTTCGTTAAACTGATACTTACCTACTTTTTGGTAAGATCTTCCAGAAGAGGCGTTGTACATGGTGTGTGAAATGGACCACTGGGATTTTTTTCCTACCTATTTTGGGCCTTGCGCTCTCTTAAACCTCTTTCATTCTCCCTCCACAAAAGAAACCTGGAGACTCTTCTGTTAGGGAGAATATGTTGTGTGCCTTGCCTGTGTGCTTTACTATCTCTTCTGGGCATGCGTGAGGTCTCCTTTATTTTTCCAGGAGTCTCTCGGGCATTCCAGGAAAGTTGGCAAGTGTAATCAGACATGTCCTTTAGATCCAGTTGGGTCAAGTCACAAGATGTTGAAGCTAAGTCATAGTGCTATGACTTCAGTACAAGGTTACCATGTCTTAATGGAAACCTATCAGCAGTGTTGACCACGCAGAACTTTTGTCAGTGCTAAATATGTGAGCTGGAAACCAGTTTTAATGTGGGTATTGGTAGGAGCATGACTGAAAATTCTGTCGAATGTTGTGGTGCCAACAGTGAAGTGTCCAGAATTGTTCCACTCAGTAGTCTACTTCCCTCAGACCAGAGCCCTGTGAGCCTCCTTCTACCTGTCGGCATCTTCTGGTTAGTAGAATGGTGCGACATCAGAGCAATTCACTAATATATGTCTAGAATCGAAGAGCTTTACAGCTTGAAGTTTTTGCTTGGATGTGTTTTTTTGCAGGCTTCTCAGTACCTGTTCTCCCTTTTGAGTGATAACATTTACGTTGACGTTGAGAGTCATCAAATCAAAAGTTATCAAACTGTTCAATAGATGTTGTCTATGTCTGGTTTCCATTTTCAAACTCTAAGTTAGGATAAAGTTCCCTTATTTTGGACTCCCTTTTAATAGCTATAGTCGAAAATGGTTGCAAATTTGCTTTGGAGGATTCCACATGCTTATGAATGAGATGGAATGACATTGATTGTCTATAGATTTCAGTGCATACTGTATAATTTATTTCCCCTGTGGTGGAACTGCAGGGAAACTCAACACTTTCTCCTAGATTTGGTGCAAATCAATTCGTAGAAACTGGTCCATTGCCTTTCAGTAAACTGTGGTCACTATCAGTAAGTGAACGATAAATTGTTCACTGGTTGTCAACCTAAGCTACTGACAATGTCAGAATGGCACGCAAACAAAATCTTCCAACTCTAAACAGATCAGGTGAAGTGGATAGCATTTGTTATTTTTTTTTGACAATTGCACCTGTCAAGAGATGGGATATATTTGCAAGTGAACCAGTAAGTTCTTGTATGTGTGTTGGAATATAGAAAAATGGGCAAGCGTAAGGATCTGAGCCACTTTAACAAAGTCCAAATTGTGATGGCTAGTTAACTGGTTCAAGACAGATCTTGTGGGGTGTAAACATCAAAAATGGTCCAAAGAAGAAATACCACTGACTGGATCATGGGCGCCAAATAGAGATCGATTCACTTGCAAGAGGTACCTGGCAGCTAGACAGGAGGCCCTGCAAATCTCTTACCTTTCGGCGTGTCCAACGCAACATTTAATTAGCCAGGGCTGTCTCGACGTCATCTATGCAACCTAACAAGGACACCAGAAGGCAAAAGATTTGCGGGCTTCCTGTCCCGCGAATTGATTCCCTCATCTCTAGCGCCAAGACTCATTGAGCGTAGGTACTGAAAGCTAGCCAATGTTTCCCTGCGCCCATAAAAGGGCTACAGTGGCGTTGAGAAAATTAATACTGTACACCCTAAGAAGCATGGTGGAATCCTAGATTATACATTTGAATGGTGCTGCAGGGCTCGTGCTCCACCAAAGCTCCATTCAACTATTCCTGGTTGTGGTCTTGTCGCTTGTAGGTGGGACACAGGACCAACATTCTAGCTATCAGTCTCAATGGCCCGGCCCAAAGAATAGGTGATAATTTGTATAAGCCCATAACACAATATGTAAAAGTTTATTTCACACTTCTTCACTTTCCAGATTTCCTTTTGAATTTGGCAATTTTACCATAAAAAAAAATCAAATATATCCATCATACAGACAACTGTCACTGTAAATTCCCCCTACCTCTTTCCAAAGGGGACCCGACCCCATTTCATTTTTCAGCCTGACATTACGTACTTGTCGATTGGAGCCAACACCTTTTTGTGTGACTTCCATCGGAACTTCTTTGTTCCGCGTCTCCGGTGTATTGTTCTTCAGTGTACGACGCCGACGAATGTATTTGCTCTGTTTAAATAAAGGATGATAATTTGTGTCTCGGTGAAAAGCTACAGTGCGCGGCGGCGACAGCCGCGCTCGCTACGCACCTTATGAGGATCGAGCAGTGTTTAGAAACGCACTCTATGAAATCTAATGCTTTTGCATCCCAGAGGCAATTACGGCATTTAAATCCTTTTACTGCAAAGCATTAGTGGTCCGGCGGTGACGTGACTAACAATTTTTCCAGCTTTGTAAGCCGTTTGCACAGGCTATTATGAAGAAGAATAGAGAAGAAGGCCGGGGTTTCTTCTGGGAGAGTGAGGTATCGGTGCATTGTCTGTGTTGGATATCTCCGGCACCAGATGGAAGCACAAGGTGAGTTATTTAGGGAGACGAGACTTTGCCGGTCTGAACGGCGCGGATTCTGCAGCAGTCATTAGCTGCCTGGGGCAGATGTGCATTATACATGGAATGTGCTGGAGACTGGTTAGCGCAGCTGTAGGTTACGTCTGGTATTTTTCTTTTTTTTTTTTCCCCCGCATGTGCTAATTTTGGGTTTACCCATACGGAATGTGACCCCATTCACAAGGTAATTAGAGGTAAAAGGAATTTTTCCTCTCTCGAATTTAAGTAAATACGGTACTTTTTTTCGGAGCAAAACAATTACAAGGAACTTTGTTTTTAGAATTTTGCATCATCGTTCCTTTTTGTTGTAGCCGGGAAATGTATATAAAAAAAATCTACTTCCCTCATTAATAGGGTGTGCGCAGATTGTATAACCATTGCTATGTCAGACTACAGAGACACACCCTACCGACAAGTCCCATTGACAATTTATTCATCATTTTACTGTAATAGATCAATGACCCAGTACAGAGTTCTTAAAAAAAAAAAAAAAAAAGATGCCACAGAATTGTTAATTTATGGAGAAAACAAGAATTTACTTGCATTCAAAGTTGTACAGAAAAATATGTTGCTTTTACAGTGGTGTAACTAGAGTCTGATGGGCCCCGGGGCAAGATTCGGACAAAGGCACGCCCCAGTCCTGAAAAATATATATATATATTGTGCAGTGACAAGTGTTGCAGCCAGGGGGCGCTGCATGTGCACTTCGGGATGCACATGGAGACATAATTGGGTTGAAACAGCAACTGGTCATGTGATTGATGGACGCTATGTATCACAGAGGTAGGTGGCCCTGTGATGGAAGCCTGGGTATGTTTTGCTCAAGCAGATCTACTACTGAGGGATTTGTTTACATTGGGAAGGCTTCCAGGTGATTGGAGAGATGGGTGGGTCTAGTCACCTACAAACCCACCCAAAGAGGCGTGTCTGAATACGTAAGTTGGTTTTGTGTTGAAGGACCTGTGATGATGTCACACTCACCTGACTAGCCATGTGACAGGTACCTGGGTGTGGTTACACCTATGAAAAGTAGGTGTGTGTAGCACATGGAGGGAGTGTTTGGGAAACTGCAACTGTGGACAGACTTCCATGTGTCATGGCTGGACACTACAGAGTGGCCTGGGTGCTGCAAGGTCCTGGACGGTCGGTGTTGGAGGCTCCTAGGAGTGGAGTCCTCCTGGAAGCACCTGGAGACCGTAGACCTGGACGGTTGGTGTTGGAGGCTCCTAGGAGTGGAGTCCTCCTGGAAGCACCTGGAGACCGTAGACCTGGATGGTCTGTGTTGAGGACCTGGGACTGACGTGAAGTCAGTGTGAGGAGTGGACTCCTGAAAGGTAACCCCGGACTGGGGGAATTGTAATATACAGCAGAGAAGCCTATCTGCTACATGTACTGTCTGATGTCCTTTAATGTTTCGTGGCTGGATTGCAATGGACTGTACATCATATGGTTTATGCAGTTTAATAAACCAGACTCATGTGAGGTACCGTGCCTGAGTGCTTGAATCTTGTGCCAAGCGAGTGTCCCCAACACACTCAGGTAGCGTAATCTTACAATATATATATGTGCCCTTCATTCTGATATGTCCCTTGTCCTGGCCCCATCCTGGTATATGTCCCCCGTTCAGGGGCGCACGTAGAGGTCATGGGCCTCATAGTAGAAGTAAAATGCACCCCCTATAGTCCTCCATATAGTATACTGCACAGCCCATAGTCATCTATATAATATACTGCACAGCCCATAGTCATCTATATAGTATACTGCACAGCCCATAGTCATCCATATAGTATAATACACAACCCATAGTCATCCATGTAGTCTAATGCACCCCGTAGTCCTCCATATAGTATAATGCACAGCCCATATCCTTCATATAATAATCTGCACAGTTCATTGTCTACTATAAAGTATAATAAACAGCCAAGGTCATCCATGTAGTATAATGTACAGCCCACAGTCATCCATGTTGTATAATGCAGAGCTCATAGCCATCCATGTATAAGAATAATAATAATCTTTATTTTTATATAGCGCTAACATATTCTGCAGCGCTTTACAGGTTGCACACGTTATCATCGCTGTCCCCGACGGGGCTCACAATCTAAATTCCCTATCAGTATGTCTTTGGAATGTGGGAGGAAACCGGAGTACCCTGAGGAAACCCACACAAACACGGAGAGAACATACAAACTCTTTGCAGATGTTGTCCTTGGTGGGATTTGAACCCAGGACTCCAGCGCTGCAAGGCTGCCCCTATAATGCAGAGCTCAGAGCCATCCATGTAGTATAATGCACATCCCATAGTCATCCATGTAGTATAATATACAGCCCATAGTCATCCATGTAGTATAATGCGCAGCCCATAGTCATTCATGTTGTATAATGCGCAGCCCATAGTCATTCATGTTGTATAATGCACAGCCCATAGTCATTCATGTTGTATAATGTAGGCCCATAGTCATCCATAAAGCATATTGCACAGCCCATAGTCATCCATAAAGTACTGTATAATGCACCCCCAAGTTCTCATTAGATATGTTTGACCTTTTGAGTTTTGCAACAGGAACAGAATAGCCGGTCTCAGGAGTGCAGAAGGAGAACACAGACACCAGTTAGGGTAAAACCACAACGCGTTTCAACGGCGTGCGCCGTCTTCTTCAGGTGGATATTTATTAATGATATGCAAGGAAGCAGTATTTAACCTTACAAGGACAAATCACAGAACAGGGGCAATTACATATGCAAATGTAACATACAAAAAGTGGGCATGTATCATTTATTACAACATTTTAGCAGCAAATATAACATACAGATAATGGGCATGTATCATTTGTTACAAGATTTTAACAGCAACAAGTTGCCTAATAAAAACCAATTAAAAGAAAAATAAGAATAAAAAATAAAAATAATCACCAAAGTAATAATAATAAAAAATGGCCCTTTGAGTTTGGCTTTTTTTATGAGGTCCTTCTGTATTTGAAAAAAATATGGTAATTTATGTCGCTAACACCCAATAAATGGTCTTGAACGGTCGACCTTTACACAGCACAGAATTCGAAGTTTGAAGTTTAGCTACTCCAATATCATTTACACAATTTATTACCACTATTTGCAATAACCACTGTCACTTATGTGTGTCGTACTACAAGGCCAGGATCCCTTATTGAGGAAGCTGCATTAATTGGCCAGCATTCCCGGTTTCTAAGGTTCGTTCACACAGGGCGTTTTTGTTAGTTTTTTTTCCTCATGGTGTTGGCTGGAAAAACTCTACATCGTCATGCTACTTTATGTGTCTTTAGTTGGGGTTTCTAGGCCTTCAGTGAATGGTTGAAAAACACTGAAGGAATTGACATACTGCAGGGTTAGTAAAAAAGAAAAAACGCACCACAGCACAAAAAATTTCAAGGAAAAAAACACATTGTGTGAATGAGATTTTAGAAATGTTTTTTGATGCTACTGTAGAACGCTGCTTTTTTAATGCACAAAAAAATGGAGCAAAAATGCTACATGTATACATAACCTGAGAGTATGGACCTGCAGTACCCAGACGCGACCCCTGTAGATATGATGGAGCTGCTGTGTTCTGGCAGCATCCTAGAACTTCCAACCGCCGCCGGTAACAGCTGATCGGCAGGGGTGCCTGTGTCTTATGTCATATTATGCAGAGATATTGGTCTTCACAGTGAAATTACCAGTGTAACGGTGCTGCTCTCATCCAGAAACAGCGCCACTTTTTGCCTCAGTTGTGAGGCTTTTGGTGATGTTTTGATGTGATTTCTGATGTGTTTTCTGATGTGTAAACAAGCTGTGCTTTTCTCATCCTTCCCAGATCCAGGTCCAGCGCTGGGTTTCTGCCTGTGCCCCCAGTGTCTATTATTGTCTGCAGCACTTATGTCTAAGGCTGTAGAGTCAGAGTCGGTGTCCATTTTGGTGGAGTCGGTATAAAATGGACCGACTCCTAAAATATATAATAAATTGGGTACAGTAGGTGTGTGCTTTAAATGTTTTCACAAGAATTTGAGAAAGTTCTGAAATGTCCTATAAATGTCTGATGTTTCAGATCTAAGGATCTCATCTTTTAGTTGAGATGAACCTGTGCTGCACTTTATGCACATGCTCAGTAGTGAGGCAGGGCTGTGGAGTTGGAGTCATGGAGATGAACCTGTGCTGCACTTTATATACATGCTCAGTAGTGACTGGTGCTGTGGAGTCAGAGTCATGGAGATGAGCCTGTGCTGCACGTTATGTACATGCTCAGTAGTGAGGCAGGGCTGTTGAGTCGGAGTCATGGAGATGAGCCTGTGCTGCACTTTATGCACATGCTCAGTAGTGAGGCAGGGCTGTGGAGTTGGAGTCATGGAGATGAACCTGTGCTGCACTTTATATACATGCTCAGTAGTGACTGGTGCTGTGGAGTCAGAGTCATGGAGATGAGCCTGTGCTGCACGTTATGTACATGCTCAGTAGTGAGGCAGGGCTGTTGAGTCGGAGTCATGGAGATGAGCCTGTGCTGCACTTTATGTACATGCTCAGTAGTGAGGCAGGGCTGTGGAGTCGGAGTCATGGAGATGAGCCTGTGCTGCACTTTATGTACATGCTCAGTAGTGAGGCAGGGCTGTGGAGTCGGAGTCATGGAGATGAGCCTGTGCTGCACTTTATGTACATGCTCAGTAGTGAGGCAGGGCTGTGGAGTCGGAGTCATGGAGATGAACCTGTGCTGCACTTTATATACATGCTCAGTAGTGACTGGTGCTGTGGAGTCGGAGTAATGTAGATGAGCCTGTGCTGCACTTTATGTACATGCTCAGTAGTGAGGCAGGGCTGTGGAGTCGGAGTCATGGAGATGAGCCTGTGCTGCACTATATGTCCATGCTCAATAGTGAGGCAGGGCTGTGGAGTTGGAGTTGAAGTTGGAGTCAGAGGATTGGCTTACCGACTCCAGAGCCCTGCGCTACATTGACAGCATAGCAGCTAATAACTATGTGGCTGTGCCAGAGTTGACCGCACGAGTTGCTGAGCTCATTTATTGTCTGCAACGCTGTCAACAACAGAATCTGCTACTGAGACTCAGTACTGGACCTGGAGATGCTGAGTAAAGATAGTTTGCTAGGTCAATTTTTTTTTTTTTTTTTTTTTTAAATAAACTTCAGCCAGGGTAATAAGATCCACAATTGAATATGATGAAATAAAATGTTCCTGTGCTGAGATAATCTTATAAATGTGACCCTGCTGTGTACACAGCAGGGTCACATTTATAAGATTATCTCAGCACAGGAACATTTTGGCTGTGTCTGACTGTGCAGGAACATGGTCTGATCATACCACAGCTCCTGGGCAGGGGAGGAAGCAAAAGAGAGGATACAGACAGGACAGCACAGGATCACAGCTGACTCTTTTTGTGAGATAAAACATTTCACTGCTTGTTTTTAAACAATGTTTTACTTCAAAGAAAGAATTATTTGCAATCCCCTCCTGTAATGTCTGTATATTCTCTTTTGCTTCCCCCCTGCCCAGGAGCTGTGGTATGATCAGACCATGTTCCTGCACGGTCAGACACGGCCATTACACAGTACACAGCAGGGACACATTTCTAAGATTATCTCAGCACAGGAACATTTTATTTAATCACGTCCAATTGTGGATCTTATTTTTATTCCAAGATCTAGTGAATAAAATCAAAATTTGTTAAATACTAATCGTGTGACCATAACCTAAATCTCCTAACTCATTTTACAGGGTTTGTTTTTTTTTCTAATTAAACACAGAGATATATTTTTTTTTTAACCGGTTTGGTTGTAGTTCGGGTTCAGTCATCTCTACTAGCTTGTTAACGATGGTAAGCCTCAAGTTTGATGCTCTGCAATTTCAACCTCTGTTGAGTGAATCTCGTAAAATTCCTGTTCAACCACTACAAAATTGGTCCGAAATAAATGAAAATATAATGGATCGGTTGTGTATTTGGGGTGCAAAGATTTTATTATCTTTCTTACACGTATAAAACCTTTACCACATTCACACGTTCAGTATTTGGTCAGTTTTTTACCTCAGTATTTGTAAGCCAAAACCAGAAAATGGAGAAGTGGTGACGTGTTTCTGTTATACTTTTCCTCTGATTGTTTTTCTCCTGGTTTTGGCTTACAAATACTGAGGTAAAATACTGACCAAATACTGAACGTGTGACCATGGTGATTGTTTCTTTACCCCCTTAGATGCTTTTTATTATTTGATCTTTTACTGTTACGATGGTTATATTTGTGTCTAAATGGTTCAGTGTTGGGGGGGATGGAGGTCATCACCTGTCTGCCGCTCACAGCGGGATACAACAAATTCGACTAGTGTTCAGTGATGACGGCCTGCCTTCCAGACACCGTCCCTGGAGAAAAGTCGTATAATCTTTCCAGGTATCCTGAGAGACCAGTAGATGCTGGTAAACATCATGTCTACAAATGAGAGGATCCTGAGCGGCTTGCCCAACGGAGATCCTGTTGAGATGTATGAAGACATCATGGTCTTACAGCCTGGACAGTATAAAACCACTCAGGATTTATTATTATTTTTATCTTTTTAAACCTTTTTTTTCCCTGGTGTTCATTTTTATTTATTTTTTTTACATTTTTTTCTTTTATTTCGAATAGCAGAAGCCATTTTATCGAGTGGACAAATAATATCTACATCATCTATTTTCTTACGTGAAAATCTTTTGGATATGGTGCTGGGCATGGTCACTGTTTGAAGAGACCCTTCAGGTCTTCAAAAAATTTTTAAAGATGAATTGACACAATGCGTCCACCCTTTTCCCCCCCTCTCCTCAAAAAAAAAAAAAAAAAAAATTGCTATTTTTTTTCCCCAATTAATTTGAGGCGCGTATGGGTGGCGAAGACACTTCTAGTGAGAAAGAACAGAAAGCAGATGCAGTGAGAGGAGATGTCATTACCTCAGCGTCCCCCGGGTTTGAGCTCAGAAAGTGGTGGTGATTGTGGTAATTACGACAGGGGGGAATATCGCTTATTATTCGGCTTTGGGAAATGGCCGTCATACTGGTGCAGTGACCGGTGACCAGCAGGGGAGGTGTTAAATGCAGTATGGATGCCATTGATTTGTACTGAGGTACGAGCTGACTTTTTTTTTTTAGACTTTGCCTTGTATATGCTACAGATGAAGAAAGCTGTGTGGGCTGAGATCTACCTTAATCTTCGTGGTTTCTGTAAAAAAAATTGAACGAGTATTAAATCTACCGAGATAACACCAGGAGCTGTTGAGCTGCAGAGACTCCTATTCTACCTTTTTTAGTTTGGAGGGTGGTTGTGGTTAAGGGACTTTTTTTTTTCGGCCACATGTGTTGCACAATTTTATGATCTTGGGAATATCTGAAATAAAGATCTAAAGATTTTTTTTTTTTTTAAATGTGACGTAAATGGGTTGTCCACGTTTGAAATAAATTTTTATTAGAAGAGCATCCTAAAAATAAGATGATTACATGCTGTTCCCCAGTTCTGGGTTTTACTACAGCACTGTCACAGGACAAATGAGGCATTACATGGTGGTGTCCTCCAGAAAGAAAAAGGACTTTATTTTTCCATGTGCTCTTGTGGCTAATAGATAAAGGACTGCCTTATATTATCCCCAAATGTCCTATTAGGGTATTTCAGTATTAAGGTCCCTGACCATAATATGGTAAGTTTCAATATAGTATTCAATAAAACATTTCAAAAGGGAAATTAAAAAACCTGGAACTTTAGGAAGGTTGGTTTCAACAAATTAAGGGAAGGGCTTAATCGTGTAGACCTACAGCTATCCAACAGTAGCTCATTCGACAGGTATCTTCTCCAGCTCACCCATACACAGGACCGCTCCGCATGAACAAGCACTTCTGTGCTCTCTATGGGAGAGCCGCTGTCAGACTCCTTTGGCAGTGGTTTATCTTGTCGCCGAACAGAAAGATCAGCTATTGGAATTCCAGCCTGATAATCCTTCTCGCTCCCAATATCATCTGTCTAGAGAGAGTTGGGAAGCCCCCCCTATGCATTAGACCAGTGTTCCACAACTCCAGTCCTCAAGAGCCACCAACAGGTCATATTTTCAGGATTTCCTTAGTATTGCACAGGTGATGGAATTATTGCCTGTGCAGGTGAGTCAATTATCACCTGGGCAATACTAAGGAAATCCTGAAAACGTGACCTGTTGGTGGCTCTTGAGGATCGGAGTTTGGGAACACTGTATTAGACTAAAGTTGGGATTGGTCAACAGTATTTTGTGTATGGGGGTCATAAGTTTTCTTAAAAGAGCTGCTCCTACATCGTGCTGCTCTCAGATTAGGTAGCAAAAACCTGTTGACAGATTCCCTTTAAACCTTGATGGTGAGATGGCATTAGTCATGTCCAACACATACAGCTGCATGATTTATTTTAAGGGCCCCCATACACATTGAATAGGTGTCGGATCGAACTGTGAGCAGACAACTTTCTCTCCCGACTACCCGATAATGAGATGCTAGAAGACTCCTTTGGCAACTGCTTATCTTAAAGGGGTTGTCCACTACTGGGGCAACCCCTTCTTGATCAAAATGTTTAGCCCCAATAACATAATAAAGCCTACACTCCCTCTTGTGCCGACTCCATTACCCGTGTATGTAATCCATCGTGAGGCTAATGTTTGCATATATTGAAGCACTATTGGACCGCGTAGGGGATCGTGGTTATACGAGTGGACACCTTAATTGATAATGTATCTTGCAATCTCTGCGAGGGAACAGAACATGATGTCTCCTAATGTGCGATGTGGCTGATGCCCAAATCACGTTCAGATACACAATGGACAAGTACACACTATACCGCTAAAATAGATGCAAAAGTGCTAACCCTTTACTTAACGGAGAATCCGGTTGATGGAATTTCAGTAAACTGCTCATTTTCATTTCAGTCAATAATTGCTACAGGGAGATATAGTATACAGGACACGTTGGCTCTTCAGGGTTAGAGCCGCGGTTAATTGAGGGTGGGTTTAGAGTAGGCAAACTCCTTTATAATGTTGTTGCTGAGATGAGGCACCTACGTATTTGATTAATTTAAAGAGGATCCCGCAGCTCTCCTGGCATGTCTGAATTAGGACAATCTTACTTCTGCTCCCCATAAAATAACAATGGAGAATTTTTTCTTATAACGCTTCATTGTACTGTACAACAGGGGATTACCCTTCCCTTTAAAAGAGTTGTGTCCTGACACAGTCCAACACTGTCATCACTATTGGTTAGCGTTATCCAGTGGAGGGAATTTAAGGGGTAATTTTCTCCTTAGAGCCCAGTCAGAGGCCTCTCAACCAACCAAATCAGATCTCATGCTATGCACTGAGTAGGGGCAACACCCCGAAACACGTATTTGCATATTAAGATTGCGGTTTGATGTTTATCCTAAGTCATGTGGCAAGGCTCTTTAAAAGGTCGATAAAGACTTATAGGATCCTACTTCTCATAGATGTCGCTAGAAATCAAGTCCTCTGCGTCTCTGAAGAGACAATTTGCCTCTGAAAGGACAAATCCCATAACTGGTAACAGCACTAATTGGTCAGTGTTACCCTCTGTAAGAACATACACTTAACTGGTAACACCCAGTTATCAATTTGTTCTATGAGAATTAAGAGTTCTGAGAAAAATTTCACCCAGAATTGATGAAGAATACGAAAATTCTCAAAATAAACATGTCAGGAGAACAAACCAGCCCATTGCAAGGCCACACTGACACATCAGTTCTTTTGGTCAGTGTTTCATCGACATACCTAAGCCAAGATTAGGAGTGGAACCTGGAGGAAGTAAAACAGTAAAAGAAACATTCATGAAGGTCCTGTATTTTGGATCCACTCCTGGTTTGGCTTCCAAATACTGATGAAATGCTAGGTAGGTGAACAAGGCTAGAGTTGTGATTGACCACACTGAGGCCTAATTCAGATGTCTGTGAGACATGGTCCTCAATTTCCGGACTGACCATGGGTCTCAAAACCCAAACTTGACATCCCCATAGACAAATGAGGTTGTTGAGTTTGGGCACCTGAAATCCGTCCTGAAGTGGTGGTCCACACTTGGCGAATATCTGAATTTGGCCTCAGTGTCCATGCTGCTATGAGCTCCTGTGTAATTCCTAGCTCAACTAGAGTAGTAGTATTGGGGGCTATGCTAGCTTATATAGCTTATATAGATTCTTATCTAGTACTGGTGTGGGCAGATAGCTCTTCTGGTGCGTAGATGGCCTTTAAAACCATAAAAGCAAAGTGGTCTATTCCTGTCATAATCCTTTCCGATGGCTGATTGGCAACTGGTACTCGGCTTAGACACACATCTTTTGACTTTCCAGAGTCTGAAATGTCCATCTGTCATTCCAAATATTACTGACGATATCTTCTCTATAGGTTTAGATCTGTATTTTCCTCATTTCCGAGGCATACGGTAAGTTCACGCACAGTTCGCACATGTAATGGGGCTTGGTTAATTGACAGGGAACACAGATTTCACTGTATCCATCTTCCCAGTGTAAGAATCGTTCGGAAGCGGTAAAGCTGTCTAGAAATTGCAGGCACCCAACCGTGTGTCTTCTTTGTGATAAGACATGTGGAGAGAAAAAAAAACCTCATCTTGTGGACGCCTGCTGTGCGATAACAAAAATAATCAGCTTTCGGCATTGTTACTCGAGCATCTTCCAGTCGATGGCAGCCCGGAACTAATTGCTGAAGGATCACTGTGGCGTTTGATGGATTTGAATCAGTAAATGCCTTAAATTTTGCTTGAAAATATAAGACGGTGGGGGGATGGGTACTGTAATAATGTACTTGGTAATGGCCGTGGAACTTGGAGAGTTAATCTTCAACCCCCTCCCTAGAGCCGAGACCAGACAGACAGAAATCGTGAGAAAATCTACAATGCTGGCTATTGTTAATAGACCTTGCAAATATTACTTTCCATGAATCTATGAAAGTGATGACTAGGGGATAGTTTTCACAGCAAAGTGCGAAGATGGAATAGAGCAACGTCTGACCCATCCTTTAGAAGAATGACTTTTTCTTAAAGGAACCCAGGATCACCATGATGCATGTGGTGCCCATCTGAGCCACTATGGGACCATTTATTGCTAGCGACATCCTGGCTTTTGAAATCTGTTTTTGGTTCATAGATGTGTGTGATTCTACTTACTGGATCCTTGAAATCCATTCTTGTATGTCATAAAAAAAAGTTGTTCCTCAGTAGTAAGAATCAACCACCTTGGCATCGGGAGCTATTTTCTCAAACTGGCAGAAGTGGCCAAACATTTTCGGGACCTTATCAATATGAAATCCCTCTATTCTGTTCTGTATTTACACCGTACTTGTCATTTCACAAGTAGCATAGTCTTGCTTCTCTTATGCTCCAAAATATGTTAAAACTTCTCTTGGTCAAATTATTATTATTATTATTATTGGCCCTCGGCTCGATTTCGAGCCATGGCGACTTGATGGATGATCGCTCTCTATGAAGATCGATTTTGTCCAAACCTAGATAGGTCCACCAGGGTATTCTCATCTTGATTATTTCAAGCCATTGGGCTGCTGATCTTTCTCTTAGCCTTTTTCCTTCTATTCTTCTGACTATGATGTCTTTCTCCACTGATTGCACTCTTCTTATGATGTGTCCAAAGTACCAGTTTAATATGTCCAGGAACAGCCCTGATTCTCATTGTTATGCCGCTGTCGCCTCCCGCACCCATTCATACTCACCTGTCTTTGGCGTTCCGGCACGCCTCCTCTCCTGCGGTGTCTTCCTCTCTGCACTCGCTCCCGGCCTCTGATGCTCGTTGGGCGCGCGCACACGCCAGATTCAGCACTGCGCGCGCGCACCTCTAATCTTCCTGCTGGCGCTCCTTCTGGTCCTTTCTATCATCCTGGAGGACTGTTACCCGGAAGTGCTCATCGCGCTGGCATGTAAACCGCTTCCTGCCGCCCCTCTGTGCCTGATGATCATTTGTGCCCACAAGTGCTCCTGGCCGTACGTATGTCTGTGTGCTCCTAGCTTCCTGACCACGGTTTTCTCTTTATTTCTCTGCAGCCTCACTCGCCAATCCGGTATCCTTGCAGCCTCACTCGCCTATCCGGTATCCCTGCAGCCTCACTCAACATTCCGGTATCCCTGCAGCCTCATTCGCCATTCCGGTATCTCTACAGTCCTATGCTGCTGCTGAGTTTCTAGCCACTCCTGTGCCCTTTGCTTTCCTGTGCTTCGGTTATAGTCCCAGTGTCTCAGCATTCCACTCGCTACCCTTGTGTCTTTACAGTACTTTTTATAGTACCGTGCCTTAACTGTCTCTAGCCTCTGTAGTTCCACTTTCGTGAGGTACTTTAGCCTCCTGTGTCTTTTCCGCTCCTGTCAGCCTTGTACCTCCTCCTCTCCCTTTGGTCCTGTGTTTTCCTATCGCCACGACAGCACCCACAACGAGAGAGGGGATCCGCCCACCTTCCAGACAGGAACCTACAGGTTAAAAAGGGGCGGTCCCCCTCGCCCTCCAGTTTGGGTTCCTGTCCGGACGGCGGGAGCCTACAGGTCTCGTTCACCTACCCGGGTCCGCCAAGCCTCTGTGCGGTGTCCAGGTGAGAACGGCAGTCGGGGGCCCGGAAGCAGCGTCGGGGGAAGTCCTGTGTCCAGCTTCCCCCCTCGTCTGGCAAGGAGCGGCTGAACGTCGGAGTGGCGTTCCCAGGGGAAGGCACGCCACCCTGGGTCGTCCACACGCGCGCGATGCTGCGGGAGCATGTCGGCGTTTATGACCCGGAAGTGATCTAACGACTTCCGGAGGAGGCCGGGAGGAGGAGCGCGGGACCTTTGAAAAAAAGGCAGCGCTTGGTGAGTGGTGTGCGGCAAGATGTCTTCCACAGGAGACACCGAAAAGGAGCAGCAGCAGATCTCAGAGTGGAGATGTGGCACGCGGGCAGCAGGATCCTGGCACGTCACATCGCACCTCACCCCCTCAGAAACCGGTACTCTAATTTCATCAGCAGTGGTGAGTGTTATATCTGAGCCACTGGCTGATACAACTGTCTTCTATACTATGTTTTGTTATAGGGGAAGAAGGTCTCAAAGTCCAAACATAAGCAGTGTGCGTTATGCACGGAGCCACTACCTGACACCTATGTAAAGAGATTATGTCAGACGTGTATATGCCGTACATTAGAGGAAGAGGCTCCCCTTCGTGTATCGGATTTGAGGGAAGTAATTAGGGAAGAAATAAAATCTTCTCTTAAATCTAAGCGGCATGAGAAGAGTAGTATGGAAATGGTATCCGATCCCAGCCCTTCGTTGCAAGATGGCGAGTGCTCGGAGAGTTCATCACCATCCTCCTCAGATGAGGAAGGAAGGCCTTGCTTTGCCACAGATAATATGGAGACTTTAATTAAGGCAGTCCGTGCGACTATGGGTGAGGCTGAGAGTAAAGAGCCGAAAACAACCCAGGAGATCATGTTCGCAGGGCTGAGCCAGAGAAGTCGCAAAGCTTTCCCGGTGGTAGATACCATTAAAGATCTGGTCAAACGGGAGTGGGACAAGCTGGATAAAGGGTTCTTACCTTCGGCCGCAAAAAGAAGGTACCCCTTTGAGGATGACACCTTATCCCAGTGGATGAAGATCCCTAAAATAGATGCAGCAGTAGCCTCTACCTCGAAAACAGGCTCGCTACCGTTAGAGGATGTAGGACTCCTTAAGGATCCTTCAGACAGGAAGGCTGACATGCTCCTTAAGAAGGTATGGGAAGCATCATCTGGAGCCTTTAAGCCCGCAATCGCAGGCACCTGTACGGCAAGATCAGTTATGGTCTGGGTGACTCAGCTGGAGGAACAGCTTAAAGCAAAAGTACCCAGGGATAAATTGTTAAACTCCCTGTCTCAGGTCAGGGAAGGAGCGGCTTATCTAGCGGATGCCTCGATTGATTCCCTGAAATTGGCTGCAAGATCGGCGGGTCTCTCAAATGCAGCCCGACGGGCACTTTGGCTAAAAACCTGGAAGGGGGATGCTCAGGCAAAAGCCAAATTGTGCTCCATTCCATGTAGGGGTGAGTACCTATTCGGCCCGATGCTGGATGACATCCTTGCAAAGGCAGAAGACAGAAAGAAGGGATTTCCTAAAACGTTTAATCCCACTTTTAGGAATGCCTTCCGGAGACGCATGCCCTTCAGAAGATTCCAGTCAGACCAGCAGGGAAATAATCGCGACTGGGAAACATCGGATCAAAAGAAGAAAGGTGGATACTATAAGAACCCTTCATCTTTCTCAAGACGTAGACGTAATTACAGATAAAACTGATCTACCAGTAGGGGGAAGACTAAAGTTCTTCTCGGATAAATGGAAAAAGATTACTTCTAGTGCCTGGATAATGGGGGTGGTTGAGTCAGGATTAAAATTAGAATTTTTGAGAACTCCACCAAATCATTTTGTGATAACATTACTGGACACTCCGGCCCAACAACAGGCCTTAGAATTAGAGATTCAACAATTGCTTACAAAGCGAGTTATTGAAGAAGTACCAAAACATCAGGAGAAGACGGGTTTTTATTCTCCGCTATTCTTAATCTCTAAACCTGATGGGTCCTTTAGGACTATCATAAATTTACGTAAATTGAATAAATATCTTCAGTACCACGCTTTTAAGATGGAATCCATTAAATCAACAACTAAGCTTTTGTTTCCTAGGTGCTACATGTCGGTCTTGGATCTAAAAGATGCGTACTACCATCTTCCAGTTCACAGAAATCACCAGCAATTCCTCAGAATGGCAGTATGGGTAAACCATCAGCTTAAACATTTCCAATATTTGGCAATGCCCTTTGGTCTATCCATGGCACTTAGAATTTTTACTAAAGTTATCTCGGAAGTAATGGCCCATATTAGGGAAAAGGAAACCCTTGTAGTGCCCTATCTAGACGATTTTTTGATAGTTGGAAATTCAATTGCTCAGTGTACGTTTAGGGTAAATGCCATAATATCATCCCTACAGGAACTCAGGTGGATAGTCAACTGGGAAAAGTCAAAACTGGAACCCACAAGACGTCAAATCTTTCTAGGAGTTCTTCTAGACTCAGAAGATCAGTCATCCTTCCTACCAGAAGAGAAGAAGCAGAAGATTATTCAAAGAATCACGGCTGTAAGGAAAACTCCAAACTTAAGTTTAAGAGACGCAATGTCTCTACTAGGATCTTTGACTGCGTGTATATCGGCAGTGAGATGGGCTCAGGCTCATACTCGAATGCTTCAATACGAGGTTCTTCAAGCGGAGAAAGATCTTCACGGTGCTCTGAGCAGAAAATTCGGTCTATCACCCGCCACTCTTCACGATCTGAGATGGTGGCTCAATCTGGCACATTTGTCAAAAGGGGTTATCTGGACCATCACTCCGAACAACGTAATTACAACAGATGCCAGTCCGTTCGGTTGGGGGGCCCATATGGGAGACATTCTAACCCAAGGGCAATGGTCGATTCAAGAATCCCAGAATTCCTCAAATCTAAGAGAGCTAGTGGCAGTCAAACAGGCTCTTCTTTGCTTACTACCATCCCTGAGGAATGCACATGTACAAATACAAACAGACAATATGACTGTGGTAGCCTACATCAATCATCAGGGGGGGACAAGATCACGATCCCTAATGACCACTACAGCACAGATATTGTCTCTGGCCGAGAATCACTTACAATCCCTGTCAACAGTTCATATAAAAGGGGAACTCAATATAGAGGCGGACTATCTCAGTCGCCATTCCCTGCGTCAGGGAGAGTGGTCCCTAGACCAACAGATATTCGATTGAATAGTCAATCTGTGGGGTTTGCCGATAATAGATCTATTTGCTACGAGGAAGAACAGGAAGGTCAGGAGGTTCGCATCCTTACACATAGCAGACCAACCATTCATAGTGGATTCCCTTCGTGTCCGTTGGGACTTCCAGCTGGCATATGCCTTTCCTCCTATGTGTCTGATTCCGATAGTTCTCAGGAAGATCCGGGAGGAAGGAGCCAGTGATCTTAATTGCCCCCTTCTGGCCCAGGAGGCCTTGGTTCTCTCTCCTCAGGACAATGTCAGTGACCGATCCCTGGGTGTTGCCAGTGGTTCCGGAACTCCTTTCTCAAGGTCCATTTCGTCATCCAAATTTGGAGACTCTTCACTTAACGGCTTGGAACTTGAGAGGGAGCTTCTGAAGGAGAGAGGGTTCTCCAATGCTTTAATTACTACCTTATTGAAAAGCAGGAAGGAGGTTACTACAAAAATCTATACAAAAATGTGGAAAAAATTCCTTATGTTTCATCAGCAACCATTAGGAGATAAGGCTCCGATTTCAGCTATTTTAGAATTCCTTCAGAAGGGCTGGGAATTGGGTTTAGCAGTCAACACTCTGAGAGTTCATGTTTCAGCCTTGGGAGCTCTATATAACAGTGATGTAGCTGGTAATAGATGGGTTACTAGGTTTATTAAGGCATGTCAGCGTTCTAACCCAATCCATATTGTAAGAATCCCCCCTTGGGATCTAAATTTGGTGCTTGAGGCGTTGACTGAACCTCCTTTTGAGCCATTAGACTCTATTTCGATAAAAAATTTAACTTTAAAGACAGCTCTACTTTTAGCATTAACGTCTGCCAGGAGGGTCAGTGATATACATGCGTTATCAGTAGATCCTCCCTATCTAATAATTCTCCAGGATAAGATTGTCCTAAAACCTGATCCTGCATATTTACCAAAAGTAGCAACTAAATTTCATAGAAGTCAGGAGATTTATTTACCATCTTTCTATGAAAATCCAGGTTCAGAAGAGGAGAAAAAATATCATACCCTAGATGTAAAGAGGGCGATATTAGAATACCTGGATAGGACACAAAGCTGGAGACAGAGTAGGGCTCTGTTTGTTTCTTTCCAGAATCAGAAAAAAGGTTCTGGTGTCACGAAGAACTCTATCGCTAGATGGATTAGAGAAGCGATATGTCTTGCCTATTCTGCCAGGGGAGTAACACCACCAGAAGGCATCAGGGCGCACTCCACTCGGGCCATGGCATCATCCTGGGCGGAGAAGGCAGATGTCCCCATTGAAATGATATGTAAGGCGGCAACTTGGTCATCACCTTCCACCTTTTATAAGCACTATCGCCTTGATCTATCTGCTAATTCCAGCTTACAGTTTGGCCGTTCAGTACTTAGTGCTGTGGTCCCTCCCAGTTAAATAGTCTTTGAAAGTCTCTCGTTGTGGGTGCTGTCGTGGCGATAGGAAAACCGGTTTTTACGTACCGGTAATAGGATTTTACAGAGTCCACGACAGCACCCATACATTCCCCCCCGTATTTAGTTACTTATTCCTGCACTCTGTTGGAAGGTGTGCCTTAGAGATCACTCTATAGAGGTGGTGGTATTTAGTAGTGTTTAAGATAATATTGTCATGTACTGATTCATTGGCGGTATCCCTTGTACTCTGGAACACAAACTGGAGGGCGAGGGGGACCGCCCCTTTTTAACCTGTAGGTTCCTGTCCGGAAGGTGGGCGGATCCCCTCTCTCGTTGTGGGTGCTGTCGTGGACTCTGTAAAATCCTATTACCGGTACGTAAAAACCGGTTTCCCTTGGTCTCTCCATTTCGTCTTGGTCCTCCAGCCTCCGAGGCAATAGTCCCTCGTGGGCCTGCCCCTAACTCTCCCTGTATAGGGGGCGCACCATCTGGCCAGCTCGTCCGTGAGGGGATCGTCGTCACGGTCTAGTGGGTCCACTTTTTGATTTTCTTCGTGAACCGTCACACTCATGCCCTGTAATTTATTTAGTTTTTTTGGGGTTGATGATTCCTCTTTATAAACATTCTGCTTCATTTATCTTCTGTGTGTATTGCCCCTGTCATTGTCTGATTGCTCGTACTGAAAGTCCACACCTCTGTTATGTCTGTGTGCAGTTTGACAGACAGGAGAACAGGACTAAACGGGTAAAACCCTCCCCGCTACCTGTAATCCCCCTTGGCCTCTCTGCTGCTAGATGGATGGCGCTTAACAACAGGCGGTGGACAGCAAGTTATTCAGTAGCAAAAGACTTACTGGTCGTCACTTTGAAGTAAGTCTCTGGTAGGACGGCATACATTTTAAATAGATTGCAGATTGTCTATCTCTTTATCAAATGAGACAAGTAGTCTGAAAGTGCAGTGAACAGTGAAGCCTCAGTCATATATACAGTATTTTGGTCATTTTAACTAGAAAGATCTCAATCAGTGACCTTTTGGCAGACACTTTTTTTCTCTGTAAAAGGAATAGTGTGATGTTCCAATTGAATTATATCCTAGTTACTCCGGTAAAGCATTCTTGTATAGCCAGTGTTGACAAATGACCCTAAGCTTTATGAGCCAATTAGTCCAACCTTGCAGTCAGGCAATAAGAACTTCAATAGAGGTAGGAAGGAAAAAGGTTCCAAATAGCCAGGCACCAGGAGCAAATCTGTAAGTTCAATGTTTCCTGGATATTGCGCAGCCCTGCTGAATAGTTTGAGACAGGAATATGATCCCAGCAGCAGGGCTGTGGAGTCGGTCTCCGACTCTTCAATTTCCCTGACCCCAACTCCACCAAAATGGGCCTAACAGGGCTGTGGAGTTGGTAAGCCAAACTCCAATTCCGACTCCTCAATTTCCATGACACCGACTCTGACGCCACCAAAATGGACTCCGACTCCACAGCCCTGGCCAGCAGTGAAGAAATATAGAATAATTCTACCATAGAAATGTGTCTTAGGCTAGGTTCCCATTGCGTTAATGGGAACGCGCTAACGGACAGCGTTGCACGGCGAAATTAACGCCGTGCGATGCGTCCGTTAGCGCGCCCATTCACGGCAATGGGAACGCGCAGCACTAGCGCGTGCCATGTTCGGCACGCGCTAGCGACGCGCCGGTGTTTTCTGGCGCGCCGCGCACGCTGCTTGCAGCATCCAAGGCGCGCCCGCGGTCCGTTCCCCGCTCTCGCAGATCGGGGATCTGCGAGAGCGAGGACGTTACCGCGACCCCGGGACGCGGCCCCGTTAAAAACATTGCGTTAGCGCAATCCACTAGAGCTAGCGCTAAACGGATTGCACTAACGCAATGTGACCCTAGCCTTACAAGTTGGAGGAACTGTCCTGTCGATGGTGACCATCCATGAGGTTTCTAGCAATGGTCGGTTCGGTTTGCAGCTTTGTTTCTGTTACTATAAATCGTCTATTTTGTTAAATGGCCCATAGGGGAACCCTGTCTCAATCCTATACTTTCTTCTACCCCATAATATACATTTTTTGGGGGGTTAGATGTGGGTCTTTACCTTTTTAGACTAAGGGCCCCCTGTTATGATACGGTGGTTTAGGAGCAACATGGAACGAGCTCTGAAGAAAGTGGTAACTGTACTGACCGCAGTCCCTAAGCTGAACACAACACTAGAAGTAGCCGTGGAATGCTCCTAACTCTCCCTAGGCACCTCGTCACAGCCTAAGAGCTAACTACCCCTAAAGATAGAAGCAGGAAAACTATCTTGCCTCAGAGAAAATCCCCAAAGGATAGATTAGCCCCCCACAAATAATGACTGTGAGTGGAGAGGGAAAAGACATACACAGAATGAAACCAGGATGAGCACAGGAGGCCAGTCTAGCTTGATAGATAGGACAGGATGGAATACTGTGCGGTCAGTATAAAACACTACAAAAATCCACGCAGAGTTTACTAAAAATCTCCACACCTGACTAAAGGTGTGGAGGGTAAATCTGCTTCCCAGAGCTTCCAGCAAGACAGAATTCATACTGATAACGCTGGACAAACATAGAAGCACTGAACGGATAAGTCCACAAACTGTGAACAGAAAAGAGCAAGCAAAAACTTAGCTTTGCAGAACTGGTCAGGATAACAGGCAACTCCAAAGAGATGTGAATCCAACCAGGAACATTTACAAGTGGCACTGGCTGAAGGACAGAACCAGGCATAAATAGCCGAGCAGAAAAGACGATCAGTGGAAGCAGCTGAAGACAGCTAACTCCAAGGAGAGCCATACCTCTTGAAACCACAAGAGAGAGCCCAAGAGCGGAATTCACAACAGTACCCCCCCCTTTGAGGAGGGGTCACCGAACCCTCACCAGAGCCCCCAGGCCGATCAGGACGAGCCAAGTGAAAAGCACGAACCAAATTGGTGGCATGGACATCGGAGGCAACAACCGAAGAATTATCCTCCTGACCATAACCCTTCCACTTGACAAGATACTGAAGCCTCCGCCTCGAAAAACGAGAATCCAAACGAGAATCTTCTCAACCTCATATTCCAACTCTCCCTCAACCAACACCGGGGCAGGAGGGTCAACCGAGGGAACAACGGGCACCACATATCTCCGCAACAAAGATCTATGGAAAACATTATGAGGCAAAAGAGGCTGGAAGAGCCAAACGAAAAGACACCGGATTAATAATTTCAGAAATTTTATGAGGACCAACAAACCGAGGCTTAAACTTAGGGGACGAAACCTTCATAGGAACATGACGAGAAGACAACCAAACCAAATCCCCACACGAACCCGGGGACCAACACACCGACGGCGGTTAGCAAAACGTTGAGCCCTTTCCTGACACAACATCAAATTGTCCACCACATGAGTCCAAATCTGCTGCAGCCTGTCCACCACAGAATCAACACCAGGACAATCAGAAGGCCCAACCTGCCCAGAAGAAAAGCGAGGATGAAAACCAAAATTACAAAAGAAAGGTGAAACCAAAGTAGCCGAACTAGCCCGATTATTAAGGGCAAACTCAGCCAACGGCAAGAAAGACACCCAATCATCCTGATCAGCAGACACAAAGCATCTCAAATAGGTCTCCAAGGTCTGATTAGTTCGCTCAGTTTGGCCATTAGTCTGAGGATGAAACACCGAAGAAAAAGACAAATCAATGCCCATCCTAGCACAAAAGGCCCGCCAAAATCTAGAGACAAACTGAGAACCTCTGTCAGACACAATATTCTCCGGAATGCCATGCAAACGAACCACATGCTGAAAAAACAATGGAACCAGATCTGAGGAGGAAGGCAACTTAAGGTACTGTCACACTAGACGATATCGCTAGCGATCCGTGACGTTGCAGCGTCCTGGCTAGCGATATCGTCCAGTGTGACAGGCAGCAGCGATCAGGCCCCTGCTGTGCTGTCGTTGGTCGGGGAAGAAAGTCCAGAACTTTATTTGGTCGCTGGACTCACCGTAGACATCGCTGAATCGGCGTGTGTGACACCGATTCAGCGATGTCTTTGCTGGTAACCAGGGTAAACATCGGGTAACTAAGCGCAGGGCCGCGCTTAGTAACCCGATGTTTACCCTGGTTACCATCCTAAAAGTAAAAAAACAAACACTTCATACTTACCTACCGCTGTCTGTCCTCCAGCGCTGTGCTCTGCACTCCTCCTGCTCTGGCTGTGAGCGTCGGTCAGCCGGAAAGCAGAGCGGTGACGTCACCGCTCTGCTTTCTGGCTGCCCGGCGCTCACAGCCAGACCAGAGAAGCAGAGCGCCGAGGACAGACAGCGGAAGGTAAGTATGTAGCGTTTGTTTTTTTACTTTTTAGGATGGTAACCAGGGTAAACATCGGGTTACTAAGCGCGGCCCTGCGCTTAGTTACCCGATGTTTACCCTGGTTACCGGGGACCTCGGGATCGTTGGTCGCTGGAGAGCTGTCTGTGTGACAGCTCTCCAGCGACCAAACAGCGACGCTGCAGCGATCCGGATCGTTGTCGGTATCGCTGCAGCGTCGCTATGTGTGACGGTACCTTTAGGCAAAGGTACCAGATGGACCATTTTAGAGAACCGGTCACAAACAACCCAGATAACAGACATCTTCTGGGAAACAGGAAGATCCGAAATAAAATCCATGGAAATATGCGTCCAGGGCCTCTCAGGGACCGGCAGAGGCAAAAGCAACCCACTAGCGCGGGAACAGCAAGGCTTGGCTCGGGCGCAAGTCCCACAGGACTGCACAAAAGCACGGACATCGCGCGACAAGGAAGGCCACCAAAAGGACCTAGCAACCAAATCTCTGGTACTAAATATCCCAGGATGACCAGCCAACACAGAACAATGAACCTCAGAAGTCACCTTACTCATCCATCTATCAGGAACAAACCGCTTCCCCACAGGACAGCGGTCAGGCCTATCAGCCTGAAATTCCTGAAGCACCCGCCGCAAATCAGGGGAGATGGCAGAAAAAAATCACCCCTTCCTTAAGAATGCCAACCGGCTCAAGGACTCCAGGAGAATCAGGCAAAAAACTCCTAGAGAGGGCATCAGCCTTAACATTCTTAGATCCCGGATGATACGAGACCACAAAATCAAAACGGGAGAAAAACAGAGACCATCGAGCCTGTCTATGATTCAGCCGCTTGGCCGACTCGAGGTAAACCAGATTCTTATGATCAGTCAAGACCACAACGCGGTGCTTAGCTCCCTCAAGCCAATGACGCCACTCCTCAAACGCCCACTTCATAGCCAACAACTCCCGATTGCCGACATCATAATTGCGTTCCGCAGGCGAAAACTTTCTGGAAAAAAAGGCCCACGGTTTCATCAAAGAAGAATCAGACTCCCTCTGAGACAAAACGGCCCCTGCCCCAATCTCAGAAGCGTCGACCTCAACCTGAAAAGGAAGAGAAACATCCGGCTGACGCAACACAGGGGCAGAAGTAAATCGGCGCTTAAGCTCCTGAAAGGCCTCAACAGCCGCAGAGGACCAATTCGTCACATCAGCGCCTTTCTTCGTCAAATCAGTAAGGGGCTTAACCACACTGGAAAAGTTGGCAATGAAACGGCGATAGAAATTAGCAAAGCCCAAAAATTTTTGAAGGCCCTTCACAGATGTGGGTTGAATCCAGTCATGAATAGCTTGGACCTTAACAGGATCCATTTCTATAGACGAGGGAGAAAAAATAAAACCCAAAAAAGAGACCTTCTGAACTCCGAATAGGCACTTAGACCCCTTCACAAACAAAGCATTATCACGAAGGATCTGAAATACCATCCTGACCTGCTTCACATGAGACTCCCAATCATCGGAAAAAATCAAAATATCATCCAAATATACGACCATGAATTTATCAAGATAATTGTGGAAAATATCATGCATGAAAGACTGGAACACAGATGGAGCATTAGAGAGCCCAAATGGCATCACAAGGTATTCAAAATGGCCTTCGGGCGTATTAAATGCAGTTTTCCATTCGTCACCCTATTTAATACGAACAAGATTATATGCCCCTCGGAGGTCAATCTTAGTAAACCAACTAGCCCCCTTAATCTGAGCAAACAAATCAGTAAGCAGAGGCAAGGGGTATTGGAATTTAACTGTGATCTTATTAAGAAGACGATAATCAATACAGGGTCTCAAGGAGCCATCCTTCTTAGCAACAAAAAAGAAACCAAGACTCCTTAACATAACTCCTTAACATAACTCCGCATGGCGGCATGCTCTGGCACAGACAGATTGAAAAGTCGGCCTCTGGGAACTTGCAACCAGGAATCAAGTTATTAGCACAATCACAGTCCCTGTGTGGTGGAAGGGAACTGGACTTTGGCTCATCAAATACATCCTGGAAATCCGACAAGAACTCAGGGAACTCAGAAGAGGGGGAAGAGGAAATTGACATCAAAGGAACGTCACTATGTACCCCTTGACAACCCCAACTAGTCACAGACATAGTTTTCCAATCCAGCACCGGATTATGTTTCTGTAACCATGGAAAACCCAGTACAACAACATCATGCAGGTTATGCAACACCAGAAAACGGCAATCTTCCTGATATGCTGGGGCCATGTACATAGTCATCTGCGTCCAGTACTGAGGTTTATCCTTGGCCAAGGGTGTAGCATCAATACCCCTCAAAGGAATAGGGCTCTGCAAAGGCTGCAAGGAAAAACCACAGCGCCTGGCGAATTCTAAGTCCATTAAGTTCAGGGCAGCGCCTGAATCCACAAATGCCATGACAGAAAAGGATGACAATGAGCAAATCAGGGTCACAGATAAGAGAAATTTAGGCTGTATAGTACTAATGGTAACAGACCTAGCGACTCTCTTAGTACGCTTAGGGCAATCAGAGATAACATGAGCAGAA
The DNA here is from genome assembly GCF_032444005.1 of Ranitomeya imitator. Taxonomy (NCBI): domain Eukaryota; kingdom Metazoa; phylum Chordata; class Amphibia; order Anura; family Dendrobatidae; genus Ranitomeya; species Ranitomeya imitator. Next base: position 39,560,306 of record NC_091285.1, read on the forward strand.
TCACCACAGTAGAAACACAGCCTATTCTGACGTCTGAATTCCTGCCGTTCTGTTCTAGTCAAAATCCTATCACATTGCATAGGTTCAGGACTCTGCTCCGAGGACACTGCCATATGGTGCACAGCTTTGCGCTCGCGCAGAGGCCGATCAATTTGAATGGCTAGAGACATAGATTCGCTCAAACCAGTAGGCGTAGGGAAGCCCACCATAACATCTTTAAGGGCTTCAGAAAGACCTTTTCTGAAAATAGCAGCCAGAGCCTCCTCATTCCATTTAGTGAGCACAGACCATTTTCTAAATTTCTGGCAGTATAACTCTGCCGCTTCCTGACCTTGACACAAGGCCAACAGGGTTTTCTCTGCACGATCCACAGAATTAGGTTCGTCATACAATAATCTGAGCGCTTGAAAAAATGCATCTACATTCAATAATGCCGGATCCCCTGTTTCAAGAGAAAAGGCCCAGTCTTGAGGGTCACCACGCAGCAAGGATATGATGATTTTTACTTGCTGAATGGGATCACCTGAAGAACGGGGTTTCAAAGCAAAAAACAATTTGCAGTTATTTTTAAAGTTCAAAAACTTGCATCTGTCCCCAAAAAAACAAATCAGGAATAGGAATTCTAGGCTCTAAAGCCGGAGTCTGGACAACATAGTCCTGGATACTCTGTACTCTTGCAGCAAGTTGATCCACACGAGAAAACAAACCCTGAACATCCATGCCAGAGCATATATCCTGAACCACCCAGATATCAAGAGGAAAAAAAAGACAAACCAGCGCACAGAAAAAAAAATGGTTCAGAACTTTCTTTTCCTTTTTTTGAGATGCATTTAATTCATTTTTGGCCACTTGTACTGTTATGATACGGCGGTTTAGGAGCAACATGGAACGACCTCTAAAGAAAGTGGTAACTGTACTGACCGCAGTCCCTAAGCTGAACACAACACTAGAAGTAGCCATGGAATGCTCCTAACTCTCCCTAGGCACCTCGTCACAGCCTAAGAGCTAACTACCCCTAAAGATAGAAGCAGGAAAACTATCTTGCCTCAGAGAAAATCCCCAAAGGATAGATTAGCCCCCCACAAATAATGACTGTGAGTGCAGAGGGAAAAGACATACACAGAATGAAACCAGGAGGAGCACAGGAGGCCAGTCTAGCTTGATAGATAGGACAGGATGGAATACTGTGCGGTCAGTATAAAACACTACAAAAATCCACGCAGAGTTTACTAAAAATCTCCACACCTGACTAAAGGTGTGGAGGGTAAATCTGCTTCCCAGAGCTTCCAGCAAGACAGAATTAATTCATACTGATAACGCTGGACAAACATAGAAGCACTGAACGGATAAGTCCACAAACTGTGAACAGAAAAGAGCAAGCAAAAACTTAGCTTTGCAGAACTGGTCAGTATAACAGGGAACTCCAAAGAGATGTGAATCCAACCAGGAACATTTACAAGTGGCATTGGCTGAAGGACAGAACCAGGCATAAATAGCCGAGCAGAAAAGACGATCAGTGGAAGCAGCTGAAGACAGCTAACTCCAAGGAGCAGCCATACCTCTTGAAACCACAAGAGGGAGCCCAAGAGCAGAACTCACAAAAGTGCCACTTACAACCACCAGAGGGAGCCCAAGAGCGGAATTCACAACAGCCCCCATACACATTATATAAGTCTGCTAAACCCGACTGGCACTCTACTAATGGGTGGTTCGCAAGTGATCTAGTACAACTTACCATCTCACTGCCATGAATGATGGGAGCCAGAAACCCCAGCGAGCACCACTAAAAAGACTGTATTTGGTGGCTCAAACCCCACCTGCCTGTTTTAAACCCTACCCACAAAGTGATTTAATTGGTTGACTGCAGGTAGCCAAGATTTCGGCTGTGGAAGGGCAGGGTTTAAGCTGCATTAATTTCATCTTAAATGTTAATTTGAACAAATATTTGATAGGGATCCATTTGGGATCCAAAGGAGCCGACTCTTTTTGGTGAGTAGAGCCAAGTGATGCAGATCACCAAAAAGAGCCAGACTACTCTCATCACTATGGCACACTATGAGATGTATGGGGGCTCCGAACTCCACCTGGGCAGATAGGGAGAGAAGAGTTGGATACTTAAGATGTCCACACCCGATCCTTTTATTTTCAGGGGAGATAAGCCATCACCAGATGTGTCACGCAAGTATATTCGTCATTGGCATACAGATAGTGTTGATTGCCTGGGTGCTGCTAGTCAAGAGAATGGCCATGGCTTCCACGTTTGTGGCCCCATTCTAAAGGCTAGGATCAGAGGCACCACGGGAGTGCCCACAGTCCAGGGTCCATTCGAAGACCCAAGGGCTTTCTGAAAATATTCCTTAAGGCCCCTTCACATTAAGCGACGCTGCAGCGATACCGACAACGATCCGGATCGCTGCAGCGTCGCTGTTTGGTCGCTGGAGAGATGTCACACAGACCGCTCTCCAGCGACCAACGATGCCGGTAACCAGGGTAAACATCGGGTAACTAACTGGCTGTGCGGCCGGAAAGCAGAGCGGTGACGTCACCGCTCTGCTTTCCGGCTGACCGACGCTCACAGCCAGTACAGGAGGAGTGCAGAGCACAGCGCTGGAGGACAGACAGCGGTAGGTAAGTATGTACTGTTTGTTTTTTTTTTTACTTTTACGCTGGTAACCAGGGTAAACATCGGGTTACTAAGCGCGGCCCTGCGCTTAGTTACCCGCTGTTTACCCTGGTTACCAGTGAAGACATCGCTGGATCGGTGTCACACACGCCGATCCAGCGATGTCTGCAGGGAGTCCAGCGACTAAATAAAGTTCTGGACTTTCTTCAGCGACCAACGATCTCCCAGCAGGGGCCTGATCGTTGGTCGCTGTCACACATAACGATTTTATTAACGATATCGTTGCTACGTCACAAAAAGCAACGATATCGTTAACAATATCGTTATGTGTGAAGGTACCTTTACAGTTGGGCATACTAAGATAAATATATACCAGTACATTATTTAAAAAAAAAATCACCCTATGAGACTAAAGTGGAAAAAATCTGTAAAACAAATAAACATTTTTTTAATACTTTATAAAATTAAAAAAAAACAAACATAAATTCACATTTGGTATTTTTACAAATTGAAAAATAAATGTATATAATATATTAAAATCTTTGCAAAAAAATGTAAATACTAAAGCTTCTGTAACAAAAATAATGTACGAAAAGGACAAATCAACTTGCAAAAAAAATAAATAAAACAAATCAATGCCTCATGCAGCCACTTTAAACGGCAGAGATTACACTTAGCCTGTGGGTCACTTGCATGTCTTGCAGAGACAGTGCTCCTGCAAGTACATTCCTGCGCTGTCGAGGACGGCTGACACGTCTCTGGCCCTGGGCTACTGAACTAAATATCTCTGGAATAACTCATTCATATAAACATTTTTCCATTCATTAGTTTTCAATGTGCTTCAAATTGTGCTGGAAGACATTGAACGCTGATAGGAGACCGTGTGATTTCGCAGATCACCGACAGCCATAGGTCTACATAAAAGTTGTAGGCTTTCAACGGTAGGATATTTTTAAGAAAGGCTAATTGCAGGTTGCTTAATCTCTTTATTTTGTACATTTTCGAGATGCAAAAACATTTGGCTGCAAAAGTAACATGTCATTTAAGCTTGGTCAGGGATGTACGCTATCAAATCTATAAATCTAAAGGGTTAGTCCCAAAAATTGCATGTTATCTAGTTACCTAATCTTTGGACAACTTATGGATTGCTGGTGGGTCTTACCCTAATTAGTCAGGGATGGGGAACCTCAAGCCGAGGGCCATTTAATGACCTTTTTTCTGGACTTTGGGCAGATTCGCGAGGACTGCAGTGCTTGGGCTGGCAGCTGTGTTTTGAAGGCCACCAACCTTTCAATTTCTTCTTGCTCTGTGAGCATGAGCACGTAGTGTTCACTACAGGCGCATGCAATGAAAGATTACATCCTGACACCAAAGCCAGGGTCAAGACGTACTTTCTGGGTAGAATTAGCGCACAAATTGTAGTCCTCGAAGGATGGTATAAATATTCAAATGGCCCTTGCAGAAAAAAAGATTCCTCACTCCTTCCCTAAGTAGTCACGAGAACGGGGATCTGACACCCGGTAACCGTGCTCTGCAGAGCCCCATCTTGAGTGGAGTGGAGGTGCAGTGAAAGATTACATTGTGACACCAAAGCCAGGGTCAAGACGTACTTTGTCTGTAGAGTTTGCGCATGATTTGTAGCCCTCAGTGGTATAAATATCCAAATGGCCATTGGCAGAAAAAAGGTTTCTCACTCCTGCCCTAAGTAATTCTGAGAACGGGGATCTGGAACCCGGGAACTGTGCTCTGCAGAGCCCCGTCTTGAGTGGAGGTTCACATGCTCAACCTCCTCTCCATTCTTTGTCAATGATGTTAGCAGAAACGGCTAAGCGCTGTCGACCATGTGCTCTTTCGCTCCATTCCAGATGTGGCTCTGTAGAACCCAGTTCTCAAGTTTATGGGGGTCCTATTGGTTGGACCCTTAGTGACCAATACGATAAATTGAGATATTGGGACCAGAACTATTCATATTTTTAGAGGTTGGTTATCCACCTTGGGCAACCTTTTTATTAGATGCTAGGACCCTCAGTCACCAGTAATCTGTTAGGGTACCGTCACACAGTGGCATTTTGATCGCTACGACGGCACGTTCCGTGACGCTCCAGCATCGTAACAATATCGCTCCAGCGTCGTAGACTGCTGTCACATTTTGCAATGTACGACGCTGGAGCGATAATTTCATGACGTATGTGCGATGTAGAAGCCGTTGGTTACTATGCGCACATCGTATACAATATCGTGCACACCTTTGTTACACCATGCGATCATGCCGCCACAGTGGGACACTAGACGACGAAAGAAAGTTTCAAACGATCTGCTACGACGTACGATTCTCAGCGGGGTCCCTGATCGCAGGAGCGTGTCAGACACAGCGAGATCGCTGGAACGTCACGGATATATCGCTGGAACGTCACGGATCGTGCCGTCGTAACGATCAAAATGCCACTGTGTGACGGTACCCTTAGGGAAACCAATTCCAGGGCAGATTATACTACTTCCGGTGACCTCACGTTGACAGAGGAACACCTTGTCTTCTGCTCTGTTCTGTCGAAGTTGTGTCACTGCCAATGTTTTGCTGATTGACAACTGGCTCCCTGCTGCTCTGTTGACATGAGGTCAAAAGAAGAAGGTGAAATCACCGGCAAAGATCAGCCTTGGTCAGAAAAGTCAGGTAGTTAGCAACTGCCTGTCTGTTAAGGTACCGTCACACTAAGCGACGCTGCAGCGATACCGACAACGATCCGGATCGCTGCAGTGTCGCTGTTTGGTCGCTGTTTGGTCGCTGGAGAGCTGTCACACAGACAGCTCTCCAGCGACCAACGATCCCGAGGTCCCCGGTAACCAGGGTAAACAGCGATGTCTTCGCTGGTAACCAGGGTAAACATCGGGTTACTAAGCGCAGGGCCGCGCTTAGTAACCCGATGTTTACCCTGGTTACCATCGTTAAAGTAAAAAAAACAACCACTACATACTTACCTACCGCTGTCTGTCCTCGGCGCTCAGCTTCTCTGCTCTGGCTGTGAGCGCCGGGCAGCCGGAAAGCAGAGCGGTGACGTCCCCGCTCTGCTTTCCGGCCGCTGTGCTCACAGCCAGAGCAGAGAAGCACAGCGCCGGGGACAGACAGCGCCCTGCGCTTAGTAACCCGATGTTTACCCTGGTTACCAGCGAAGACATCGCTGAATCGGCGTCACACACGCCGATTCAGCGATGTCAGCGGGAGATCCAGCGACGAAACAAAGTTCTGGACTTTCTTCCCCGACCAGCGATATCACAGCAGGGGCCTGATCGCTGATGCGTGTCACACTGGACGATATCGCTAGCCAGGATGCTGCAACGTCACGGATCGCTAGCGAAATCGTCTAGTGTGACGGTACCTTAAGTTCTTAGGCATTCTAAGAAAAAATAAGCAAAGTCCGGGATAATCCCTTTAACGCTAGCATATGATAACATATCTATAGGATAGTCTTGAGTTTTCTGAAGTAGACACCATCTTTAAGGGTACCGTCACACTATACGATTTACCTACGATCACGACCAACGATATGACCTGGCCGTGATCGTAGGTAAATCGTAGTGTGGTCGCTGGGGAGCTGTCACACAGACAGCTCTCCAGCGACCAACGATGCCGAGGTCCCTGGGTAACCAGGGTAAACATCGGGTAACTAAGCGCAGGACCGCGCTTAGTTACCCTATGTTTACCCTGGTTACAAACGTTAAACTAAAAAAAACCAAACAGCACATACTTACATTCTGGTGTCCGTCAGGTCCCTTGCAGTCTGCTTCCCGCACTCAGTGACTGCCGGCCGTAAAGTGAAAGTGAAAGCACAGCCGCTGTGCTCTGCTTTCACTTTACGGCCGTCAGTCACAGTGCGGGAAGCAGAGACGGCAAGGGACCTGACAGACACCAGAATGTAAGTATGTGCTGTTTGTTTTTTTTTAGTTTAACGCTTGTAACCAGGGTAAACATCGGGTAACTAAGCGCGGTCCTGCGCTTAGTTACCCGATGTTTACCCTGGTTACAAGCGAACGCATCGCTGGATCGCATCGCTAGATCGGTGTCACACACACCGATCTAGCGATGACAGCGGGAGATCCAGCGATGAAAGAAAGTTCCATACGATCTGCTACGACGTACGATTCTCAGCAGGATCCCTGATCGCTGCTGCGTGTCAGACACAGCGATATCGTAACGATATCGCTGGAACGTCACGAATCGTACCGTCGTAGCGATCGAAATGTTATAGTGTGACGGTACCCTAAGGGTAATATATAGAAAAAATAATCAGCTATCAGCATACTTGTGTACCTAGGATTGTCTTGGTCCATGGTATCTGATCTGCACCAGACACCTTCAAGTACATCTGAAGGAGACCTGGAATGTCCGTGTCTGTCACCTATGAAGTGATCGGCTCCAATACAGGAACTCTCCACTTATCTCTGGACTCCATTGTTCTTTATGTGTAGACATCCTGTTCTGATGTGGCTTCTGATAAGAAAGGCCTTGTATGTACCATGGCTTCTTCAAAAGAGACAGTGGTGTAATGATGCCCCACTATTCATACGTGAATGTGCTGCTGATTTTTCGGGGCTAGTACCAGTAAGGTGGGCGAGATTTTACGAAATCTCACCTATACCTTGCTGCAAAAATTCCCTTTGCACTGGAAATTGACCTGCACAACAAGTTGGTTTATGTTATGGATTGTTACTTTATGCTATGCACAAAACCTGGAGAATTCTTATTTTTTCCCATCTGCCGACTTTTCACAGCTTCTTGGTCACTTTTTTCACCAGTTTCTTGGTCACAAAATGAATAATTCACTACAACCAGGCAACCTGACATTGTTCATTATTATGTGCCATGTTGGGCAATACAGAGCTCACCAAACTATTTTTGTGAATTTGCTTAAAGGATTATTCACAAAGGTTAGGTGCACACCACCGTATGTTCCGTCCAAGCGCAATCCGACAACATAGGGTTGCACTTGGACTAACGTTAAACTATGGGGCCACGCACATGTCCATTTTTTTTTTTTCCTCGGAAAGTGCCAGTCCGAAGAAAAAGTCTCAACATGTCCGAATTTGATCCGATTATCGGATTGCACTGGACCATGCAAGTCAATGAGTGAGTGGAAACGATCGGACTGCACTATGATGTTGTCTAAATGAAGTCCAATTTCTGCGCACTGACACAATGGAGACATTTTCTTCTCCATCTTCTCCTCAGTGTGCTCTGAATTTCTCATCTGTGAGGTGTCTCTTGGATGAGAGAATCTACGGCCGTCTGACCCTAGCCCAATAGTAAGTTATTCCCTAACCATAAGATTGGGGGAAACGTATTGATTTCTGGAAGTTCCACTGCAAGTACCCCCCAGCATTCCCCGAGAATGGGGCTTTGGAACCTTGAGAATGGGTTCTGTAGAGTCCCTGTCTTGAATGGCATGGAGGGGCACGTATTCAGCCTATGCACAATCCATTGGGACTGCTATAGAAAGCCTATTTCCAGCACTCCCATAAACAGTGAATGGAGTGGAGTTCGAACATGTGCACTTTTGCCCCATTCAAGCCCAGATCGTGACGGTTATCAGCAGTCGGACCCCCAGCAATTGTCCCCTATTCTATGCATGAGCGTTATCTTAGTATTTTGGGACTATCCATTTAACTCTGTTTGGGCCTCATGTTTGAAATCTGACTTGGTGGTCTCCTTGTTGCCTATTTCAACAATTCCGGGTACTCCAGCTTTCGTTTTCATAATTCCATTGGAAAATTAATTTCGGCCTTTGATTGCTAGGGGTAAGAAGACCACTTTTTTCTTTTATATGGTTTTTATATTTGAGGAAAAAGACATTTTAAGGATATAAAACTATTATTATTATGATGCCATTAATGTTGGGTACGGGGCAGCCTATATTTTGTAATTGTTTAGGGTGACACACCACATAGACCATGGCTGTAAAACCTTGAGTACCGTGCTCCTCCAGCTGCCCGCTCTGACCGAAACCATCTCACATGACTTTTCTTGTTCCCCACAGTCATGGATTCCTTATTTGTGTGGATAGTTAGAACATGTAATTCCAAATTGCTGTAGGCGCTGTTTTTCCAGTCAGTAATGGAGCATAGAGAGGCCCGTATGTACATGTCTTTACTGGCTTTGATGGTCAGTGTCTTGCTACTGACTAAATTCTTAGTAGGATGACTGTAGGCCTGCTAAATCCAAACCTTTCTGGATGAACATGATGGGAGTCCATATAATGCCTGGTGGTGACCGGTCAGATCACGTTCTTACCCCAAGAACTACCGTAATCCTTTTCTCTATCGCTTCATTAGGGGGGACAGGAAACCATGGGTGTGTTGTCTCACATGCTGAGCTGACATTTCTTTTAAAGAGTTACGGTGGCCTTGAGTACTACACTTCCCCCAGGTTCATCCAATCCTTCATTGACAAGTTATTCCTTTTCATTTTGAGTTTTTCTGTGTTTGCATTCTGATCTTTTTCAATAAGGTTTATGCAGTGGGCACATGGGACAGTGGGGTTCTTCGTTCCACTCTCCTATTTTTATCCATTTTTTTCATATTTTTTCTGATTGTTCTAATAAAGATTCTAATAGTGATTTGGGTGTTCTACTTCCATTGTTTATCTGATCTATATAATCACTGGGGGGTCCAGCCGCTAATTCCCCCAGTTTAAAGGCGTGACAGTCGAACATGCACACTGCTGCTCCATTGAAAGTCTATGGGACTTAACGAAATGGCCAAGTACGTCACTTAGCCATCTGTCAGTCCAATAGAAATTAAATGAAGTGCATGCCTCAAAACGAGATACCAGCTCCCTCCTCCCCATTACAGGAATTGGTGGGGGTGTAATGTGGTGCGGGGCGGTAGCCGTGGGCGAGGCACCAATCTCTTACGCCCTGGCACGTTACATGAGGTGGTGGGTCTGGTTCGGTGTGTGAACGTATATTTAGAGGGCGCTAAGCCCATGAAGCACGCATGTTGCTGGCCAGGACCAGATGTTTGACAGTTCAAAGAGGGAGACCCCCAGTTCAAAATAAACTTTGTATTGAACATTAACTTGGGGAGCGTTATATACGGTAGATAGCGGGTACATATCTTCTCAAATGTTTCCTTCATAATGCTTAACATTTTCCTCAGACAAATTCAGTGCCTTTCTCTTCTGTCTCTTTGCTTGTCCTCTGTCTTCACTATTCCTATCCTCACTACTTCACCACAACCCAACTCAACACTACAGTTCAGCTTGGAATAGTCTTTTACACAACCCGCGGCTTTACACCTTCTTTCCCCTTAGGAGAGCTACTTTGTCAGTATGACCGGAACTTATCTCTTCTGTCTCTGATGCTCCTTAACTCCCTCCCAGGACGCTCTGTTCGTCTTGCATAGTCCATCCTATCTGAGACCTTTACCTTTAGGAGTTACAAACTCTGGGCCTTAACCTAAGGCGTCCTCTCACGGGACCCATCTCCGATAAATCACTCGATTTCTCGGTCACTCTTCCTCGTTTCTGCACCCGATGACGCCATATATCTCCCAGCCCAAGCTTATCTTGGCCCAACCAATTTAAATATATATAAATATATATATATATATATGTTTACTTTTATTTATATATAATGGATCGTGCATATATATGGGGTCCATTATGTCAAAAAACTTTGCAGGTGAGGTATTCCAACATATCTACCAGACGGATGACAAAAAGGCACTTTGTTATAGGGCCTGTCAATCTATTCATCCTAAATATACATTTTGGGTCTGTTAAGTTGTCTGTCTCTTTTGGCTCGTCGACGTGACTGATTTATACTAGACAAGAACAATTTGTTGTGTTGAATAGCACTCATACTCATGATATTGTATGGGGCTGTGCACATGTCCAATTTTTTTCTTGGACCGAGAAAGTTGGAGACATGTCCAACTTTGATCTGAGTGTCAGATCAAAGTAGGCAATGCAAGTCTATGGGTTTGCGAATAACATCGGCCCGCACTCATATGACAATCAAATGTGGTCTCGATTTTCTCAGACTGACAGAATGGAGGGGGAGGACTTTTTTTTTTTCTACCCACCTTCGACAAAAACTGATGCTACTCTGATCAAACCCTGATCAGCATCAGATCAGAATAATCGCACCATTTTTCTCAGATGGAGAGAAAATGGTCATGTGCACCTACCCTTTTGCAGAATATTTTGAAGGATTTTCCTCCCCCCATACAAATGCCAATCTAAGATTTTAATAAGGATGATTTTTTTAATTATTTCTTTTTATTGCCGAATGCAATTTCTTGTTAGAAGGGTAAAGCGTTGTTCTGACCTGCTTCTGTCTCATGTGTAAATTGTGTAATGCTGGTATTTCTTCAGCCTTCCATTCTGTGCTAGAAAAAGCCGCCCCGAGAGGCTAATTACCGGTGTCACCCTCTCGTCTGCTGGAGACGGCTACAATTGGGCATTTTATTCTGTTGCGTTCTGTCAATCGGTAATGGATGGTTTAATAGTTCCGCTCTCCTCTCTATCTAGTATGTGCGTCTAGGGTTTGTTTTTTTTGTACAAGGGTAAAAAATAGAAATAGGAGCTTGTGTTGCTATCTTCAGCCTCTCCCTGGATTTGCTTGTTGGCAGAGCCGTGTGTGGGATTTCGTTAGGGTAGATGAGCTCGGTAGGACAGGATTAGGGTGCACTCCGGTGCCGTGTTTGCAGAATGCTAATTTCGTAAGTAGAGGAACTGAAAGCTGTGTGTGGGGCAGAATTAGGATGCCCTTGCCAATGCGAGTTAGTCATGTGGGTATCTGGGAAGCGTATATGGTGGCCTTCTAGAAATGCTTTGGGGAGTCTTGGCCCGACCACTCGGCAGTGAGAGATTAGATCTCGGAGAAGCACCTGTCAAGGTGTTGAGAAGTAGCAAGAAGTGTCTCGTTGGCTTCTCCCCAGAGGGAACATGACCTAGATAGTCTTTCTCTCTCCTCGTCTGTCACCGGGCAGGTTTGATTCATGTGGAGGACCGGGAGGCGGAAAGGAGAAAAATTGTTTTGGGAGTTTAGAATGCAAATGAGCCTGGAGTAATGAGGGCTTAGGAATTCCAGCCGGGCGGCATTGTGTATGTGCTCCATGCCTAATCTAACACTGAAAGGGTGTTTGTAAATGAGGAGAGGTGATATGATGGAACCATTGAAATCTATCAGGGATAATATAGGGCTAAAAAGGAATTATGCAAATTTTTCCTTTTTTTTTTTTTAGAAAGCGACAGTGTATAAGGCATTGATGAGAATTTGGCGCTCATGTCGGGCTCCTCCGCCCCGGGGCTTAGTCTTATTTGGTGTATGGAAGTTTTGTTGAGGAATTGCAAAATATATTCGGAAGTGAAATTCTAAATGTGTCTCCAGAAAGTACCTACGGTATTTATTTATTAGTATTTTTTTTTTTTTTTAATTTTCAAGTGTTTTTTTTTTTACTTCTTCATTTTCACTTACTGTATTAAGAAAATAATCAGATATTTTCAATTTGCGCTGGTCTGTACAAATGACTTTTCATCAATCTTATTGTCATGACGGACAGGATAACAATGACAGGTAGCTCTAGCTGAGCGAACCCGAACTTAAAAGGCGTTCGTACCGGACAGTTAGTGTCAGGTGCCAAGTGCCGAGCTTCTCTCAGAAGTCAGTTGCAATGTTCAGAGGTCCTGGGGAAGTCCGGGAGGACAGAGAGAAACTTTCCTGCTCCAAAGTTCGGGTCTCCATTGTTTTAAATGAGGTTCGGGCTCTGGTTCAAGTTCTGGTACACGAACAGAACGTTGAACTAAAGTTTGGGTTGGGTACCAGAACCCGAACTTTCACGGGTCCGCTCATCCCTACAGGTAACGTCACAATAGGTGATATAATGGCTTACCACCTCTGCCTCTCTCCACTATGAAAGAAAACACCTCTATATACAGTAGATACACATAATCCACAGTTCACAATAGGTGATGTCATAGCTCACCTTCTCCTGTACAATGACTGATAACACCTCTATATACAGTAAATAACACAGGATCCACCATTCACAATAGGTGATGTCACAGCTCACCTCCCCCTCCTGTACAATGAATGATAACACCTCTATATACAGTAGATAACACAGGATCCACCATTCACAATAGGTGATATCACAGCTCACCTCCTCCTTTACAATGACTGACAACACCTCTATGTACAGTAGATAACATGATCCACAATTCACAAAAGGTGATGTCACAGCTCACCTCCTCCTGTATAATGACTGATCCCCTCTATGTAAAGCAGATAGCACAGGATCCACCATTCACAATGTAATGTCACAGCTCACCTCCTTTTGTACAATCACTGATCCCCTCTATGTACAGCAGATAGCACAGGATCCACCATTCACAATTAGTGATGTTACAGCTCACCTCCTCCTCCTGTAAAATGACTGATAACACCTCTATGTACAGCAGATAACACAGGATCCATCAAGGTAGCATTTTTATACACAGTAGAAAGCATAGATCTACCATTTACAATAGGTGATGTCACAGCTCACCTACTTCTCTGTTGTGAATTCTGCTTTTGGGCTCCCTCCGGTGGCTGTAGGTGGTAATGCAGTTGTCCCTGGCCTGCAGTTCTGGACAGGTGTATCTGCTGATTGCAAATCTGACTGGGATATTTAGGTGTGCAGGATTCATTAGTCCTCGCCAGTTGTCAATGTTTCTTGTGAAGTGTTGGATCACTTTCTGGCTTCTCCTGCTTAGCTGCCAATTCAGCAAAAGATAAGTGTCTGTTTCTTTTTCTGTGGCACACATGCAGTGTGCTTGTATTCTGTGCTATTCATTTGTTTTTCTCTTGTGCAGCTTAGACTGTGTCAGTGTTTTCTCAGTCTTGTTGGATTCTCTAGAGTTGCAGATATACACTCTACATCTTTAGTTAGATGGTGGAGTTTTTGTATTTTCTGCTGTGGATTTTTTTGGAAGGATTTTTAATACTGACTGCTTAGTATCCTGTCCTATTCTTTCCTATTTAGCTAGTGTGGCCTCATTTGCTAAATCCTGTTTCCTGCCTGCGTGTGTGTTTTCCTCTACTACTCACAGTCAATATTTGTGGGGGGCTGCCTATCCTTTGGGGTTCTACTCTGAGGCAAGGTAGAAATTCCTATTTCCATCTATAGGGGTATTTAGTCCTCCGGCTGTGTCGAGGTGTCTAGGTTTTGTTAGGTACACCCCACGGCTACTTCTAGTTGCGGTGTTAAGATCAGGGTTTGCGGTCTGTATAGTTACCACCTACTCCAGGGAAAGTTTTCATGCTGCTCCAAGGTCACCTGATCATAACACTTCTCTCCATGCACGAGGACAAGTCGCACCTCGATATACAGCAGATATCACAGGATCCACCATTTACAATAGGTGATGTCACAACTCACTTCCTCTCCCTCCTGTACAATGACTGATAACACCTCTATATATAGTAGATTACACATGATCCACCATTTAGAATAGGTGACAGCTCACCTCCCCCTCCCTTTAAAATCAAATTTAGCATTTTTATACACAATAGAAAGCATAGATCTACCAGTTACAATAGGTGATGTCACATCTCACCTCCTTCTCTCCCTGCACAATGACAAGTCACACCTCTATATACAGCAAATAACACAGTATTCCCCATTTACAATAAGTGATGTCACAGCTCACTTCTTCCACTCCTGAACAATGACAAGTAACACCTCTATATATGGTAGATTACACACAATCAGCCATTACAATTGATGTCTCAGCTCACCTATAGCACAGGCCACATCGTATTTGTCTGCTATATACTACATGGCTCCTATATACTACGTGGCCTGTGCTATATACTATGTGGCTGCTATATACATACAAACATACATACATATTCTAGAATACCCGATGCATTAGAATCGGGCCACCATCTAGTTTTACAATAAATGATGTCACAGCTCACCTTCTCCCCTCTCTGGACAATGACAGTTAACCTCTATATATAGCAAATAACACAGTATACACCATTTAGAATAGGTGATGTCACAGCTCACCTCCCACCCCTTCCTTTAACCTTTGCCCTGATCGGAGCAAGTCTAGAAAGCTCTGCGGTCTAGGGGCCAGGATGAAAACTGCACTCATCTATTACATATATGGAACATAAAAAATGATTGTCAAACATTTAAAAAAATAAATATATTTAATATTAAAACCTGATTTTTTTCAATATTTCATTTTCTGATGACACATTTCCTTTAAGCCACCCCATGCTTCGCTCTACCTGGTGGATATGATTGCAGCATGCATGCTGAGACTTGTAGTTGCACTATAGACGGTGAGCCGCAGGATGCCTTTGCTGTAAATGAAGCATTGGGTGGTGTGACATACAAGTTTTATACATGCGGCCTAATTGCTCTGACACTAATTTATAGTAATAAATGGCCGCTCGGCTCTTGCAGTAATAACCCTGTGGGCAGTGTATGAGCGTCGGTCCTGAAATTTCATTCATTAGTGTCAGTCCTGGAACATTTTAATGTCATGAATTGCCTGGTCTGATATTATCTTGAGGCTAAGTGCAAGACGAACTAAAGTCATTCTACTGAAATGTGTGCGGGCTCACACTCATAGAGACATAATGAAGTCCTTCAGCAGATGTGGTGAGATGTCCATTAGATTGTCGCGAGAAAGAGTGTAGAACCTGGCAAAACACAGGTCAACCTGGCTACAAGGTGGGATTAGGACTATGGACCTGTGAGATGTCAATTACATTGTCGAGGGAGGGAGTATAGAACCTGGCAAAACACAGGACAACCTGGCCACAAGGTGGGATTAGGACTATGGACCTGTGAGCTGTCAATTAGTTTGTCGCGAGAGAGAGCGTAGAACCTGGCAAAACAAAGGTCAACCTGGCCACAAGGTGGGATTAGGACTATGGGCCTAGGTGGACAGATCACTTATCAAGAGTAGACATTGTTTGGAGAACCCAGGGGTCATAAAGATTTTTGACACCCATGTCAACCACATGGTGTATGATCCTAAAGCTGGCCATACACATGAGCGGTCTGCAAACGGCCATCTCTCTCGACTGCCCCTTACACGTGCATGTGGTTACAGCGGGGAAAGAGGAGGACCTTTGCTGCTGGACACTCCTGGCCAGGATTCTAACTGCCCGATTCTTCTCTCCCCTAACTTTAATAGTCACTTGTACAGTACATATCAAATGGTTGGCGGGTCTCAACAAAATCAGCACCTTCTCCATGAGTATGGAGGCCTCAAGTCTGGCCATACACATTACATAGCCGTCTTTTGGATATAAGCTATGTCACCTGACCCCATACACATCATTCATGTGTTCTCCCTATAAATATTCTAGCAGCCAGTCATCTCCCCAAAAAGAAGAGGCTATGGAAGTTGAAGTCCAACTACATGATCTTGATCCCAACCATCAGTGGAGATTCAGAAGGTTCAAATACACATTAGACAGTCAGCCAATCCTGATAAAATTGGCCCCAAAAAAGAATATTTCCACATCAATTAGAAGGAACCAGGAAGTAAAGGCCACAAGAGGACCCAGAATTTTTTTTTAATGGGAGACCCACAGGCTATCAATGAGTTGGTTCTTTGTCAAGTGGGCAGTCTACAGGTATACCATTAATAGCATCTTACGATCTACGGCCATTTTACACCATCCGAGCATGTGAGGTGGTCTGGCCACGCGTCATGAGTGACACATGCCACAACGTCTGTAAAAGTGACCATCCTAAGCAGAAAGCATGCTTCCTTCCAAAAATGTAATTGTCCAGCCCCCTAAGGACTGTCTTTTATGAGGTCCCTTTGTTCCCTAAGCCCAGAATTGGATTGTAGTAGAAGAAGGAAGTAAAACCTATTGGCACAATTTCTTGTTAGCAGCAGTTCCTTCTTTTATGGATTTTATCTTACCAGTGATGAGAACTGTCTATTTCATGTTGCATGTTTTCTCCCCGATTCCTATTTTTTTTTTATTATTATTTGGCAGTCTACGGAATTATCTGATGTTATGTGTTCCATGAGAAGAGATATGAGCAGAGGAGTGTCTTTCAAGATTTCGGTGTTGCTGACTATAGATGTTTGATCTACTGCTAAAGTTATTACTAGACTGAGCTCTTGAGAAGTTCTTGGACCTACCTTTTGAAGTTGATAACTTTGATGTTTTCTCTTACAGCCGATGAATTCCATCAATATCCCGCACCATTGCAATCCTGATTCCACAAATGATGAATGACAGCAAGTTACACCTAAGCCTCCCTCCGGCAGACCATCTCTCCAACATTGCCGGAGAATCCTACGATAAACCAGTCTTACGTACCCGATTCATCATAGGGTTGGACTTCCGATGGACATGCCATGGTGACATGAAAAGGATGAGTTAAGGGTACTTTCTACATAACCAAGGTGTGTGGGCTTGTTTTAGTGAGCGCCTGTGCCGCTCCTCCTGGGAAGGTGCAAGGACCATGAGCTTGTCCCTGAAGTCGCGAAGATTTGGGAGGTCAGTAAGCCCACAACTAGTTCTCCTGCTTCTGTTTGCCTTCTGTCTTTTGAGTGTCTTCATCTCAGCCTACTATCTTTATGGATGGAAAAGAGGACTGGAGCCTACGGGTGGTGAGCCGCAATCCCTGGACTGTGACGAGCCTAAAATTAGCCCTTCACGTCTACTCCCTGTGAAGAACTTGAGGTCAATGGATACTTCTAGAACAGATCCGCTGGTGCTAGTCTTTGTGGAAAGCCTTTATTCTCAACTTGGGCAGGAAATAGTGGCTATTTTGGAGTCAAGTCGCTTTAAGTATCGGACCGAGATAGCTCCAGGCAAGGGTGACATGCCTACTCTTACCGATAAAGATAGGGGGCGATTTGCACTAATTGTGTATGAAAATATCCTAAAATATGTTAACCTGGATGCGTGGAACCGAGAATTACTGGACAAGTACTGTGTGGAGTATGGTGTTGGCATCATAGGCTTCTTCAAGGTAAGGTGGTCATGGACTCACTGGTAGCTCGATAATGTCTGACAGTTGTAGAATTGATGCCCTGAAATTCCCCAGTCTTTGGAAATCTGATTTCTCAAAGCTTGGATGCATTCTTTTGTGGTCAACCCATTCGTTCTTTCTTTTATTCCCGGGCCCAAGACACAACTTATTTAGTCCAGTTGAGTGGCCTTAATCCTCTGACAAAGCTGTAAAAGGGACATTGTTCTCCGACCAGGGTCTTGCTCTGGACCACCCCTTTCAACTTCTCCTATCCCATTCATTAAGCTTCCCTTCCTCTCCCTCCCAGTCTACTAGACAACACATGGCCTTTAAGTCCAATTTCTCCTCTATGGGCGTTGAATGGGTATAAATCACAAGGGTAGATGAGGAATTGATGTAGTTTTCTGTTTTTATGTAATATTTTGCCTGGTGTAGTAACCTTGAGTAGAATCATATCTTGAGCGCCGTTCATACCCAGCGCTGGATTTGGAATACATTAGCGTTGAGCTCATCACCACTCCCCAGCAGCTGAGATCCCACTGATGCATTGCAATGTGGGTTACTTTCCCTTTGTGTCATTTAATACGGTACATTTCTGACAATGCCCTAAGGCCATAAAATCCTCCAGAGCGTCCATTGTTAAAGGGATTGAACAGGTTTAGAAAAATAAGATCCCCAGTCCAGGATTGTCATCACTAATGGTGCATTTAGACTAGCTGACCTTCGGTGGTAAACCAATATGGAAGTCGATCGGTGGTAATTTTATAGCTAACCACACTTCCCATAATCGTTCTGTATGTACATACTGTCATTGTTCTCGGCAGCACATGTCCTGATGTTCTTAGCAGCACATGTCCTGCTAACGCATGCTGGTGTGCTGTTGAAAACGATAATTTTTCGGCTAGCCCAAAAATTATTTCACCCAGTGAACAAGCATCTCTCTACCTCTAGGGGACCTGTACTATTCTGCTGTACACAGACCTCTCATTGACATGAATAGACACTGTGTAATACTTCATTTATCCTGCGGTGGTAAACCAACATGGAAGTAGATCAGTGGTAATTTTATAGCTAACCACACTTCCCATAATGGTTCTGTATGTACGTATTGTCATTGTTTTTGGCAGCACATGTCCTGTTAACACATGCTGGTGTGCTCTCGAAAATGATAATTTTTAGGCTAGTCCAAAAATTATTTCACCCAGTTAACAAACATCTCTCTACCTCTAGGGGACCTGTACTATTCTGCTGTACGCAGACCTCTCATTGACATGAATAGACACTGTGTAATACTTCATTTATCCTGCGGAGGAGCTGCAGGAAAACTAAATAATTGCTGATAAGTTTCCCCAATTACCCAATCATTGAGGATCTCAGCAATATAATTATTTGTGATCTGCTTATTATTTACGGACCCTTCTAAGTAGAATTTGCCCAATGGGGAAAACCTCATAAGCCAAGCTAATAGTTATTAAAAAAATGCAGTCATTTTCTGTGTGTAATCTAGATATAGGAGGCCAAGTGTTATATTAACACATACTTATAGATATATACTACATTTTTTTAAAAGATACTAATGGATCAGTAGACTGCATTCTCTTAACTATTAGTTAAAGGGGTTGACCACCTTCAGGAACATTATTTTCTTTTCTTAAATGCATGTATTTTGGGGTAAAAATAATTTTTGCAATTGAGTTTCATTAAAAATGTAGCACTGCGCGCTTTCTATAACATCTGTGTGGCTCTGTCTATTGCTGACTGCAGAATGAGTTAACTGAGAAACCATCAGTGAGCTCCTTCTGATAAGACGGTTTGTAACTCTTATATCTGTTTTTTTCTGAGCTCCTCTCCTCTTATTTATGACCACAGATCACATACAAAATAATGAATTTGCAGGGAAGAAAAAAAGTCTATAAAGGCCAAATTGTTTAATGAAATCCAATTGCAAAAGTGATTTTTTTTTTTTTATCCCAAATAGATACATTTAAATAAAAATAAATTCCCCAAAGGTGGATCATCTTTTTAAGCTTCACCTTTTTGCTGACAGCTAGTCTTGGTTCTCAGTTGTCACTGTTAATAGGATCATGCATATAACATACAGTACGACCTTTTAGTTGATAGCTTCCTTGCTTGCCTCTGCAGAACAGGCACATTTTTCAATAGGTGTTAATGAATTAAATGCATTGTCCCATCACAGATATTGGCTGCATATTGCTGACATATGTCCAATGTCAGACCAATGGGGGATTGGCCATGACACTTCTCTGTAGGACGTGTTTGTCCACTGGTATGGTCTGTAACTTTAACTGGGAGTTATGACTCCAGTCAGACATATACCATTCATGTGTATGATGAAACAATTCCTTTAACCAACTTTAAACCTATACACCCCATTCATTTTATAGAGTATAGTGCACAGTCCATATTCCTCCATAGTATAATGCACCTCCATATAAAATGCACAGCCCACAGTCATCCATGTAGTATAATGTACCCCATAGCCATCCATGTAGTATAATGCACAGCCCACAGTCATCCATGTAGTATAATGCACAGCCCACAGTCATCCATGTAGTATAATGTACAACCCACAGTCATCCATGTAGTATAATGCACAGCCTATAGTCATCCATCCACGTAGTATAATGCATAGCCCACAGTCATCCATGTAGTATAATGCACAGCCTATAGTCATCCATCCATGTAGTATAATGCGTAGCCTATAGTCATCCATCCATGTAGTATAATGCACAGCCCACAGTCATCCATGTAGTATAATGCACAGCCCATAGTCATCCATATAGTATAATGTACCCCATAGCCATCCATGTAGTATAATGCACAGCCCACAGTCATCCATGTAGTATAATGCACAGCCCACAGTCATCCATGTAGTATAATGCACAGCCCATAGTCATCCACGTAGTATAATGCACAGCCCATAGTCATCCATGTAGTATAACTCACAGCCCACAGTCATCCATGTAATATAATGCACAGCTCATAGTCATCCATGTAGTATAATGCACAGCCCACAGTCATCCATGTAGTATAATGTACAGCCCACAGTCATCCATGTAGTATAATGCACAGCCCATAGTCCTCCATGTTGTATAATGCACAGCCCATAATCATCCATGTAGTATAATGCTCAGCCCATAGTCCTCCATGTAGTATAATGTACAACCCACAGTCATCCATGTAGTATAATGCACAGCCCATAGTCATCCATGTAGTATAATGCACAGCCCCTAGTCATCCATGTAGTATAATGCACAGCCCATATTCATCCATGTAGTATAATACACAGCCCACAGTCATCCATGTAGTATAATGCATAGCCCATAGTCATCCATGTAGTATAATGCACAGCCCATAGTCATCCATGTAGTGTAATGCACATCCCATAATCATCCATGTAGTATAATGTACAACCCACAGTCATCCATGTAGTATAATGCACAGCCCATAGTCCTCCATGTTGTATAATGCATAGCCCATAGTCATCCATGTAGTATAATGCACAGCCCATAGTCATCCATGTAGTATAATGCACAGCACACAGTCATCCATGTAGTATAATGCACAGCCCATAGTCCTCCATGTTGTATAATGCACATCCCATAATCATCCATGTAGTATAATGTACAACCCACAGTCATCCATGTAGTATAATGCACAGCCCATAGTCCTCCATGTTGTATAATGCATAGCCCATAGTCATCCATGTAGTATAATGCACAGCCCATAGTCATCCATGTAGTATAATGCACAGCACACAGTCATCCATGTAGTATAATGCACAGCCCATAGTCCTCCATGTTGTATAATGCACATCCCATAATCATCCATGTAGTATAATGTACAACCCACAGTCATCCATGTAGTATAATGCACAGCACATAGTCATCCATGTAGTATAACGCACAGCCCATAGTCCTCCATGTTGTATAATGTACAGCCCATAATCATCCATGTAGTATAATGCACAGCCCATAGTCCTCCACGTAGTATAATGTACAACCCACAGTCATCCATGTAGTATAATGCACAGCCTATAGTCATCCATCCACGTAGTATAATGCATAGCCCACAGTCATTCATGTAGTATAATGCACAGCCTGTAGTCATCCATCCATGTAGTATAATGCGTAGCCCATAGTCATCCATGTAGTATAATGCACAGCCCATAGTCCTCCATGTTGTATAATGCACAGCCCATAATCATCCATGTAGTATAATGCTCAGCCCATAGTCCTCCATGTAGTATAATGTACAACCCACAGTCATCCATGTAGTATAATGCACAGCCCATAGTCATCCATGTAGTATAATGCACAGCCCCTAGTCATCCATGTAGTATAATGCACAGCCCATATTCATCCATGTAGTATAATACACAGCCCACAGTCATCCATGTAGTATAATGCACAGCCCACATTCATCCATGTTGTATAATGCACAGCCCACAGTCATCCATGTAGTATAATGCACAGCCCACAGTCATCCATGTTGTATAATGCACAGCCCACATTCATCCATGTAGTATAATACACAGCCCACAGTCATCCATGTAGTATAATACACAGCCCATAGTCATCCATATAGTATAATGCACAGCCCATAGTCATCCATGTAGTATAATACACAGCCCACAGTCATCCATGTTGTATAATACACAGCCCACTGTCATCCATGTAGTATAATGCACAGCCCACTGTCATCCATGTAGTATAATGCACAGCCTATATTCATCCATGTAGTATAATGCACAGCCCACTGTCATCCATGTAGTATAATGCACAGCCCACTGTCATCCATGTAGTATAATGCACAGCCCATAGTCATCCATGTTGTATAATGCACAGCCTATATTCATCCATGTAGTATAATACACAGCCCACAGTCATTCATGTAGTATAATGCACAGTCCATAGTCATCCATGTAGTATAATACACAGCCCACAGTCCTCCATGTAGTATAATGCACAGCCCTCAGTCTTCCATGTAGTATAATGCACAGCCTATATTCATCCATGTAGTATAATACACAGCCCACAGTCCTCCATGTAGTATAATGCACAGCCCTCAGTCTTCCATGTAGTATAATGCACAGCCTATATTCATCCATGTAGTATAATACACAGCCCACAGTCATCCATGTAGTATAATACACAGCCCACAGTCATCCATGCAGTAGTATAGCCAGCGTCTTCTCATGGATTTAAAAAAATGAATAAATACTCACGCCCCATCAGTCCAACCCACTGCCACACAGTATCCTCTTCTGAAGCCAACAGCTGTCTTCATTGTGCAAGCGACGGGAGCGCATGACGTCACTGCCATGCTCTCCAATCACGCACATGCCGATGTCAGCTGCTGGCCTCTGATTAGGTCTGTGCGCTGCAATACACTTTATCTGTATGTGTGCTATAAACTGGCATTGGCAGACTCTTCACCCACCTCACCCGCCATTACAACCCTGCCGACGGCGAGAGCAATCCCCCCCAAGTTTGTCAAGGGCCCTGCATTCGCCCAGGTGCACCAGGTGGTGACGCTGGCTCTGGGTTTTTTGGCAAAATGATTTTTCGGAATTTTCGACTCTCACACTTAAGAGGCCTCTCTTTGCCGAAAGCTCCTGTGTCCTCTGAGTGAGACATCTCTAGTGGTGGAATATCTCTCGGAGAACCACCCGAAATCAGACATGCCAGATCCTTATCTCCCCCAACATGATCTGTTGGGGGCTCCTGTAGGCAATAGGCGATCAGCTGAACGTGTTGATATTGGTGGGTTCTGCAGACATTACTTTAATAAATATCGGGGCCTTAAGTGTCTTCTGCTTGTCTAGTAGCAGAGATAAACTAAGGCACTCAACTTATATGTAGTTTTTGCAATTTATTGTAGTCATCAAATAAACGTTTCGGCCCAAATACACGGCCTTCTTCAGTAACAATAACTTCAGGGACAAAGGAGCGTTTTCATGAATGTAATGGAGTATCAGCGGCACAATAGCAGTAAATGCTTGTAGCAAGGTATAATGTCCACGTTGGTGTGTCCAATATAAGTGGTAAGCCCTAGGAGATGTGCCGGCGTGTCTGGCAGTGACGCGGCATCCACCGCTCGTCTGGCTGACGAGTGCTGGCAGAATGCTGATGAAGAGGCCATCTCAAAAGGAGTCTTTACTAAAGTCAGCAAGACCATGCTTTTCTACATGTTTGTCAGATGGACAGGTACACTTTAAGGTGGCTGTTGGCCAAACCCTTATTTGGCTGACCACTATCTCTCTTGACCCTCACACTCGGTTCATCAGTGGTCCATGTGTTCTGTATGGGTAGAGCAGAGTTAAGGTGGCCACACTTTAGGTGGCTTCGGCCAATTGTTTGGCCAACAGCCATCTCAGTCGACTCTCCGATATACAGCAAGCTCGTTGGGTCAAGTGCTCCTGAGTTCTCTTTGAGAAGGCCACCAATGACACATCGGCCGGTGGCTTATCTCAGGGAAAACAACGCGATCAACAGACGAAATCTGACATGTCTGACATCTCTCCCAACCATCAATTGGCCAAGGACCCCATACACATGAGACTGTTGGACAAACCTGTCTATATTGACTTTAGTCTGTGTATGGGGCCCATTACACGCTGCCAGACGCCTCTGGAGGTGACTTTTCTCCAAAGAGAACGAAAAGTTGAGTATCCTAAGTCAGCATGGCCAATTCTTCCCTCACCCACCATCCCACTGGAGGCAGACCATCATAGTCCTTATACCAACTCTATGGAGAACCAGGAATGAGAAATTGGATCGGCGTCAGATAAACCTTGTGAGATGGAGTCACAATGGCTCCAGCATTGGAGAACTTTAGATGAGAGGATCCCAAGCAACTTGTGGTGGTACTACATATCTAGGCTCGATGGCCACCTGTCTCTGTAGACTTGTATGACCTGGATAAAACAATACATGGTCACCATTAGGTGAAATATCTAAGATATGGAGGACAGTTGTTGAAGTATCTGAGATATGGAGGACAGAATGTTTTCCTCGCGAGGCTTGTCATGGTTAGGACATCTGAAATACTCTGGAGGCCTCTAGAACCTGATCCTTGCTATATGTCAGACTGAACGCACATCTAGTTCTTCTTTATAGACTAACGTAACGTCTCATTGTGGCTGCCAACCATGTTTTTAACAAAATGTGGTATCGCCATATTCGACCGATCTGGAGAACCTTGGTGCCACTTCATTTTTACCATACAATGAATGTTGTAAAAACGAAACCCCAAAAATGGTGGAATTTTTTTTTTTTTCTTCACTATTTTTCTACACTCAATTTTTTTCCCTTTTATTTAATATATTTTATAGCAATGTGAATGGTGTCCTTCAAATCTACAACTCGTCCCTCAAGAACAAGCCCCGATACGGCACTGAAAATGGGAAAATATAAAAGTTTCGACTCTTGGGAGAAAGAGAGGATAAAAAAAAATAAATGCGCAAAAGCAAAAAACGGCCACAAAAGGAAGACGTTAAGTGCAGTTTGGAAGCAAGAACGACATTAGATAAGGATCTGTATCCAAGGAGGCAAAGAAAGCCATAATGGACCGAAGACTGAGATGATCTTTTCTTGAATTTGCTAATGATGGTCATTATCTTACTCAATTACAAAGTAAAATTAAAAGGAATGTGTGTAATGTAATCTGAGAGCAGCATGATGTAGGGGCTGAGACCCTGATTGCACTGATGTATCACTTAGTTTACTAAGTGCAGAAGTTGTGATAGATGTGTCACTTATTAAGCTGTGTGCTGCTGTTTCAATAAAATCAGTGTTTTATCACCAGGAGATTATTACTTCAGGACTAGTGCCTCGTGCCTCCTAGAAAACTGCGCCTTGTAACCCCACCCTCAGGTTTTTGCTATGTAATTTAACAGCAGCATGATGTAGGGGCTGAGAGCCTGATTCCAATGATGTATCACTTAGTTTACTGAGTGCAGCAATTGTGATAAAATCACCGTTTTCTCTGCTGCAGATCTCGGAATGCTGAGCTGTGTATAACCCCGCCCACACCACTGATTGGCCGCTTTCTGTGTACATTGTACATTGACAGAAAGCTAGGGGTGTTGTTAGACTACCAGGCATGAGCCACCTAGTCCTGTTATGATAATCTCCTGCTGATAAAACACTTTGTATTGAAACATCCAAATGGAGTATAGTAAGTGATACATCACTGGAATCAGGGTCTCTGTCCCTAAATCGGATTACACAGCACAACCTGCTGATATATTCCCTTTAATTCCAAAGAGATCTTCATCGCTGTCCCCATCAGTATGTCTTTGGAGTGTGGGAGGAAACACAGGGAGAGCATGCAAACTCCTTGCATAACACAGGATCACGGTGTATGGTTAACCACTTGAGCCCCCGTGTTGCCGTTATGCAGTGGGGTCTTGGGTGTAGTTCTCCTTTGTGCTGGGCCCAGTAGTTCTTCTTCCCATTAGTCGTTACCCTGTATCAGCCATGATGGGGCCTGCCTATGTCATCAGATTTCTGTGTAACCAGATCTGCAGTTTAGCAGCCGGACTCCATGCGGGGCCACCTGTTTACACAACTTTTCAGAAGTAATCCGGCGTAGTCCGCGCCGCTGAATGGAAAAATAAACAGATTTTATCCTTCCCTTTGAAATCCATGTATATGACCTAATATGCCGCCATGTTCTGCACGATTTGGCTTCTCGTCCGCCTCCCTTTTTTTTTGCGAAGAGCGTAAAATTACTGAAATCATATAACTATTTAATGATGTTTTTGCATATTTTTTTTTATCAATCTTCTATACTTTCCAAAAGTATTTGCACGTTAGTTTTTTTTTTTTTTTACTTTTAATACTATTTTGTACCAGCAGGGGGCGCAATATCAGGGTACCTGTTGTACTAAGCCCATCGGCCCCAGAAAGCTCCTACCGAATGTTTGTAAAAATCTCTTTTTGCCCCTTTAAAGGTGTTGTTTGGTGAAAACAGATAAGTTTGGTGCGGGGGTCCGACCACTGGGACTCACACCGATCAGTAAAGGGGGAACTTTTATCCCCGGCAGTGCTCGTTCTCAAACGCCGCTCGTTTCGTTCCCTTTGGGACTGTCAAACTTTTTTTTTAAGCCCCATAGAAAATAAACGGAGCATTTTTTGATGATTTTTGATGATTTTTTTTCATAATGGCTATATAAAAAAAAAAGTCTTGCAGTTTTCACATTGGCCACTAGGGCTTATACTAAACTAATACTTCATATTCTGTACAACAACTACTTGGACTTGGGCAGCCATTGACTGTATAGGATAGCTTGCTAGGCATGCACTGATCTTGGTAAAGGTCAGTATTAAAAAGAAATCTATCAGAGGTTTTGGCTACCTAATCTGAGAGCAGCATACTGTAGAGACAGAGACCCTGATTCCAGCGATGTGTCACTTACTTGGCTGCTTTTTGTAGTTTTAATAAAAGGATATTATCACTATAGGACTAGTAAACCTGCTGCCATGTAGTCCTCCGTTTTCATGAGCTCCATATAACCCCACCTCTTGATTCGCAGCTTTCTGCCTATGCACAGTGTACAAGGAAAGCTGCCAATGAATGTTGTGGGCGGGGTTATACAGAGCTCAGCATTCAGAGATCTGGTAGATCTACAGTAGACAAAACCGTTTTTAATCAAAACTGCAGCAAGCAGCCCAGTAAGTGTTATATCACTGCAATCAGGGGCTCTGCCCCTTCATCATGATGCTCTCAGATGGGGTAGAAAAAACCTGGTGACAGATTCGCTTTAAAGGAGAAGGGAAGCTGTTATTTAACTAGTGTTGTACCGCCAATGGCAGCAGGTGACGCGGCTGCTATGGGGCCCATGAGATAGGGGGGCCCAGTGCCAGCTCTGGAACCCTGCCCCCCGTTATCACACATTCAACTGTGCCGATACAGTTGAAAGTAATGATGAAAGAGGGAGCGTCAGCTGATGATATCTCCCGAATCATTCTTCCTCGACGTCTTGGCACAGCGGGCGCGATGAGATCACCACAAGGTGCAATGCTGTTCTGAAATGTGTGATCACTTCAGAACACTCGCTGCAGAGATACTGTATGGAGGCCTATGCGGAGCGCATTATACTATATGAAGGACTATGGGGAGCGCATTATACTATATGGAGGCCTACGGGGAGCGCATTATACTATATGGAGGCCTACGCGGAGTGCATTATACTATATGAAGGACTATGGGGAGCGCAGTATACTATATGAAGGACTACGGGGAGTGCATTGTACTATATGGAGGACTATGGGGAGTGCATTATACTATATGGAGGCCTATGGGGAGTTCATTATACTATATGAAGGACTATGTGGAATGCATTATACTATATGGAGGCCTATGGGGAGTGCAGTATACTATATGGAGGACTATGGGGAGTGCATTATACTATATGGAGGACTATGGGGAGTTCATTATATTATATGAAGGACTATGGGGAGTGCATTATACTATATGGAGGCCTATGGGGAGTTCATTATACTATATGAAGGACTATGTGGAATGCATTATACTATATGGAGGCCTATGGGGAGTGCAGTATACTATATGGAGGACTATGGGGAGTGCAGTATACTATATGGAGGACTATGGGGAGTTCATTATATTATATGAAGGACTATGGGGAGTGCATTATACTATATGGAGGCCTATGGGGAGTTCATTATACTATATGAAGGACTATGTGGAATGCATTATACTATATGGAGGCCTATGGGGAGTTCATTATACTATAGTTCTGGCAAAAATTAAACAGACCACCACATCAAAACCCTGTCATGGGCAGCCCAATCTCCAGACCTGAACCCCATTGAAAACCTCTGGAATGTAATCAAGAGGATGATGAATAGTCACAAGCCATCAAACAAAGAACTGCTTGACTTTTTGCACCAGAAGAAGTGTGAGAAACTGGTGGAAAGCATGCCAAGACGCATGAAAGCTGTGATTAAAAATCATGGTTATTCCACAAAATATTGATTTCTGAACTCTTCCTGAGTTAAAACATTAGTATTGTTGTTTGTAAATGATTATCAACTTGTTTTCTTTGCATTATTTGAGGTCTGAAAGCACGTGGTTTTTTTTTTGACCATTTTTCTTTGTCAGAAAAAAATACAAAAATTATTGCTTGGAAAGTTTATAGAAATAAAAGAACAGTTTATATTTTACTCAAAAATATACCTAAATCGAGAAAAATCAGACAAACTGAACATTTTGCAGTGGTCTCTTAAGTTGTGCCAGAGCTGTATACAGAGGTCTATGGGGAGTGCATTATACTATATGGAGGACTATGGGGAGTGCATTATACTATATGGAGGACTATGGGGAGTGCATTATACTATATGGAGGACTATGGGGAGTGCATTATACTATATGGAGGACTATGGGGAGTGCATTATACTATATGGAGGACTATGGGGAGTGCATTATACTATATGGAGGACTATGGGGAGTGCATTATACTATATTGAGGACTATGGGGAGTGTATTATACTATATGGAGGACTATGGGGAGTGCATTATACTATATGGAGGACTATGGGGAGTGCATTATACTATATGGATGACTATGGGGCGTTATGCTATATGAGGGCAATGTAGGGGATATTAAACTGTATGCAAGCAATTATACAGTATGAAGGTTTGTGTGGGGCCATCATATTGTGTGGGGGCCATTATACTGTTTGTAAGGTTACTGGGGGCTATTATACGGTGAGGTGTGGGGCCATTGTACTGTTTGTAGGCCCTTTATACTGCGTGGAGAGATTTGTGAGTGCAATGAAAGGGGAATCTAGCCTTCTGAAGGAGGAAAATTACTAAAGGCTGTAAGGTTGTGAGATATGCTCCTCTGTGACCCCCGCCATGTGTTTTTTTGTTTTTTTTTTTTGGGGGGGGGGGGGAGGGGGGCGGTGGCTATTAGAACTTCTCCTATGGAGATGGTCCGGTCCGATGTGTGTCGCTCTCTTTGGTCCGGCGCCTCCCATCTTCTTACTATCGCCGTCCTCCTTCTTGCCTTCATGTGGATGACGCGTCCCTACATCATCCACACAGTCTCCCCGGCATCGCGCTCCTGCGCAGGCGTACTTATCTGTCCTGTTGAGGGCAGAGCAAAGTACCGTACTGCAGCGCGTAGGTGCATTTTATATCGAGGTGCATTATACTATATGGAGGAATATAAACTATGCAATATATATATATATATAAATATTTTGTGCCTAAAAGACAAAGGAAATGTGTAATCTATAACTTTAGGCCTTTTAGAGATCATCTGATCTTCAACTTGTTTAATTTTGACCAGGG
The DNA here is from genome assembly GCF_032444005.1 of Ranitomeya imitator. NCBI lineage: Eukaryota > Metazoa > Chordata > Amphibia > Anura > Dendrobatidae > Ranitomeya > Ranitomeya imitator. The sequence goes on from NC_091285.1 coordinate 39,590,271, forward strand.
GTGCCCAAACTTTTACATGCCACTGTATAACCTGCTCTGAATGATGGATCCTGTGTTATCTACTGCACACACAGGCTTTACCTTTCAATATAATCCTGTCTGTGATGACAACGAGACTGCTGAAAAATGATAGATAACAGGAGTGAAAAATGAAAAATATATGTTTCTTTACGGTTTTTAAAAAATTGGAAATATCAAATCCATTCTTTTTCTGATCACGCATTCCTTGTAAGTGTTAAGTATTGTTTTTACCGACACAGTAGCGGAGCTGGAATGCTTTCTGGGGTTGGTGCTGACAGCACGTTAGCATTTTCTCTCTTTATGTGTGATGTTTGCCAAGAAAAAGTGATTAAAAAAAAAAATCACTGGTAATTTTGCTTCTTGCATCTGAAAGCTGCAACATTTCGCAAGCTGCTGTGCTGTCGCCTGAGTCGCATACATGGTTTATACCGTGACGGCACAGGTGTGAATCTTTTTGGGGTAAGCAGAAGCCGAGTGTTTGCGCATCAGCCATGTCTCCGGTGTAAACAGAAACAGCGTGAAAATGGAAGACGACCGGGCTCGGGAAGAGATGGATGGGGTACGAAGGCTTCTGTGCATGTATAGAGCTACATTCTTGATGTATAGCGTAGGCCTCCACTACAAAGTCAGCCTTATTCCCGTTGCTTGCTTCTTGGCGCACTGACCAGGCATTATTTAATCATCTTCTGCCAGAAAATAGCTGTGGTCATTACGACGTTGGACATGAATTTCTTTCTTTCCACCACAGGCCAATGAAAACAGCCTACTGAGCGCTCAACTTAAAGGCTTCCCCCTATATCTCCACTCCAACCTAGGCCTCAAAGACTGCAGTATCAACCAAAAGTCCCCTCTACTGTACATAACCAAGCCCAACCAGGTGGAAAAGGGCGATCTACCGGGAGAAGACTGGACCGTCTTCCAGTCCAACCATTCCACCTATGAAGCGGTTCTTCTGGCCAAGACGAAGTCAGCCGAGACCATACCTCACCTGAGCATTGACGCGGCCCTACACACAACCGTGGTACAGGATCTGGGCCTCCATGATGGTATCCAAAGGGTCCTTTTTGGTAACAACTTGAACTTTTGGCTTCATAAGTTAGTCTTCGTGGACTCGGTGTCATTCCTGACTGGAAAGAGGTTGTCCCTTCCGCTAAACCGCTACGTGCTCGTCGACATAGATGATATATTCGTTGGCAAGGAGGGAACTCGAATGAAAGTAGAAGATGTGAAGGTAGGAGAAGTTCTGTCATGTTTAGTGCTCTATTTGGTGTTTTTTTGTTGTTGTTGTTGAGTAGGTGTCCAAAAAAAGTGATTTCCCCTCATTTTATTCTAGGAGCTCTATGACACCCAGAATGAGCTGAGAACGCACATCCCCAATTTCACTTTCAATCTTGGCTTTTCTGGAAAGTTCTTCCACACTGGTGAGTTGGAAGGATCTGTTAAAGACCAAACTATCAACATTTATTAAATCTGGCCCGAACCAGAGGAAGCATGTGACAGACGATGGCTGCAAGATTTCATCCAGGTATGTTTGAATTTGAAGCGTTGCGGCGGGGCCGGATACCGAGCCACGCGGGAATCTAGTTGGACAGGTCTTTCGCTGGTGGCATCTCCCTGCCCATTCTCCTGGATTCACCGGTCTCTACCTGTACACCCATGCTGGGAGAAACCAGTCAAGGAAAAGCTGCCAGGGTCCAGCCAGTCCGACTAGTCTCCCTTGCGGCTCAGTCCCAATCCCCGCCGCAACATCTCAAAGTCAAACATACTTGGCTGAAATGATACAGCCAATGTCTCATACATGCTGCCCATGGTTCGGACAGTATATCAGCTGTCAGGTTCCCTTTAAGCTTTTTCTTGTCTTGCTTTTCATTTTTTAGTTCTTCGCTTTCTATGACTTTTTATTGACTCCGTAATCTTAGCGCTCCGTCTCCTGAGTTGTGCTCTTCTCTGTGGTCTTTCGAGCGATCGGTGAGGGGCATCGATCTGAAGGGCATCAAAAATATAAAGACTTTTCTAAAGATTAGTTACTCTTTTAAAGTCTATTCAGTAATTATTTGTATTAAATGGGTTCTGAACCTATACTTTCCAGCCTGAGTTGACATTGAGAGTAGATGCTGTATGATGGGGAGATGGGATTCCTCTGCAATTTTACCGCCCTCCTCCAGTGGTGACTGATGTCAGATCGAGCGGGAGAGTTTGCCAGCACAACCACTTTAAAAGGATTCTGTCAGCAGGTTTTTGCTATGTAATCTGAAATCAGCTTAACGTAGGGCTGTGACCCTGATTCCAGAGATGTGTCACATGCTGGCCTGCATGCTGTCATTTTGATCTAATTGCTGTTTTCTCTCCTGTAGATCTAGAATGCTGAGCTGTGTATAACCCCGCCCACATCACTGATTGGCCACTTTCTGTGTTCACTGTATATTGACAGAAAGCTGCCAATCAGTGATGGAGGCGGGGTTACACAGAGCAGTTGACTAGGAAGCACTAGACACCTAGTCCTGTATGATAATCTCCTGTTGATAAAACACTGATTTTATTGAAACAGCCTAGTAAGTGAAACATCACTGGAATCAGACTTTGATTCCCTACACCTTGCTGTTCCAAAATTACATGGTAAAAATCTGCTGAAAGATTCCCTTTAAGAATGTCTCATCCTAGCAATTTAAAGGGTGGTTTGTATCTTCACAGATGAGTTTCTTTTTAGAAAGGCTTGATTGCCCCCGTGTCCCAATTTTGGCACCCTTTATGAACAATTTAATGGTGTAGTATTAGATGGCGGCCTTTCATGAGTAATAGAAGGATGTCTGCAGTCAGCCAGGATGGGGAGCTGCTTGTACTAAGTGAGTCTCTCTAATATGTCAGGGTCTCGGTTCGCGATGGACAAGGATGGTCCTTATAGGACAAACCCTTTAACCCAAGTCCTCATCAATTGGTTGTAGAAAAATAAGTGTGGACGTCAGTGATCACAATCTGAAGGAGACATTTTTAGATTTGTTTTGCCTCCCATGTCTACCTACCAGCAGAATACAGACCATATTCTCGGGCTGAAGGCTGCCATAGGAAGTTCTACTTTCGGCAGCCATAGAGAATCAGAACCTCCTCTCGTCTCTGCAGTATTTTCCGATTACTCCTGCACCTTTTTTTTAATAGGGCTTCTTCTTAGAAAGGTTAGGACACCGGTATAAATAGCTTCTTTTAACCTTCAGTTGGAGAATTTGGACTGATCTGGTCTTTTAGAGGAACGATAGCAGAATATTTGGTGCAGAGTTGAAGGATTTACTGCAGCAGTGCGGAGTTTACTGGCATTTCACAATCTCATTCGTGGACTATCCTGCCAGGTACGGACGCAGAGGACGAAGGAGATGACCTCTTGCTTTCTTACGTGAAGCAGTTCTGGTGGTTCCCTCACATGTGGAGTCACATGCAGCCTCACCTCTTCCACAACCAGTCGGTGCTGGCGGAGCAGATGGCGTTGAACCGGAAGTTTGCTGTGGTGAGTGTGAGCGAGAATGGCTCGGTTGCCTTCTTCTATATCAGTCTTGGAAGTTTCTTCAGTGGACACTGCTTCGTGGCCATGACTTTGAGATGTTCTTATGGGTCAGGAGGTTTACGTTACCAGTGTGAGACATGTAATGACTGTCAGTCCGCTTCTGATCTACATGACTCACACTGGTATCTCTCCCTTTCATTTAAAATAATCTTTGGAAAAGCCAGATCTTCTATGAAGGTAATCAACCCTTTTGTTGCATTTTAGGAGCACGGGATCCCAACCGATATGGGGTACGCAGTGGCTCCTCATCACTCTGGTGTGTACCCCATACATGTACAACTATACGAAGCCTGGAAGCAAATTTGGGGAATTAAAGTTACGAGCACTGAGGAGTATCCACACCTGAAACCTGCGCGCTTCCGAAGAGGATTCATCCATGGAGGCATTATGGTTCGTCCCAAACCGAGGAGTTTATAGTTTTTATTAATAAATAGTAAAGTTCATAGAGATCTATAAATGGACCCCACTCGTGTGATTGAAAAATAGGAAATTCATCTCTTGGAACGTTTCACATTACCGTAGCTCTTTTCAAGGGATGCCGCATCGGATGGTGATAGGTGCTGATGTTGTTGCGTTGACAGGTGCTCGCAAAGTCTGGTGTCTTGCTGGCAGGTTTTATGCACCTATCCTATGCATTAGACAAGGACGTGTGCACAATCTCTGCCGGCCGTGCATGCATCCGTCAACCCAGCGTCATTACCACCTATCAACTCCCAATGTGGGGAAGAGAGAGATGCCAGAGAGCCACTGTAGCGACTAACACCCCCCAAAAATATATAGGAAATGTACAGTATATAAGACCAGAAATAGGTTATGTAATATCTGTTCATGATGACAAACTTGATCCCTTCTGGTGAGCGGCTGTTCGACAACGCAACATGCAAGGATTGCTTAACAAATGCAGCTACGGGGACGGGAGAGCCGCCAGCCAGTCCGTGCATTGTAGTCCGATCTTGGTCCAAGTTATACAACCTAATAGACAGGTTTCCTATATGAACTATTATGGGAAAACCTGTTTAAAGGGAGCCTGATTTAGTGTTCCTGTCCACCGCTTTGGGCAGTGGGGGAGGACTCCGGCTGGAGCAAGGTGCCTTACAGAAAGGCTGGGACTTGTATAAAAGAATTGTTTATGGAGTGGGATCGATTAATATTTTTAAAATAAAAAATATAGACTAATCTTTTGGTCTTTATGAGGAATGCATCTTCACCTCTAACCTTTTTTTTTTTTTTGTTATAGGTGCTGCCCCGCCAAACCTGCGGCCTCTTCACACACACCATATTCTATAATGAATATCCCGGGGGCCCTGTGGAACTGGATAAGATTATTAATGGAGGAGAACTGTTCCTCACCGTGCTGCTAAACCCTGTGAGTTCCAGCGCAAGAACAATGATGTCCGTGGGTGTGGGCTGCTGCTGCCAGCTGCGTTATTTATCTTCCGTGTGCGTTGATATCCCCTCGTGACATCATTTGTACTCTCACACTGTCCCGGTGCTGCTATTTATGTCCAGTGTGTGATCTAGTGCTGCGTCCTGACCCCCTTTATTGAGGCTCAGTGTAAAATCCCAGATATATGGCGCACTCCACGAGGCTGCAGTACCCTGCCTCCAGATCCCAGGTGCTCCTCACTTTAGCTGTTCCAGTCAATCAGATCAATAAATGGCCGGGCCGTTGTAAGCTATAAAAAGCCATTAAATGCTCTTATCAATATTTGATGAAGGAGTAATTGTTTCCCAGGCTTCTTCCTGCACCGTATATATAACACATATATTGCAGCGCACTGATAACCTCCAACGTCCTCAGATTTATTCCTGTAAGATATAGGTAAAAAAGAGGGGCAAGGACAAAGGGGGCAAGGACAACGGGGTGAAGTCACTGAGCGGAGACCTCAAATTCCACCGTAAAGGGATTATCTCATCTGTAGGGCCTCCGTGTAATATAATATTCCCTGTGCAGGGACTGCAGTAAGGAAACTGTCTCGTAGGGGTTCCGGGAGTGGAACCTGGGGCGATCAGTTTTAGGAAAGGAGATTGGTTTCTGGTAAAACGAAATCAAATTCCATCATAAATCACGGTGAGCTCATGCTTTTCGCGTAACGTGACTGTTATATAACGGACATCATGGTCCAGGTATCTCCTAAAGATGGCATGACATGAGAACTTGGGGTCGTAAGACTGTAGGGAAGGGGGCATCGAAATAGAAGAAAATAGCATCCGGTCCCAGGTGATGAGTTTCAACAGGGAAGGTGGTCTCCTTGACGTGACTATATGTGACTTTGGCATTATTACGTTTTTGTGGTTGTTGTTGCTCATCATACTTTACAGGCTAGAGATTTTCATTTCCTATAAGCTAGGTTGCCTTTACGAGACCCTCCCATTAAAAGGAACACTAAAACTGGAAATTAATGGTTGAAGTAAGCAAGTAAGGGGTTAATCTCCTTTTGATCCCTTGGCCTAAGGGGTGGGGTATAGTAATATTTTGTCCTGCTGCAGCTAGTTGTCTCACAGCCACACACCAAGGTTAGTGGGATATGGCTGGTCTCCCGAGACACGTAGAGAAGATGTCTTGATGTATTTCTCAGTTTTCGATGAAACATGAGACAAAATAGGATCAAAGAAAAGGAGGGATTGCTGGGATGGTTCTGAACTTTCTTTTGTGCCTTTAGTGGAAGATTGTGAAGACCATTTGCGGTGAGAACCTATTAGAAGATGCCCAGGTCCTACCACACATGCAGAGAAGGGTGTAGAGAAATTAACCTTCAGAACGTGGACCGGGAATTCAATTGAAATTCCTATAGTCCAGTCTTTCTTTCCGCCCCAACCCCCCCCCCCCCCGGCATCATCTGTTAGGAAAAAGTCGGGAGACCCCCATACATATCAGGTAGTCGCACCCCAAACATATCAGGTAGTCGACCGATGTGGATATCTTGGATTCATGTGAGCTACCTAGTCCCTCCTGGCTATGCCTGTGGGGCTATATATCCATAATTGTGGCTATGGAATACACATATCTGCTCTATATCTTGTCTGTACTCCCTATGAAGGTGTCTTCCGTGTTTCCCTGAAAATATGACAGGGTCTTATATTATTTTTTGCTACGAAAGATGGATTAGGGCTTATTTTAAAGGGATGTCTTTTTTTCCCCATGAACAACAATCCGCATTTATTCTTCAACAAAAAAAAATCAACATTTATTCAATTATAATCATGTTATCACACACACTACACATATACAAGTATATACACACACACTGCATATATACAAGTATATACACACATACTGCACATACACATGTTTATGCACACACATACAGTGCCTTGCGAAAGTATTCGGCTCCCTGGAACTTTTCAACCTTTTCCCACATATCATGCTTCAAACATAAAGATACCAAATGTGAATTCTTGGTGAAGAATCAACAACAAGTGGAACACAATTGTGAAGTTGAGTGAAATTTATTGCTTATTTTAATTTTTTGTGGAAATTCAAAAACTGAAAAGTGGGGCGTGCAGTATTATTCTGCCCCTTTAACTTAATACTTTGTTGCGCCACCTTTTGCTGCGATTACAGCTACAGGTCGCTTGAGGTATGTCTCTATCACTTTTGTACATCGAGAGACTGAAATTCTTGCCCATTCTTCCTTGGCAAACAGCTCGCTCTCAGTGAGGTTTGATGGAGATCGTTTGAACAGCAGTTTTCAGCTCTTTCCACAGATTCTCGATTGGATTGAGGTCTGGACTTTGACTTGGCCATTCTAACATCTGGATACGTTTATTTGTGAACCATTCCATTGTAGATTTTGCTTTATGTTTGGGATCATTGTCTTGTTGGATGACAACTCTCCGTCCCAGTCTCAGGTCTTTTGCAGACTCCAACAGGTTTTCTTCAAGAATGGTCCTGTTTTTGGCTCCATCCATCTTCCCATCAATTTTAACCATCTTCCATGTCCCTACTGAAGAAAAGCAGGCCCAAACCATGATGCTGCCTGTTATGATTAGGTAATTCAGAACCACAATGGACCTTGAAGTTTAGAGCACACAAGTGACCTGACAAAACCCACAAAACATAGGACAAGCTCTGAGACGTGGAAACTCTGCTGACCGCAATCCCTAATCCTATCATACCACACTAAAGGTAGCTGTGGAGCGCTCCTGACCAGACCTAGGCGCCTCGGGCACAGCCTGAGAAACTAGCTAGCCCTGAAGGAAGAAAAATAAGCCTACCTTGCCTCAGAGAAATTCCCCAAAGGAAAAGGCAGCCCCCCACATATAATGACTGTGAGTAAGATGAAAATACAAACACAGAGATGAAATAGATTTAGCAAAGTGAGGCCCGACTTACTGAATAGATCGAGTATAGGAAAGATAGCTTTGCGGTCAACACAAAAACCTACAAACAACCACGCAGAGGGGCAAAAAGACCCTCCGCACCGACTAACGGTACGGAGGTGCTCCCTCTGCGTCTCAGAGCTTCCAGCAAGCAAGAAACCCAAAAAGCAAGCTGGACAGAAAATATAGCAACAAAATAAACACAAGCAAAACTTAGCTTATGCAGAGCAGACGGCCACAGGAACGATCCAGGAGGAAGCAAGACCAATACTAGAACATTGACTGGAGGCCAGGAGCAAAGCACTAGGTGGAGTTAAATAGAGCAGCACCTAACGACTTCACCACATCACCTGAGGAAGGAAACTCAGAAGCCGCAGTACCACTTGTGACCACAGGAGGGAGCTCTGCCACAGAATTCACAACAGTACCCCCCCCCCTTGAGGAGGGGTCACCGAACCCTCACCAGAGCCCCCAGGCCGACCAGGATGAGCCACATGAAAGGCACGAACAAGATCGGCAGCATGGACATCAGAGGCAAAGACCCAGGAATTATCTTCCTGACCATAACCCTTCCACTTAACCAGATACTGGAGTTTCCGTCTCGAAACACGAGAATCCAAAATCTTCTCCACAATATACTCCAACTCCCCCTCCACCAAAACCGGGGCAGGAGGATCAACAGATGGAACCATAGGTGCCACGTATCTCCGCAACAATGACCTATGGAATACGTTATGGATGGAAAAAGAATCTGGAAGGGTCAAACGAAAAGACACAGGATTAAGAACCTCAGAAATCCTATACGGACCAATGAAACGAGGCTTAAACTTAGGAGAGGAAACCTTCATAGGAATATGACGAGATGACAACCAAACCAAATCCCCAACACGAAGTCGGGGACCCACACAGCGTCTGCGATTAGCGAAACGTTGAGCCTTCTCCTGGGACAAGGTCAAATTGTCAACTACATGAGTCCAAATCTGCTGTAACCTGTCCACCACCGTATCCACACCAGGACAGTCCGAAGACTCAACCTGCCCTGAAGAGAAACGAGGATGGAACCCAGAGTTGCAGAAAAACGGCGAAACCAAGGTAGCCGAGCTGGCCCGATTATTAAGGGCGAACTCAGCCAAAGGCAAGAAGGACACCCAATCATCCTGATCAGCAGAAACAAAGCATCTCAGATATGTTTCCAAGGTCTGATTGGTTCGTTCGGTCTGGCCATTAGTCTGAGGATGGAAAGCCGAGGAAAAAGACAAATCAATACCCATCCTAGCACAAAAAGCTCGCCAAAACCTCGAAACAAACTGGGAACCTCTGTCAGAAACGATGTTCTCTGGAATGCCATGTAAACGAACCACATGCTGGAAGAACAATGGCACCAAATCAGAGGAGGAAGGTAATTTAGACAAGGGAACCAAATGGATCATCTTGGAGAAGCGATCACAAACCACCCAAATGACCGACATTTTTTGAGAGACGGGGAGATCCGAAATAAAATCCATAGAGATATGTGTCCAAGGCCTCTTCGGGACCGGCAAGGGCAAAAGCAACCCACTGGCACGAGAACAGCAGGGCTTAGCCCGAGCACAAATCCCACAGGACTGCACAAAAGAACGCACATCCCGCGACAGAGACGGCCACCAAAAGGATCTAGCCACTAAATCTCTGGTACCAAAGATTCCAGGATGACCAGCCAACACCGAACAATGAACCTCAGAGATAACTTTATTGGTCCACCTATCAGGGACAAACAGTTTCTCCGCTGGGCAACGATCAGGTTTATTAGCCTGAAATTTTTGCAGCACCCGCCGCAAATCAGGGGAGATGGCAGACAAAATTACTCCCTCTTTGAGAATACCCGCCGGTTCAGACAAACCCGGAGAATCGGGCACAAAACTCCTAGACAGGGCATCCGCCTTCACATTTTTAGAGCCCGGAAGGTACGAAACCACAAAGTCAAAACGGGAGAAAAACAGCGACCAACGAGCCTGTCTAGGAGTCAACGGTTTGGCAGACTCGAGATAAGTCAAGTTCTTGTGATCAGTCAAGACCACCATGCGATGCTTAGCTCCTTCAAGCCAATGACGCCACTCATCGAATGCTCACTTCATGGCCAGCAACTCTCGATTGCCAACATCATAATTTCGCTCAGCAGGCGAAAACTTCCTGGAAAAGAAGGCGCATGGTTTCATCACCGAGCAATCAGTACTTCTCTGCGACAAAACAGCCCCCGCTCCAATTTCAGAAGCATCAACCTCGACCTGGAACGGAAGCGAAACATCTGGTTGACCCAACACAGGGGCAGAAGAAAAACGACGCTTTAACTCTTGAAAAGCTTCCACAGCAGCAGAAGACCAATTGACCACATCAGCACCCTTCTTGGTCAAATCGGTCAATGGTTTAGCAATACTAGAAAAATTACAGATGAAGCGACGATAAAAATTAGCAAAGCCCAGGAACTTTTGCAGACTCTTCAGAGATGTCGGCTGAGTCCAATCATAGATGGCTTGGACCTAAACAGGGTCCATCTCGATAGTAGAAGGGGAAAAAATTAACCCCAAAAATGAAACCTTCTGAACACCAAAGAGACACTTTGATCCCTTCACAAACAAAGAATTAGCACGCAGGACCTGGAACACCATTCTGACTTGCTTCACATGAGACCCCCAATCATCCGAGAAGACCAAAATATCATCCAAGTATACAATCAGGAATTTATTCAGGTACTCTCGGAAGATGTCATGCATAAAGGACTGAAACACCGATGGAGCATTGGCAAGTCCGAAAGGCATAACTAGGTACTCAAAATGGCCCTCGGGCGTATTAAATGCAGTTTTCCATTCATCGCCCCGCTTAATACGCACAAGATTATACGCACCACGAAGATCTATCTTGGTGAACCAACTAGCCCCCTTGATCCGAGCAAACAAATCAGATAGCAGCGGCAAGGGGTACTGAAATTTGACCGTGATTTTATTTAGAAGGCGGTAATCTATACAAGGTCTCAGCGAACCATCCTTCTTGGCCACAAAAAAGAACCCCGCTCCCAATGGCGACGATGACGGGCGAATATGACCCTTCTCCAAGGACTCCTTCACGTAACTCCGCATAGCGGCGTGCTCAGGTACAGATAAATTAAACAGTCGACCTTTAGGAAACTTACTACCAGGAATCAAATCGATAGCACAATCACAAAGTCTTGAATATTTTGTACTCTTGCAGTAAGATGATCCACACATGAAGACAGACCTTTAATGTCCATCACTACACCTGTCTTGAACTACCCAAATTTCTAGGGGCAAAAAAAGGCAAAACACAGTGCAATGAAAAAAAAATGGTCTCAGAACTTCTTTTTTCCCTCTATTGAGAAGCATTAGTACTTTGGGCCTCCAGTACTGTTATGATTTGGTAATTCAGAACCACAATGGACCTTGAAGTTCAGAGCACACAAGTGACCTGACAAAACCCACAAAACATAGGACGAGCTCTGAGACGTGGAAACTCTGCTGACCGCAATCCCTAATCCTATCATACCACACTAAAGGTAGCCGTGGAGCGCTCCTGACCAGACCTGAAGGAAGAAAAATAAGCCTACCTTGCCTCAGAGAAATTCCCCAAAGGAAAAGGCAGCCCCCCACATATAATGACTGTGAGTAAGATGAAAATACAAACACAGAGATGAAATAGATTTAGCAAAGTGAGGCCCGACTTACTGAATAGATCGAGTATAGGAAAGATAGCTTTGCGGTCAACACAAAAACCTACAAACAACCACGCAGAGGGGCAAAAAGACCCTCCGCACCGACTAAAGGTACGGAGGTGCTCCCTCTGCGTCTCAGAGCTTCCAGCAAGCAAGAAACCCAAAAAGCAAGCTGGACAGAAAATATAGCAACAAAATAAACACAAGCAGAACTTAGCTTATGCAGAGCAGACGGCCACAGGAACGATCCAGGAGGAAGCAAGACCAATACTAGAACATTGACTGGAGGCCAGGAGCAAAGCACTAGGTGGAGTTAAATAGAGCAGCACCTAACGACTTCACCACATCACCTGAGGAAGGAAACTCAGAAGCCGCAGTACCACTTGTGACCACAGAGGGAGCTCTGCCACAGAATTCAGAACAGCTGCCACCACCATGTTTGACAGTGGGGATGGTGTGTTCAGGGGGATGAGCTGTGTTGCCTTTACGCCAAACATATCGATTTTCATTGTTGCCAAAAAGTTCGATTTTGGTTTCATCTGACCAGAGCACCTTCTTCCACATGTTTGGTGTGTCTCCCAGGTGGCTTGCTGCAAACTTTAAACAACACTTTTATGGATATCTTTGAGAAATGGCTTTCTTCTTGCCACTCTTACATAAAGGCCAGATTTGTGCAGTGTTTGACTGATTGTTGTCATATGGACAGACTGTCCCACCTCAGCTGTAGATCTCTGCAGTTCATCCAGAGTGATCATGGGCCTCTTGGCTGCATCTCTGATCAGTCTTCTCCTTGTTTGAGATGAAAGTTTAGAGGGACGGCCGGGTCTTGGTAGATTTGCAGTGGTATGATACTCCTTCCATTTCAATATGATCGCTTGCACAGTGCTCCTTGGGATGTTTAAAGTTTTGGAAATCATTTTGTATCCAAATCCAGCTTTAAACTTCTCCACAACAGTATCACGGACCTGCCTGTTGTGTTCCTTGGTCTTCATGATGCTCTTTGTGCTTCAAACAGAACCCTGAGACTATCACAGAGCAGGTGCATTTATACGGAGACTTGATTACACACAGGTGGATTATATTTATCATCATTAGGCATTTAGGACAACATTGGATCATTCAGAGACCCACAATGAACTTCTGGAGTGAGTTTGCTGCACTGAAAGTAAAGGGGCTGAATAATATTGCACGCTCCACTTTTCAGTTTTTGAATTTCCACAAAAAATTTAAAATAACCAATAAATTTTGTTCAACTTCACAATTGTGTTCCACTTGTTGTTGATTCTTCACCAAAAATTTACATTTGGTATCTTTGTTTGAAGCATGATATGTGGGAAAAGGTGGAAAAGTTTCAGGGGGCCGAATACTTTTGCAAGGCACTGTATGCTACACAGCAGCGCTCACATAATGTAACACTCAGCATACACTGATGCACTGCAGCATGCACACTTCCCTCATCCGAAAGGGAGAGCGCTGCAGCCCATCAGTGGCCGCTGATTGGCTGCAGCGCTCACATGACATAATGTCACGCCAGGTCCTGCGGTCTGGGAGGTGAGTATAAGCTGTTCTTATTTAGGTGCGTACATACTGTGAGTGTATATGTATGTATAATGTGTGTGTCTCTGTGTTAGTTCTTCCTGACCGGCAGCTGTAATGTTTTATTTCAGATCAGCATTTTTATGACCCACTTGTCTAATTACGGAAATGACCGCCTGGGACTGTACACATTCAAGCACTTGGTGCAGTTTCTGAACACCTGGACAAACCTCAAACTGCAGACTCTGCCTCCGGTCCAGCTGGCCCATAAGTATTTCCAGATATTTCCGGAGGAGAAGGACCCCTTGTGGCAGGTAAGGGAAACGCAACCCGTGGAATAAAGGTAGAAAAGGAAAAATGTTCCAGGGTCTCATTCACTAAATGAGGACGTAGGGGCTAATATCATTGTTTCCACTCCTCCTTTGACCCGCTGATGAGTGTATTAGGGGCTCCATTGCTTCAACGTACAGAGTAAAATTGCATTGATCACCATGGACTCCAGAGGGGCATTCACAGTAATGCTAGTAGTCATTGGAAACAGTCAACATGGTTGTTTTCTGACTGACCACTAGTAAAGCTAGTCATACACCATCATCAGCTTTTGGCCAAACATTTACTTGTCTCGCAGATTTTGGTCCTACCCTCCCTTAAATACATATTCATGCTGATTTTTCTTGGATATACATGTGTCCTCAATGTCCTAGACCACCTTGAGACTATAGGATCAGCTAACCCTCTTGAGACTAAAGGATCGGGTGAGTTCAGATTTAACATGGAAGCCGTCAGAAGTGTGAGGACAGACCCATACACCCTAAGTGATTGTTCCAGCCCCTATACGGTGCCTGTTGTAAAGGTTGCACCTTAGGTGACGGCTATATAGGATGCGTGGCCACTGGTATACATGAAGCTACAGGAGACACTTAATCCCCACACGTTCCAGTGGAGTTTACCGGTCCATTATGTTTCCTATCATTTCTTTATCCCGCCGAATGCGGAAAACAGCCTGGGGCTTGAATGGCGTCCAGAGCTGCCAGCAGCGCAGCTCCTCCGGGAAGGTGAGAGGTGATTTACTACACAGGGCTATCATCTCTTCCCAGAACTCAACGGAGCACACAGCGATGCAGAGCAGGAAGGCAATCCATCTTTTTTACATACAGTACTTATGCCATCCTTATGTTCGTTTTTTTTTACATGAAAAAATTAAATAAGATGTACTCGAGTAATCTTTGCGAAGGAGCTGTTAAAAATGGTTATTGTATGTAAGATTTTATTTTTTTGGCAGACTTCTTCTTCCGGTGACATCACATTGACAGAGCAGTTCCTTTTCTTCCACTCTGCTCTGACAGGTTATCACTGCCGCTCATACTGATTAATAGCCAGCTTCCCGCAGTTTGTCAGCAGGGAGCCGGCTGTCAATCAATATGATGTTGGCAGTGACAACACCCAGTCAACAGAGCAGAACAGTTGAAGCTACTCTGGCAACGGGACATTACAGGAAGCAGGAGAGTCGTCGGCAGGAGCGGTCCGTGACCACTCTAAGCCAGGAGAGATTTTCACAGGGCAGAACGATAGACAGTTTGTCAGCAGGGAACTGGCTGTCAATCAACATGATGTTGGCAGTGACGACACCCAGTCAACAGAGCAGAACAGAAGAGTTGAAGCTGCTCTGACGGGACATTACTGGAAGCAGGAGAATCGCCAGCAGGGGCGGTCCGTGACCACTCTAAGCCAGGAGAAATTGTCACAGGGCAGAACAATAGACAGTTTGTCAGCAGGGAGTGGGCTGTCAATCAACATGATGGTGGCAGTGACGACACCCAGTCAACAGAGCAGAACAGAAGAGTTGAAGCTGCTCTGGCGACGGGACATTACTGGAAGCAGGAGAATCGCCAGCAGGAGCGGTCCGTGACCACTCTAACCCGGAGAGATTGTCACAGGGCAGAACAGGCCGGTGGTGTCATTTTACCAAGGAGTCAACTATTGAAATATGGATGATGACACATGATCTGTACAGGTGAAGTATACCTTTACATGTACAAGCCGTGTGCCCACCAAAAATGCAAAAATTGTTAGTGAAACAATGTGCGGCAATATATATATTTTTTTTTTGGTGGGGGGGGTGTATAGGGACCTAGTTCTATTAATGTTTATCATCCTAGTTTTACATCAAAATGGGCTATCAATATCGCAGAAATAGAAGAAAATTGCCCAAACTGTAAATTCCGACCCTTTTCTGTGTCACCCAGGATGAGATATAACTGGTTTCGCGTTTTGTAGAAATCCTTTGTAATCTTTCCTTCCGATTGTAGGATCCTTGTGAGGACAAGAGGCACAAAGACATTTGGTCCAAGGAGAAAACCTGCGACCGCTTTCCCAAGCTGCTCATAATCGGACCTCAGAAAACAGGTATCTGTCTCTTTAAGAGCTGCAAGATGCCTGCCTGGAATAATGACCTGCGTATGTGTGCGCACCGGCGGCGGGGCGATCCGCGAGCATGTAACACCTCTGAGCATAGGATGTTATATTTGTCCCATGGGAGGTGGGATTATTAGCAAGTGCGGAGGGGCAGGAAGGATTACAACATGATGAAGAGTATGAAAAGAGGGGGAAAGTGAGATTAATACAGGATGTGGCGCGTTCACAGTGGGAGCCAGGATTAGTGCAGGATGTCAGGAGATGGGTGGAATTAGGCTGGGAAAAAAAAAAGTTGTTGAATCGAAGGACGGCAGAGCACTGAATATTGAGCTGGTGCCACGGTATATGAGCTGGCACAGCTGCCGGGTAATAAGTATAATGGCAGCTGCAGCGGATGCTTGTTAACAGTGAGACTGAAGTGTGGACACTATGTCAGCCTGGCAGAGGGGTCGGGGTGTAATGTGTCTAAATATGTGGTCGAGTTAAACATTTATTAAGGGTCTGAGGTTTCCATGGTCTAAAGACGCTCGTTTTGTCAAAACAGGCTGCCGATCACCTGGCAAACGAGCAAAATGCTCATTTCTCGTGTTTTCTTTAAAAAATGTTTTTTTCGGCAGCACAAATAGGAGATGTGCTGCAGAGAACAATGGCAGCCTACAGGCACTGAGTGATCTATTACTGATTTGGTTTGTGCCCATAGAAGTGCAGTTGGTCTGTCTAAACAGACTTAAAGAGAATCGGTCAGCAGGTTTTTGCTATTTAATCTGAGAGCAGCATGATGTACGGGCTGAGAGCCTGATTGCAGTAATGTATCACTTGCTCAGCAACTTACTACAAGTCCAATACATTCAGCTTTTTATCAGCAGGAGATTATCACTGTAGGACTAATTGTCTCGTGCCAGGTAGTCCAGCTAGACTGTGTAACCCCGCCTCCATCACTGATTGGCAGTTTGCTGGCAGTGTACACAAGATACTGCCAATCAGATGTATGGGCGGGGTTATACAGAGTTCAACTGCTACATCTACAGCAGAGAAAACAGGGATTTTATCAAAACTGAACAAATATTAGTTAAACTACCCAGTCTTGAACCATTCCAGCAGAATTTTGAATACAGCTCTGGATGTAAATACAGCAGATGACACAAGACAATGATCAGTACAAGGTGATGTTTTAAGAACGCAGCAAAGTTTAATATTAACTTGTTTCCCATCATGTTCCTCAGGAACCACTGCTTTGTACCTCTTCCTGGGAATGCACCCGGATCTGAGCAGTAATTACCCCAGCTCGGAGACCTTTGAGGAAATCCAGTTCTTCAATGGTCAGAATTACCACAAAGGGATTGACTGGTATGTTACATCTCATTGAGCTTGTATATTATGCCGCCATTGAAGAACACTGCTGGTTTCTTCTTTGAGGTTATAATGGTTGATAACAGGTAACAGAATAGATTATCCATCGGACTTTAGATTCTTTGATATATTGATCCTATAGTTTGCATTTTCAACAACGGCTCTTAAGATGGGGGACTAAGGCCTAAAAACACTTTGCCACAAATGTGTAATTTTAGACCTGGCGTAAACGCCGCTGTTCTCCTGAATCCAGCATTGTTTTTCTTTTGTTCCTGCTCCTCACCATTCCTGAGATATGACCATTTCTTCCTGGTATGTAAATCAAGTATTTTCAGCCAACTGGGCATGAGTCATAAGAATACTTCCACAGAGAGGAGTCAAGGAAAACGCCCACTTGGCTAAATAGACTGGGATATGCATACAGGGAAGAGGAGGGCATATATCAGGAGCAGGAACAAAAGAAAAACAACGCCGGATTCAGGAGAAAAGCAGGTTAAAAACAAAACAACATTTATGGCAAATGACAGGACCAATTTAAATTAAGCAACCTAATCAGTCCTATACTATTAGTGTACCTTCACCCACAAAAACAATAATGGATTGTGAACATATAGTTTTCTATGTATCCCTCCATGTTCTAGACTGATATCACAAATGCTTGTCATCAATGTTATCATCAGTGCCCAGATTGGTAATGTTGGGGGTTGTTTCCTTGATATATTTGCCCCCACTCAGAATAAATACATCCTAAAAGAGTTTCCCAGTGTCAAAAAAGTCACCAAATGATGCCACCACAGCCTAGAATTACTTTCCATTTCTTGTCTTGCCCAGCTCTGTGCAGCATATTTAGTTCCAGTGTCAGGACGCTCCTTGTGGGCGGAGTTAGCTCGCAATTTGTACCGCCCCCGAAGGATGGTATAAATATCCAAATGGCTCTTGGCAGAAGAAAAGATTCCCCACCCCTGCTCTATTACATGGCGTAGGACACTGTTGTAATTATTCTTGTTACTCATGACACTGTGAGATGCACGCAGTACATTAGTACCCATGCAGATTATGAATCAAATCCACAACATGTTCAAAGATTGAAAAACCCCTTTAAGGATCCTCTTTAATACTGAGACACCAGGATAAGCATTTTCCCCTTACACAGACATGGCTTGGATGTAAATGGCTTTTTGTCTCACCCTCTAGGTACATGGAGTATTTCCCTATCCCCTCGAACACCACGTCGGACTTCTACTTTGAGAAGAGCGCCAACTATTTTGACTCAGAAGTTGTTCCCCGTCGGGTAGCGGCTCTTCTGCCTAAGGCAAAGCTCATTACAATCCTCATTAATCCTGTGGACCGCGCTTACTCCTGGTACCAGGTAACTGACTCATTTACATGCCAGATTCATTACTTAAAGAGCCATGAAGCCTCCGTGCAACTTAGATGGCTGTCGTTTCGTCCGGCAACTATCATGTCCAACTCATAGACGTCTCTGATGGTGACAGATCTTAGAGAATGAAAGGGTCAGCATTCTGAAATCACACATGCTGGATCCTTATCTGTCACGCACAATGTAGGACAGAATAAGTGCAACACAAAGGGGTAAGAGAAAAGGAACCAAACACTAGGGAAGGGGGAAGTGGGGACCCTGTTGTGAATTCTGCTCTTGGGCTCCCTCCGGTGGTTGTAAGTGGCACTTTTGTGAGTTCTGCTCTTGGGCTCCCTCTTGTGGTTTCAAGTGGTATGGCTGCTCCTTGGAGTTAGCTGTCCAGCTGCCTTCACTTATCGTCTCCTCTCTCGCCTATTTAGGCCTGGCTGTTTCTTCAGTCAGTGCCACTTGTAAATGGTTCCTGGTTGGATTCACATCTCTTTGGAGTTCCCTGTTATCCTGACCAGTTCTGCAAAGCTAAGTTTTTGCTTACTTTTTCTGTCCATAGTTTGTGGACTTGTCTATTCTGTGCTTTCTTTGTTTGTCCAGCATTATCAGTTTGTATATTTTCTGTCTTGCTGGAAGCTCTGGGAAGCAGAGTGACCCTCCACACCTTTAGTCAGGTGTGGAGATTTTTGTTAACTCTGCGTGGATTTTTGTAGTGTTTAATACTGACCGCACAGTGTTCCATCCTGTCCTATCTATCAAGCTAGACTGGCCTCCTGTGCTCATCCTGGTTTCATTCTGTGTATGTCTTATTCCTCTCCACTCACAGTCATTATTTGTGGGGGGCTAATCTATCCTTTGGGGATTTTCTCTGAGGCAAGATAGTTTTCCTGCTTCTGTCTTCAGGGGTAGTTAGCTCTTAGGCTGTGACGAGATGCCTAGGCAGAGTTAGGAGCATTCCACGGCTACTTCTAGTGTTGTGTTGAGCTTAGGGTCTGCGGTCAGTACAGTTACCACTTCCTTCTGAGCTCGTTCCATGTTGCTCCTAGACCACCGCATCATAACAGTACAAGTGGCCAAAAATGAATTAATTGCATCTCAAAAGAAGGAAAAGAAAGTTCTGAACCATTTTTTTTTCTGTGCTTTAGTTTGTCTTTTTTTTTTTCCTCTTGATATCTGGGTGGTTCAGGATATATGCTTTGGCATGGATGTTCAAGGTTTGTTTTCTCGTGTGGATCAACTTGCTGCAAGAGTACAGAGCATCCAGGACTATGTTGTCCAGACTCCGGCTTAGAGCCTAGAATTCCTACTCCTGATTTGTTTTTTGGGGACAGATCCAAGTTTTTGAACTTTAAAAATAACTGCAGATTGTTTTTTGCTTTGAAACCCCGTTCTTCTGGTGATCCCATTCAGCAGGTAAAAATCATCATATCCTTGCTGCGGGGTGACCCTCAAGACTGGGCTTTTTCTCTTGAAGCAGGGGATCCGGCATTATTGAATGTTGATGCATTTTTTCAAGCGCTCGGATTATTGTACGACGAACCTAATTCTGTGGATCATGCAGAAAAAACCCTGTTGGCCTTGTGTCAAGGTCAGGAAGAGGCAGAGTTATACTGCCAGAAATTTAGAAAATGGTCTGTGCTCACTAAATGGAATGAAGAGGCTCTGGCGGCTATTTTCAGAAAGGGTCTTTCTGAAGCCCTTAAAGATGTTATGGTGGGCTTTCCTACGCCTGCCGGTTTGAGCGAATCTATGTCTCTAGCCATTCAGATCGATCAGCGTCTGCGCGAGCGCAAAGCTGTGCACCATATGGCAGTATCCTCTGAGCAGAGTCCAGAACCTATGCAATGTGATAGGATTTTGACTAGAACGGAACGTCAGGAATTCAGACGTCAGAATAGGCTGTGTTTCTACTGTGGTGATTCTGCTCATGTTATCTCTGATTGCCCTAAGCGTACTAAGAGAGTCGCTAGGTCTGTTACCATTAGTACTATACAGCCTAAATTTCTCTTATCTGTGACCCTGATTTGCTCATTGTCGTCCTTTTCTGTCATGGCATTTGTGGATTCAGGCGCTGCCCTGAACTTAATGGACTTAGAATTTGCCAGGCGCTGTGGTTTTTCCTTACAGCCTTTGCAAAGCCCTATTCCTTTGAGGGGTATTGATGCTACACCCCTGGCCAAGAATAAACCTCAGTACTGGACACAGATGACTATGTACATGGCTCCAGCACATGAGGAAGATTGCTGTTTTCTGGTGTTGCATAACCTGCATGATGTTGTTGTACTGCGTTTTCCATGGTTACAGGAACATAATCCGGTGCTGGATTGGAAAACTATGTCGGTGACTAGTTGGGGTTGTCAAGGGGTACATAGTGACGTTCCTTTGATGTCAATTTCCTCTTCCCCCTCTCCTGAGGTTCCTGAGTTTCCTGGATGTATTTGAGCCCAAGTCCAGTTCCCTTCCTCCGCACAGGGACTGTGATTGTGCTATTAACTTGATTCCTGGTTGTAAGTTCCCTAAGGGCCGACTTTTCAATCTGTCTGTGCCAGAGCATGCCGCCATGCGGAGTTATGTTAAGGAGTCTTTGGAGAAGGGGCATATTCGGCCCTCTTCGTCACCTTTGGGAGCGGGTTTCTTTTTTGTTGCTAAGAAGGATGGCTCCTTGAGACCCTGTATTGATTATCGTCTTCTTAATAAGATCACGGTCAAATTCCAATACCCCTTGCCCTTGCTTACTGATTTGTTTGCTCAGATTAAGAGCGCTAGTTGGTTTACTAAGATTGACCTCCGAGGGGCATATAATCTTGTTCGTATTAAACAGGGTGACGAAAGGAAAACTGCATTTAATACGCCTGAAGGCCATTTTGAATATCTTGTGATGCCATTTGGGCTTTCTAATGCTCCATCTGTGTTCCAGGCTTTCATGCATGATATTTTCCGCAACTATCTTGATAAATTCATGGTTGTATATTTGGATGATATTTTGATTTTTTCCGATGATTGGGAGTCTCATGTGAAGCAGGTCAGGATGGTGTTCCAGATTCTTCGTGATAATGCTTTGTTTGTGAAGGGGTTTAAGTGCCTATTCAGAGTTCAGAAGGTCTCTTTTTTGGGTTTTATTTTTTCTCCCTCGTCTATAGAAATGGATCCAGTTAAGGTCCAAGCTATTCATGACTGGATTCAACCCACATCTGTGAAGAGCCTTCAAAAATTTTTGGGCTTTGCTAATTTCTATCGCCGTTTCATTGCCAACTTTTCCAGTGTGGTTAAGCCCCTTACTGATTTGACGAAGAAAGGCGCTGATGTAACGAATTGGTCCTCGGAGGCTGTTGAGGCCTTTCAGGAGCTTAAACGCCGATTTACTTCTGCCCCTGTGTTGCGTCAACCGGATGTTTCTCTTCCTTTTCAGGTTGAGGTCGACGCTTCTGAGATTGGGGCAGGGGCTGTTTTGTCTTAGAGGGAATCTGATGGTTCTTTGATGAAACCGTGTGCCTTCTTTTCCAGAAAGTTTTCGCCTGCGGAACGCAATTATGATGTCGGCAATCGGGAGTTGTTGGCTATGAAGTGGGCGTTTGAGGAGTGGCGACATTGGCTTGAGGGTGCTAAACACCGCGTTGTGGTCCTGACCGATCATAAGAATCTGATTTACCTCGAGTCGGCCAAGCGGCTGAATCCTAGACAGGCTCGATGGTCCCTGTTTTTCTCCCGTTTTGATTTTGTGGTCTCGTATCTTCCGGGATCTAAGAATGTTAAGGCTGATGCCCTCTCTAGGAGTTTTTCGCCTGATTCTCCTGGAGTCCTTGAGCCGGTTGGCATTCTTAAGGAGGGGGTGATTCTTTCTGCTATCTCCCCTGTTTTGCGGCGGGTGCTTCAGGAATTTCAGGCTGATAGGCCTGACCGCTGTCCAGTGGGGAAGCTGTTCGTTCCTGATAGATGGACAAGTAAGGTTATTTCTGAGGTTCATTGTTCAGTGTTGGCTGGTCATCCTGGGATTTTTGGTACCAGAGATTTGGTTGCTAGGTCCTTTTGGTGGCCTTCCTTGTCGCGCGATGTGCGTGCTTTTGTGCAGTCCTGTGGGACTTGCGCCCGGGCCAAGCCTTGCTGTTCCCGCGCTAGTGGGTTGCTTTTACCTTTGCCGGTCCCTGAGAGGCCCTGGACGCATATTTCCATGGATTTTATTTAGGATCTTCCTGTTTCCCAGAAGATGTCTGTTATCTGGGTTGTTTGTGACCGGTTCTCTAAAATGGTCCATCTGGTACCTTTGCCTAAGTTGCCTTCCTCCTCAGATCTGGTTCCATTATTTTTTCAGCATGTGGTTCATTTGCATGGCATTCCGGAGAATATTGTGTCTGACAGAGGTTCTCAGTTTGTCTCTAGATTTTGGCGGGCCTTTTGTGCTAGGATGGGCATTGATTTGTCTTTTTCTTCGGCGTTTCATCCTCAGACTAATGGCCAAACTGAGCGAACTAATCAGACCTTGGAGACCTATTTGAGATGCTTTGTGGCTGCTGATCAGGATGATTGGGTGGCTTTCTTGCCGTTGGCTGAGTTTGCCCTTAATAATCGGGCTAGTTCAGCTACTTTTGGTTTCACCTTTCTTTTTTAATTTTGGTTTTCATCCTCGTTTTTCTTCTGGGCAGGTTGAGCCTTCTGATTGTCCTGGTGTTGATTCTGTGGTGGACAGGCTGCAGCAGATTTGGACTCATGAGGAGGAGAATTTAACGTTGTCTCAGGAAAGGGCTCAACGTTTTCCTAACCGCCGTCGGTGTGTTGGTCCCCGGCTTCGTGTGGGGGATTTGGTTTGGTTGTCTTCTCGTCATGTTCCTATGAAGGTTTCCTCCCCTAAGTTTAAGCCTCGGTTTATTGGTCCTTATAAAATTTCTGAAATTATTAATCCGGTGTCTTTTCGTTTGGCTCTTCCAGCCTCTTTTGCCATTCATAATGTTTTCCATAGATCTTTGTTACGGAGATATGTGGTGCCCGTTGTTCCCTCGGTTGACCCTCCTGCCCCGGTGTTGGTTGAGGGAGAGTTGGAGAGTTGGAATATGAGGTTGAGAAGATTTTGGATTCTCGTTTTTCGAGGCGGAGGCTTCAGTATCTTGTCAAGTGGAAGGGTTATGGCCAGGAGGATAATTCTTGGGTTGTTGCCTCCGATGTCCATGCCACCGATTTGGTTCGTGCTTTTCATTTGGCTCGTCCTGATCGGCCTGGGGGCTCTGGTGAGGGTTCGGTGACCCCTCCTCAAGGGGGGGGGTGCTGTTGTGAATTCTGCTCTTGGGCTCCCTCCGGTGGTTGTAAGTGGCACTTTTGTGAGTTCTGCTCTTGGGCTCCCTCTTGTGGTTTCAAGTGGTATGGCTGCTCCTTGGAGTTAGCTGTCCAGCTGCCTTCACTTATCGTCTCCTCTCTCGCCTATTTAGGCCTGGCTGTTTCTTCAGCCAGTGCCACTTGTAAATGGTTCCTGGTTGGATTCACATCTCTTTGGAGTTCCCTGTTATCCTGACCAGTTCTGCAAAGCTAAGTTTTTGCTTACTTTTTCTGTCCATAGTTTGTGGACTTGTCTATTCTGTGCTTTCTTTGTTTGTCCAGCATTATCAGTTTGTATATTTTCTGTCTTGCTGGAAGCTCTGGGAAGCAGAGTGACCCTCCACACCTTTAGTCAGGTGTGGAGATTTTTGTTAACTCTGCGTGGATATTTGTAGTGTTTAATACTGACCGCACAGTGTTCCATCCTGTCCTATCTATCAAGCTAGACTGGCCTCCTGTGCTCATCCTGGTTTCATTCTGTGTATGTCTTATTCCTCTCCACTCACAGTCATTATTTGTGGGGGGCTAATCTATCCTTTGGGGATTTTCTCTGAGGCAAGATAGTTTTCCTGCTTCTGTCTTCAGGGGTAGTTAGCTCTTAGGCTGTGACGAGATGCCTAGGCAGAGTTAGGAGCATTCCACGGCTACTTCTAGTGTTGTGTTGAGCTTGGGGTCTGCGGTCAGTACAGTTACCACTTCCTTCTGAGCTCGTTCCATGTTGCTCCTAGACCACCGCATCATAACAGGACCCCTAGACAGATCTAATGTCACCCTGTCTGCCCTATCGTCCCTATATCGGTTCCGCACCTATCGCCGAGCAGGATAACGAATCCCTGCATGACCCTGGCGATAAGACCCTTCACCGGGAAGGACCTGATGAGCACTAGTCAATCCCCACTACCTCTCAAGACAACTGGGATAGACAAATGAAACAAGTGGAACAGAAAGAAACACCAACCTCCTCCAAACTCCAAAGAGGATGATAGCCGGCTGCTACAGCTCCGAGCCTCAACAGGGAAATGCAAATGGAAAAATCACCCGCAACTCCCAACAGCAAGTTGGGAGTTATAAACACCCAGATCCAGGTGTGACCATTAGAGCTGGGGGTGGTGGCCACTGGGTCCTAGCATCAGAAGGACCAGACAGAAGTCTGCAAAGCAAACTGCTGAGACCTTCTTCAGACTGATAAAGTGCAACCGTCTGCAGCCTTTGACACAACCGTGACATTATATCACCAATCACCTGTCGTTGACCCCCATACACGTAATATGATGCTGAGTCACTTCTCACGGACAAGCCGTGAGTGTGGGAAGTCAAGGAGTCCGAGGTCAAGAGCCAGGAGGGTACGTCCTAAACAGAGGCAAGAGACAAAGGTGTAGTCAGGTCACAGTCCGGGGTCAGAATTCCACGGTCAGAGTGCATCAAGGCAAAAGGGGTAATACAAACGGGTAATCAAAGACAAGTCTAAGGTCTGGCAACAAAGATCAGAATATAAGAGTTCAGAGCGCAGAACAACACACCACTGAGCTGAAGGCTATGGCTGGCAATAGCCCGAACATAGGCAGCCAACTAAATGGCCAATCAATCTCCCTGAAAGTGCGGCACCTGGAGGATTTTCAGCAGGTTCAACCCAATGGGGCTGCAAAGAAATCCCATACAGAAGACTGACAGCCCAGCATTAGTCAAATGCGTATGGGGGCTCTAAAGTCTTACGCAATGTAACAGACTACCATAAAATGTTTGGTGTGTGCCGATAAGTGGACTGGTTTAATTTTTTTGTTTTGTAATTTTGCCGTCAGCATCAAAGGGCGCATGATGATCCTGTAGCCCTGAAATACACTTTCCAAGAAGTCATAACTGCAGGAGCAGACGCCCCACCGAAGCTGCGAGCGCTGCAGAGCAGGAGCCTTGTCCCCGGATGGTATTCCACTCATATCGAGCGATGGCTAAACCACTTTCATGCTAACCAGGTGAGTGAGAGACCCCCGAGTGCACTCACCTCCTCTCTAGTGTGGGGTCTTGGCAAGAAAAACCTGCATTATTACTGCAAATTTGCCGCCCATTTCCCCCTTTGTATCTGTGACATTATATTTAGTATTGTCCCTTTTAGAAAAGATGATGCAAATATCAAATGTTCTAATGGACCGTCATTCTTCATATAGAAGCCATAGTTCTATTTTTTGCTTCTGCCGAGCCGCTATATGTCGGCATATGTCGGCATACCTTTTTTCCCTCTATAGGTAAGCGTAGTCTGCTGTGCTTTCCCATACAGTGCAAAAATAACTATTATGCAGTAAACGTGAAAAGGAATCTTGACAGCTGTTCTCTGCCATGTAATCTCAGAACAGCATGATGTAGGGGCAGAGACCCTGATTCCAGCGATATGTCACTTACTGGGCTGCTTGGTGCACTTTTAATTGAATCCCAGTTTTCTCTGTTGCAGATGTAACAGTGCTCTGAATGCTGAGCTCTGTATAACCCCGCCCACACCATTGAGCGGCAACTTCCTGTCTACACTGTCATCAAGTTGCCAATCAGTGGTGAGGGGCGGGGTTACACAGTATCTGGACTGGTCTGCACGTGAGATCTAGTCCTTCTGTGATATTCTCCTTCTGATAAAACACTGATTGTATTGAAACCACAGCTCATAGCCTAATAATTGGAATCGGTCTCTCTTGCCCTATATAATGCTGCGTGGTCTGCAGTCCTCTGCGTGGTCTGCAGTCCTCTGCGTGGTCTGCAGTCCTCTGCGTGGTCTGCAGTCCTCTGCGTGGTCTGCAGTCCTCTGCGTGGTCTGCAGTCCTCTGCGTGGTCTGCAGTCCTCTGCGTGGTCTACAATCTGCTCAGGTCCCGGTATATGTGAATGGAAACCCCCATTCATATATATCATTGTGACAGTGGTGGTCCGGGTGCTGAGATCCCACTAATCGCTGAATTGAAGGGTGAGAAATACTGAACTGTGATCTGGTCACTGTTCTCTTTGAACCTATAAATGGTTGACATCGCCTTTCTGAGAGTCGACCAAGTAAAACATTAGTAAAACTGAGCCCTGCTGCCTCTTTATGAGAGCAATCAGTTGGGGGTCTCCCTTCCCACCAATGAAAACTTTTGACTTTAAAAAAATGATTCTCATATTAAATAGGTAAAATTGCAACGTGGTTTTTTGAAAACAAATTGCAATTTTCTTAAAAATCGTCACTGTTCTCAAAAACAAAGGCATTTATAATATTATTGTTTAGGTCACCGGCCACCTCTGAAGTCTTGTCAGCGGTGATCGGTCTCCTAGGCATAGAACGCAGCACTTACAAGCTCTGTCCAATAGAGTTTGTAAGTGACACTCTGAAGCTGACCCGAATCGTGGACCCCTTTGCTTTACTTGCCGTATCCGGAAAATGTCTCCGCTTGCAGTATCTGAGACTGCAGATTTCGGGCTCCCATAAACCCCTTTGAGTATCATTTCAACGCTGTAATCCTTAATTTCGGGACTTTTTCTCCTTCCCCCTAGATTCTGGTTTTAGATGGTAAACTGCTGCGCGCCGAGCCTGCCAACGTAATGGACTCTGTTCAGAAATTCCTTGGACTGGCGAATGCCGTAGACTACCACAAAACTCTGGGGTAAGTACACAACTTGTATACGGCCCTCCAATTTTTTCACTTTTTATTTATTCATTTTATTTCCTATTTTTTTCCTAACAATTCTTCATATTGATCAGAGCCCCGAATCCTCTGCTCCCCTCATACAGCCAGGAGTTTAGTGTTAACCTTGGGTCATCGATACCAGATAAATGGAGGTCCAAGTTCTGAACTTATCCTTCTGTCCAAGCTTAAATCCATCTTGGTCAAAGCAAGACCGACTGCCGACACAGTGAGGTGTCAGGTTACACCTCTTATTATATGGATGAGTGAGAAGCACTGACACAGATTTGCACTGTAGCTTCTGGCAAGCAATTTCTCTCTCCAGTGCTGGATTCACAGCTACACAGCACAGTTTGTGTGCATCATAGGGACAGAAGAGCAGTTATCCCTTTTTCTCTACGTACAGTGTATGGGAGACATCATAACAGCTAGTCTACATCCACCAGCTCAGAGACAACTGAAAAAAGGAGCTAGAGCCCGCAGGGGGGAAAACTGGTGAAAAATGCAGTATACAACCTAGAAATAATGTTATTTCTCATGGACACACCAGACCGCTTATTCTAAAAAGTTGCCTGAAATTCCAGTTATTCTTTAAATCATTTTAATGCAGTAATTATCAGGAAGGGTTATATTAGAAAATTAACTTTTGTTTAAATCAGGTCTTTAAATGTAGGTATTTTATAATTTATGGGTCATTTTGTTCTCATATCTCAATCTGTATTACATAAAAAAATAGAAAACTTGCAATTATTATACTGACCACTAGGGCTTTTTTTTTTAGACTCAAACTTCCTGTTGTAACAGGAAATAACACATGTACATTATCAACAATGGTCAGACCCCAACTGTATGTTTTGTATTGAGGCGTCTAATGAGTGTGTGCAAAGGTCATTGTGAAGGGGGTGACCTAAAGTTATTGGTGGATCCTGTATTATCAGCTGTTTCCTGTCATTGTAATTCTGACTCTGCTGATAAGTAGACTGCTGAAAATTCTTCCTGAAAAGACAGGAAGTATGACTCTAAAAACAAAAAAAGAAAAGCCCCAGTTTGCAAATCCTCAGTGTCCAACTACCAGGATCCTGCCCAATCCTGAGCATAAAAAGTCTGCAGCTCTTTGGCATCGGTGGGAAGGCACCCTTCATCACAGTGTTATGGCATAAACTAGTGACATACTGTAAAATTATATACAGTACAGACCAAAAGTTTGGACACCTTCTCATTTAAAGATTTTTCTGTATTTTCATGACTATGAAGATTGTACATTCACACTGAAGGCATCAAAACTATGAATTAACACATGTGGAATTATATACTTAACAAAAAAGTGTGAAACAACTGAAAATATGTCTTATATTCTAGGTTCTTCACAGTAGCCACCTTTTCCTTTGATGACTGCTTTGCACACTCTTGGCATTCTCTTGATGAGCTTCAAGAGGCAGTCACCGGGAATGGTTTTCACTTCACAGGTGTGCCCTGTCAGGTTTAATAAGTGGGATTTCTTGCCTTATAAATGGGGTTGGGACCATCAGTTGTGTTGTGCAGAAGTCTGGTGGATACACAGCTGATAGTCCTACTGAATACACTGTTAAAATTTGTATTATGGCAAGAAAAAAGCAGCTAAGTAAAGAAAAACGAGTGGCCATCATTACTTTAAGAAATGAAGGTCAGTCAGTCCGAAAAATTGGGAAAACTTTGAAAGTGTCCCCAAGTGCAGTGGCAAAATCCATCAAGCCTTACAAAGAAACTGGCTCACATGAGGACCGCCCCAGGAAAGGAAGACCAAGAGTCACCTCTGCTTCTGAGGATAAGTTTATCCGAGTCACCAGCCTCAGAAATCGCAGGATAACAGCAGCTCATATTAGAAACCAGGTCAATGCCACACAGAGTTCTAGCAGCAGACACATCTCTAGAAGAACTGTTAAGAGGAGACTTTGTGCAGCAGGCCTTCATGGTAAAATAGCTGCTAGGAAACCACTGCTAAGGACAGGCAACAAGCAGAAGAGACTTGTTTGGGCTAAAGAACACAAGGAATGGACAATAGTCCAGTGGAAATCTGTGCTTTGGTCTGATGAGTCCAAATTTGAGATCTTTGGTTCCAACCACCGTGTCTTTGTGCGACGCAGAAAAGGTGAACAGATGGACTCTACATGCCTGGTTCCCACCGTGAAGCATGGAGGAGGAGGTGTGATGGTGTGGGGGTGCTTTGCTGGTGACACTGTTGGGGATTTATTCAAAACTGAAGGCATACTGAACCAGCATGGCTACCACAGCATCTTGCAGCGGCATGCTATTCCATCCGGTTTGCGTTTAGTTGGACCATCATTTATTTTTCAACAGGACAATGACCCCAAACACACCTCCAGGCTGTGTAAGGGCTATTTGACCAAGAAGGAGAGTGATGGGGTGCTGCGCCAGATGACCTGGCCTCCACAGTCACCAGACCTGAACCCAATCGAGATGGTTTGGGGTGAGCTGGACCGCAGAGTGAAGGCAAAAGGGCCAACAAGTGCTAAGCCTCTCTGGGAACTCCTTCAAGATTGTTGGAAGACCATTCCCGGTGACTACCTCTTGAAGCTCATCAAGAGAATGCCAAGAGTGTGCAAAGCAGTCATCAAAGCAAAAGGTGGCTATAGAACCTAGAATATAAGACATATTTTCAGTTGTTTCACACTTTTTTGTTAAGTATATAATTCCACATTTGTTAATTCATAGTTTTGATGCCTTCAGTGTGAATGTACAATTTTCATAGTCATGAAAATACAGAAAAATCTTTAAATGAGAAGGTGTGTCCAAACTTTTGGTCTGCACTGAATACAAAATATCCCTTTAATTGAAAAAATATTACAAATGGACTAAAAACTACTGAAAAATACCCAGTCACTAAGAGGTTAAGCCATTCGATTTATGAGATCCATTACTTTTTTTGCACTCGGCCTCATTAAATCAGATCTGTACTTAACATAGAGAGACATTTGGCACTTGAAGGGCTGAGAATTTTCCGCTCTTGACATGTCTAAATGGCAACTCAAGGATTTTCTATTTTTCACTTAAAACTCTTAATTGACTTTAAAAAAAAAAAAGTTTCCCCCTTCATTTTAACACTTTACAGTTGGCAGCACAGACATGTAATTAGTGCAATTATCTCAAATGCCTAACACCAGGAAAGACCAGCTCCTTTATTTCTTTCTTATTTTTTTTCCAGGTTTGATGCCAAGAAGGGATTTTGGTGCCAACTTCTGGATGGCGGGAAAACCAAATGTTTGGGAAAGAGTAAGGGGAGAAAATACCCAGATATGGACTCGGATGTAAGTTTTGAGAAGTTCCTTGTTACAATTTTTTAGTTTTAGACCCAGTTAAAAGGCTCTGTTCTGGTCTTGGGCTATACAAGGAAAGTGTTAAAGGGGTTATTCAGAACTATTTTTTTATTTTTTATAAAACTAACAGAAGCAACCACCTGTCAGTTCTGCCCGGCAACGGCTCAGAGGAGTCACCAACCGCTCCTGCCAACGATTCAGCTGCTCCACATCAACAGAACAGCTCTTCCTCTTCCAGGCTGCTCTGTTGACTGGGCATGACAGCCAAAGTCATGCTGATTGACAGCGTGCTCCCCGCCGTGTTATGTAGTCATGCCCTCCAACAGATCAGAGCGGAAGAGAAGCTGCTGCTTTATTGAAGTGACTTCAGTGGAAGCAGCTGAATCGCTGGCAGGAGTGGTCTGTGACCACTGGAGGTATCTTCTATGAAAACAAGCATGGAAACAATACCATGCTTGGCCTTCTCCCACCACTGGCCCCATTGGTCTCTAGGACACGTTAATGGGTCTACCAAAGATAGCTGAGATCTTGACAATTTCTGGAAGTTCTGTAGAGAATTAATAAAGTTAAATTCGCATGACCTACCTCCACTCCATTCAGACCGTAGAGCCTCATACTTGGAATCGTTGGGGGTCTCAACGGTCAGATTAGCAGCGATGAATAAGTTATTCCATATCCATGTTATTCTGCAGCTATTAGAGTTATGAGTTTATGTAGTCCATGCTCCTTTAGAAGATCCTTTCAACTGCTGCCCGACAAGATCTTTATCCTATATTGAAACAGTCAGTGTAAGGGAATTCACCAGTCTAAGCCTCTGCTTCCAACTAAGTACTCCGACAGCAGGATTTCCCCTACACAGACTGTTTTAATGTTGTGTATGGATCATTACTGAGCAGCAGTTGGAAGCGGCTTCTAAAGGACCATGAACCAGACATTGAAACAGCTTGTGCTTGGAAGATAAAGAAGCAAAATTAGATTATGAAGTATGCTACAAAAATTATATCCTTTCACTGCCTGGAGAAAAAATAAATTAAAAAGATTTGATTTAAAAAAAAAAAAAATGTGTTAGGAAGTCTAGAAAATGTCTAGCCAAAGAAAAGACTGTGTGAAGACCTTTGTCGGCCATGCGCTACGTAGCGTTATTTCTTCTTGAGTAATCTTGATTTCCTTTTTGCAGTCACGATCCTTCCTGGCGGATTATTATAGGGACCATAACATCGAGCTCTCCAAGCTGCTGTACAAGATGGGCCAGACACTGCCCACCTGGCTGAGAGAGGAGCTGCAGAACACGAGGTAGCTGTTGGCTGCTGCTTTTAGGAAGAGGACAAAGTCTCAAGAATTTGACCAAGTAGTTACGGCATCAAGGAACTCAAGGCCTATGCGCTTGGCAAGTGACTTCCATGAAAAGACATCGACATTGACGTCCTTTACTCCTGAAGGCATCACACACAGCATCGGACATGCAGCCTGAAGGGCCTGTTTTAGAGGCCTGGTTTATATTGTGTAGGATCCTCTGCTTTCTAGGGTCTTACAAATTTGTGTGACTGTTGTAAACTTGGACTCAACCACTTCTTAAAAGTATTAATAAATGAGCCCCAATGACATGGGCAAGATGTAAATCTTGGATAGGTCTGGAATCGAACTGTCCAACAACGTGAGCTGGTGTCCAAAATCCCTCTGTACTGGAAGTGCCACTAAGCTATGAAATACCATGTATTTCAGGAATATTTCCCCGTCTTCCCACAGAGAGACTTATTTTCCAAGATGCTTCTTGGAATCGCGTAGATAACTGAATGTGATATTTGGTTGAGTGAAATCCTTATTATTCATGTAATTAGTGTACAGTTTGGTGCAAGCAGTGTATTGAGCTATTTTCTGATTAACGCGCCTCATACGGCAGCACTAGCGGACACAGGTACGAAAGCTTTTAAAGGGGTTCTAAACACCTAAATTATGCTCCCAAAAGAAAAAAATATATGAAATCCTCAATATCTTACAGCATTGTAATGTACAGCCAGTCACTAAATGAGAAGCGCTCTCTTCCCCTCTCACAGCAGGAAGGCCCAGCACTAATTAGTTACCGAGTAAAATCAAGCTTTGTAACGAAATACCGTATTTTTCGGACCATAAGACGCACCCCAAATTTAAAAAAAGTATAATGTAAAAATGGGGGTCTGTCCTATAGTCCGAATGTGGCTTACGGGGGGTGGGGTTGTGGTAGTGGAACAGGGTCATAGCAGGCAGGAAGTCAGCGGCGGCATGAGTGGGGTGATGCTGCGGGCCCTGTGCTAAGAGGAGGAGGTGTCCCGGCAGTGCGAGGCAGGAGCCATTGATCTCCCGGCGGTAGGCTTGAGTAAAATGTCGGCGCTGCGAAGCCGGAGCAGAGTCACCACTCTGCACATTGGGTGGGCTTCAGGAAAATGCACAGATTGAGATCTTGGCTCATTGAGTCGGCATTTTACTGAAGTCCGCTACCGGGAAATCAATTGATCCTACCTCACTTCACCAAGACACCCCCTCAGCCCGGGGCTTGCAGCATCGCCCCACTCCTGCCGATGCCAGCTTCCTGCAGAGGTAACCCTGCCTCCTGTGACCGCATACCACCACCGCCCCTACCCCACCGTAAGCTACATTCGGACTATAAGACTCACCCTCATTTGCCTCCCAAATTTGTGGCAAAAAAGTGCTTCTTATAGTCCGAAAACCACAATACTTGTTTCTCCATTTCTTTAACGGCACAGGAATGGCACATGTCAGGTGTGGGTGCATGAAGCGCTGGCCCTGCTTCACAAGCGACAGGAGCTAGCTCTGATAGCTGCTGTTTAACACCTTAAGTACTGCTGTCCATTACTGACATTTAAAGGGATTATCTGTTGAAAACAAGTTATTACTAGTGATGAGCGAGTATACTCATTGCTCAGGTTTTCCCGTGCATGCTCGGGTGGTCTCCCGAGTATTAGTGACTGCTCGGGGATTTAGTTTTCATCACGGCCGAAAATTATGCAGCTGCGGTGATGAAAACTAAATCTCCGAGCAGTCATTAATACTCGGGAGACCACCTGAGCCTGCTGGGGTAAACCCAAGCAATGAGTATACTCGCTCATCACTAGTATCACCTACAGTTAGGGCCAGAAATATTTGGACAGTAACACAATTTTCGCGAGTTGGGTTCTGCATGCCACCACATTGGATTTGAAATGAAACCTCTACAACTGAATTCAAGTGCAGATTGTAACGTTTAATTTGAAGGGTTGAACAAAAATATCTGATAGAAAATGTAGGAATTGTACACATTTCTTTACAAACACTCCACATTTTAGGAGGTCAAAAGTAATTGGACAAATAAACATAACCCAAACAAAATATTTTTAATTTCAATATTTTGTTGCAAATCCTTTGGAGGCAATCACTGCCTTAAGTCTGGAACCCATGGACATCACCAAACACTGGGTTTCCTCCTTCTTAATGCTTTGCCAGGCCTTTACAGCCGCAGCCTTCAGGTCTTGCTTGTTTGTGGGTCTTTCCGTCTTAAGTCTGGATTTGAGCAAGTGAAATGCATGCTCAATTGGGTTTAGATCTGGAGATTGACTTGGCCATTGCAGAATGTTCCACTTTTTGGCACTCATGAACTCCTGGGTAGCTTTGGCTGTATGCTTGGGGTCATTGTCCATCTGTACTATGAAGCGCCGTCCAATCAACTTTGCAGCATTTGGCTGAATCTGGGCTGAAAGTATATCCCGGTACACTTCAGAATTCATCCGGCTACTCTTGTCTGCTCTTATGTCATCAATAAACACAAGTGACCCAGTGCCATTGAAAGCCATGCATGCCCATGCCATCACGTTGCCTCCACCATGTTTTACAGAGGATGTGGTGTGCCTTGGATCATGTGCCGTTCCCTTTCTTCTCCAAACTTTTTTCTTCCCATCATTCTGGTACAGGTTGATCTTTGTCTCATCTGTCCATAGAATACTTTTCCAGAACTGAGCTGGCTTCTTGAGGTGTTTTTCTGCAAATTTAACTCTGGCCTGTCTATTTTTGGTATTGATGAATGGTTTGCATCTAGATGTGAACCCTTTGTATTTACTGTCATGGAGTCTTCTCTTTACTGTTGACTTAGAGACAGATACACCTACTTCACTGAGAGTGTTCTGGACTTCAGTTGATGTTGTGAACGGGTTCTTCTTCACCAAATTAAGTATGCGGCGATCATCCACCACTGTTGTCATCCGTGGACGCCCAGGCCTTTTTGAGTTCCCAAGCTCACCAGTCAATTCCTTTTTTCTCAGAATGTACCCAACTGTTGATTTAGCTACTCCAAGCATGTCTGCTATCTCTCTGATGGATTTTTTCTTTTTTTTCAGCCTCAGGATGTTCTGCTTCACCTCAATTGAGAGTTCCTTTGACCGCATGTTGTCTGCTCACAGCAACAGCTTCCAAATGCAAAACCACACACCTGGAATCCACCCCTGACCTTTTAACTACTTCATTGATTACAGGTTAACGAGGGAGACGCCTTCAGAGTTAATTGCAGCCCTTAGAGTCCATTGTCCAATTACTTTTGGTCCCTTGAAAAAGAGGACGCTATGCATTACAGAGATATGATTCCTAAACCCTTTCTCCGATTTGGATGTGGAAACTATCATATTGCAGCTGGGAGTGTGCACTTTCAGCCCATATTACATATATAATTTTATTTCTGAACATGTTTTTGTAAACAGCTAAAATAACAAAACTTGTGTCACTGTCCAAATATTTCTGGCCCTAACTGTATCTGAAGGATTGTTGGGAGTCTGACAGATGAGACCAGCAGGAAAGGGCACCGTTATACCACTAAATTGGTGTGGCAGTGCACATTCTCATCCACTGCTTCATTCACTCCCTATGGGGCCGCTGAGCACTGTGCTTGGATTTTTCTGGCAGCCCCATACAGTATAAATTGCACTCTGGTCAGGCGTCCCCATTTTGTAGCAGGGTTAAAAGTGCCCCATGAGGACTAAGACTATGTGCACACGTTGCGGATTTGGCTGCGGATTCGCAGCAGTTTTTCATGCGTTGTACAGTACCATGTAAACGTATGAAAAACGAAATCCGCAGTGCACATGGTGCGGAAAAAACGCACGGAAACGTAGCGTTGTTTATTCCGCAGCATGTCAACTCTTTGTGCAGATTCCGCAGCGGTTTACACCTGCTCCATAATAGGAATCCGCAGGTGTAAAAACACAGGAGGAATCCGCACAAACCCACGGTAAATCCGCAGTGCGGATTTTGCAAAAACAGTGCGGAAAAATCCGCATACCAATCCGCAACGTGTGCACATAGCCTAAACATTCCCCTTTCTGCTGATCGGTGTTTGTACCAGAAGCTGAAGCCCCGACTAATCAGCAAGTTGTCACCTATCCTGTGAACAACCCCTTTAATTAAAGTGATGCTAACAGGAAGGTGCTTCGATTTGAGCCCCCATTGTTTGCTCCCAAAGTAATTGCAGGGAGCCGATGTAAGAACCGAAATTTGCCTACATACTACAGTTAATAATAATAATAATAATCTTTATTTTTATATAGCGCTAACATATTCCGCAGCGCTTTACAGTTTTGCACACATTATCATCACTGTCCCCGATGGGGCTCACAATCTAGAATCCCTATCAGTATGTCTTTGGAATGTGGGAGGAAACCGGAGAACCCAGAGGAAACCCACGCAAACACGGAGAGAACATACAAACTCTTTGCAGATGTTGTCCAAGGAGGGATTAGAACCCAGGACCCCAGCGCTGCAAGGCTGCTGTGCTAACCACTGCGCCACCGTGCTGCCCGTTACAGTTCTGCATTATATAGAACAAGCCATCGAAGGTTCAAAGAGGACTAAACAAAGTTACAAAAATAGTTGTTGTTTTTTTTTTTTTTTTTTTAAAAAGCAACCTTTTCCCCAGGCCAAATAAAAAAAAACAAAAAAAAAAACACGCTATTTGGTATTGTCGCATCCACAAAAGTTTGTTCTATCATAATAAATTATTTAACCTGTACAGTAAATGCCATAAATCAAAAACAACAACACCAGAATTGCTATTTTTCATTTGCGGCACCTTCACAAAAAATGCAATAAAAAGTGATCAAAATGTCATATGTGCCCTAAAATAATATCATTAAAAACTCCAGATCGCCATGCAAAAAAATACAAGCTGTCACACCGCTCAATGGATGTAAAAGTTAAAAAAAGTTACGGGTCTCCGAAAATTGGCGTCACAATTTTACAAAGTTCAGAATTTTTTTTAACCACTAAATTTTTAAAAAAAAATTTATATTTATTTGGTATTGCCGTAGTCGTATTGAACTGGAGAATAATGCAACCAGTTTATTTTTACCGCACAATGAACACTAAAACTACAAAAAACCCCAAAAATGTTTACAACCCCTTTAAAAAAAAATGGTAGGGCCTCTCCAAAGATGGCCGATAGCATCCCGAAACATTTGCCCAATTTTGAAGAATGAGTCTTCAGACTTTGCCGTCATGGGAATCTGACTAGAATACACTGTAGCAATAATAATCAGGGATTCTGTGATGTAAAGTCACGTATGATTGCAAGCTTTCAGGACAGAATGGCGACTGGTGACTCTAGATGGGAAGTGTCCCAGCATGCAATGCTCTCGTAGTATAGCTCAGAGTTCACATATTCGCCAAATTCTGCTCTTTATTCCCTGTGTACATCGTCATTGGATTTTCTTTATACATTTGCTGGTCCTTTAACCACTCTTGACACTGAGGACTAATAATGTTTTTTTTTCTTTTAAAGGTGCAGTCCCACTTTTCTATACGTGCTGCGGTTATAACTGAGCTGCTCAGTAAAATATTCCATTTCAATGTTATTTTTTTTTAATCAAATTTTGGATTTAGGCTGGTGCTACGTGATAATTTTTGGACACGTCCAAAAATCGCTACTTCATAGTTTAATGCAGGAGGATGGGCTTGAACCACGACCCACAGGGCACTGCAACCGTGACAAGCAAGTTGCAAAAAATCTGCCTATTTGGTTTTGGCCTTTGTGGTTTACTCTAAGGGTCGCAATGGAACCCCGTTCACCTGCATTATACTTAAGTGGTAGCTGCACAGAGTAAAGTTGCGCTGTAGCCCCACCGAATGCGGTCGATAAAGCTCTTTCCGTGTAATCGATATTATTATGAACTTTTTCTTCCTTTTATAGCATTGTTTTAGATCTTGTCCCCTTCTCTTATTAACCATGTGGTAATGTCATTAAATGGAATGAAATGAAAGTTAATCTGGTACCAATAATTTGGGGTGAGATGGAGCGCCAGCTATACAACCCTCAGTAATGCTTGTAAAGTAGTCAAAATAAAGTGTCTTATGTATGGTAATAAATACTGGTGGTACCGCTCCATGTGCCATCTTGGATTTCTACAAGATTTCGGAGGTGTCTGTGGGAATTTTTGCCCATTCATCCAGAAGAGCATTTGTGAGGTCAGACATTGAGAACAGATGAAAGGCCGGACTCACAATCTCAGTCCTAGTTCATCCCAAAGGTGTTGAACGGGATTAAATTCCGGGCTCTGTGCGACAGGTCACGGCTTTCGCACCAAATTTCCCCAACCATGTCTTTATAGACCTTTCCTTGTGCTCT